>NC_057714.1:93617639-93645753 GCF_004010195.1 Chiloscyllium plagiosum | reverse complement strand
AATCACAGAGGGAATGATCTCTGTGGAATGCTGATTGGGGTGGGGAGAGAAATATATCTCTGGTGGTGGGGTCTGAGTGTAGGTGGAAGAAAAGGCGGAGGATGATGCGTTGTATCCGGAGATTGGTAGGGTGAAAGGTGAGGTCCGGAGTTGGGATGGGGGGTGGGGGTTCTATCCTTGTTGTGGATGGAGGAGTGGGGTTCAAGGGCGGAGGTGCGGGAAGTGGAGGAGATGTAATGGAGGGCAATGTTGACCATGTGGGAGGGGAAATTGTGGTTCTTGAAGTAGGAGGCCATCTGTGATGTCTCGGAGTAGAATTGTTCCTCCTGAGAGCAGATATGGTAGAGGCGGAGGAATTGGGTTTAAGGGATTGTGTTTTTACAGGAGGGGGATGTTGGGAGGAGGTATAGTCCAGGTAGCTGTGGGAGTCGGTGGGTTTGAAGTAGATGTCCGTGTTGAGTAGGTTGTCAGAAATGGAGCCCAAAAGGTACCCAGAGCCGGTCAGAAGGATGCGTGTGGCGATGGCCTGTTCAAAAGGCCTGCCTTGGTGTTCAGGACTTTGTCTCAATTCGGGGAAAAGGCAATAAAGTGAAAACCACTGCACATCCCTTACCCCAATACAACCTCATCCCTCACATTCTTCATGTCCTACCCACATGGACTCATGCCAACTCTGGTCTCCAATCAACCCCCATGGCATGTCATACCCTCCACATTAACCTCATCCTCTCTATCCACCGTTCAATGCCCCACTTCTTTGTGCCAACTTAGTGTCAGCTCATGCCAACCCATACCCTACACCCCTTTGCCAATTCACCCAGTATCCACCATTGACAGTCATCAGGAACTGTGATGACCTTAAGCAAAATAAATTTCTAAGTATCTGTCACAGACTTCATCATATGAAGAAAAGTATTCACATTATTAAAAGCCTATCCAATATCTTTAACTACTTTCAATTACTTAATCTCCTATAAAAGCTTTGTTCAGATGGAGTTGGTTAACTCAATGGACTGGATGGCTGTTTTGTGATGCAGAGTGACAGCATCTTGGGTTTGATTCCTATATTGGCTGAGGCTACCATTAACGCTCTGCATTCTCAATGTGATCTCTTGCCTGAGATGTGGTGACCCACAGGTTTTACTTGCCATCAGTCATCTCTATCTTTAATGCAAGAACAGCCAATGGCCCTGTTGAAATGGTCTTATATAAAAAAGGATTTGTACCTATGACCCCACATTAAAGACAGGTAATCCCAGAGTTTTGAGAAGATTTGTAGCTCAGGTTGAGGTTCTGGATGTAGGTTTTCTCACTGAGCGGGAAGGTTTATTTTCAGACATTTCACCACCATACTTGGTAACATCATCAATGGGCCTCTGGATGAAGCACTTGTGGTATAGCCTGCTTTCTATTTCCTATAGTGATGTCATTTCCTGTGGTGTTGTCATTTCCTGTTCTTTTTCTCAGGGGGTGGTAATTGGGACCCAAGTCAATGTGTTTGTTGATAAAAGTTCCGATTGGAATGCCATGCTTCTAGGAATTCTTGGCATGTCCTAGGATGGATGTGTTGTCCCAGTCGAAGTGATGTCCTTCCTCATCTGCATATGACCATCAACTAGCCACAAAAAAAACATGATCCATTCTCACTAGTTCTTACATACAGATCAACAAACACATTGACGTGGATTCCATTTACCACCCCCTGAGAAAACGAACAGGAATTGAGATCACCACAGGAAATGACACCACCAACCCAAGGAAACCTAAACACATAAATAAAAAATGGGCCATACCACCAGTGCTTCATCTGAAGACTCACTAATGATGTTACCTAGTATGGTAATGAAATGTCGAAAAATGAACCTTCCAGCTCAGCAAGCAAACCTGCATCCAGAACAGGTAATTCCCCTTTAACTGTCTGGAGCTGTCAATCAAACTGATTGATTCCCCATGCCCTCACACTCTGTGGATGGTGCAGACAATAACCAGTAAAACAGCAATCACACTTTTTTTCAATTGCAAGTTGGGTAGTTTTATTTTACTCAAACCTGAACAGAGTTAAGATATATAGGATGTGTTTGACAGTCCCACAGATTGATGCTATTAACCTTTTACACAGATTCATGCCCACTCTCAACACACCAAAGAGAGCCTGACCTCTCCCAATGTGATACTTGTACAGAATGGCACCTTCTCTCTCCAAGAAACTCCATTAGGTTTAGACCTTTCGCTCAAATGTCTAAAGCCTTTAAGTTCTGTTTCCTTATTATGGAGCTGATGCATTGCTGAAACAAATGGCACATTTTGTGTATGTATATGTTCTTTCTGTTTGTAAAGTTTAGAGCTCTTTTGTATTAACATGTATAGATTCTAGTGTACACCTGGGCATCATCCTATGAGCTTGACTGACAATCTTAAATTGAGTGCAAAGAATTATACTAATAATCAATTTAGGATTGCTGGCCAGGCTCATAGTACAGCAGTCTAGCAAGTACTGGAAGCGACATATATCCATGTGCTTTGTGGATGTAAGTAAGGTGACAAGGACAAGAACTCTCTTCCTGTTTCAAATCAACAAAACAGCCGGCAGTCATTCTCTGCTTCATTTTTCAGGGCAATGCCTTGATCTGAGTCAACCTGCCTAATCTAAAATATCAACAAAACCCAGCAGTGAACTGTCATCCATCACTAACTGGTGCATTCTCCATGGCAATTTCCCTACCTTGTCAACCAATATGCATCCACCTCTAACGCAACATAAGCGCTGACTTTCTCTTTAAACTGATTTCTTGTGAATTGTCCTGATGAGTGCACAATTCAAAACTTTGAAAAAATGTCTTTTGTGCAACAATGCTCAGGTTGTGTTTGGACATCCCAGTAACAAAACCTTTTTTATTCTGTTCATAGACTGCTGCACTTCTACTTGTGAATCATTGAATCACTATAGTGTCCACACCAACCCTCCAAGGAGCATGCCACCAGACCCAACCCCCTATCTTAGCCCTGTAACTCAATATTCCCCATGGCTAATCCACCTAACCTGTGCATCCCTGGACACTATGGGCAATTTAGCATTTCCAATCCACTCTAACCTGCACATAGATTCATAGAGTCATAGAGATGTACAGCACGGAAACAGACCCTGCGGTCCAACTCATCCATGCTGACTAGATATCCCAATCCAATCTCGTCCCACCTGCCAGTACCCAGCCCATATCCCTCCAAATCCTTCCTATTCATATATCCCCCTCAGATGCCTTTTAAATGTTGCAATTATACCAGCCCCCACCATTTCCTCTGACAATTTATTCCATACACGTACCACCCTCTGTGTGAAAAGGTTGCCCCTTAGGTCTCTTTTATATGTTTCCCCTCTCACCCTAAACCTATGCCCTCTAGTTCTGGACTGTCCCACCCCAGGGAAAAGACTTTGTCTATTTATCCTATCCATTTTCCTCATTATTTTATAAACCTCTATAACACCACCCCTCAGCCTCCGACGCTCCAGTGGAAACAACCCCAGCCTATTCAACCTCTCCCTATAGCTCAAATCTTCCAACCTTATCTTTGGATTGTTGGAGTAAACTCGAGCACCTGGAGGATACCCACACAGATACAGAAAGAATGTGCAAACACCACACTGACAGTTGCCCAAGGCTAGATTTGAAGCTGGGTCCGTAACGCTGTGAGGCAGCACTGCTAGCCATTCAGCCACCATGCCACCCATTATGCTGCCATCATGGACAGGTAAAATACCTCACACCTGGGTTCTCCACTCCTGATAAAAACAATGAGTGCCAGATTCTTAGCAAAGACTGGTGGAATCCGAGCTCTGGCACCACTTTGACTGTGCTGTACCTTTTATGAAAATAAGGCCATTGTCTCAACCACAGACTGCAGTCTCAGCATTCTTAATGCAAAAAAATTCCATCTGGTTTCTGTTCTGCATCTCACAGATCTAGTTTTATATTATTGTCCTGAAGGGTCAAGACTGCAAACTTATAAGAAATACTGAGAGTAGGAAATAGCTAAAGGTAACATCTCCAAGAAGTTCAAATCCTGAAATCTTTGCATGATCTTGGAGGCAATTATGATTTCAAATGATGATAATTTACTCTGCTGCTTTCCAGTGTTGCCTTCTTTTCATCTGCATGCATAACCTGAGCGAGAACGCTTAGTAGATTTGTTCACATGCCTTCCAACCTTCATGGGAGTCTTTAACTTAGTGGGGTCGATTGATGAAGTATTGAACATCTCTAAAAGCAACCCATTCAATAAAGGAGGGATTAATGACAATTAGCACTCCACCTATAGTAAGAATAATAATTACATGCTTTAACTGAAGGTTTGTAAAATTAAAATAGCAGAATTGCTCATCCACACTAGTAAGATCTATTTTATTAAACACATCTTTGAAATTTGATAATAAAATTTTAGTCTATCATTCTGCTACACTCAGTGCACTCAAAGAAAGCCAACTGCTTAGAATTTAGCAAATGCCACATTTCTCACTTTGGAAAATTGCACACGCTAACCCATGTGTTTTCATTTATCAAATGCCCCATAAATGTAAGAAAATGTATGGAGATGTTACATCTGGCCTTGATGGAGGAGAGGAATTGAAGCAGAAAATTGATGAACTGAATTTTCAGCTTATTTGAGTTAAGATAAAAGTTCTTCTGCTCAGCCCCTATGCCTTAGCAGAACTTTGGGGCAAATTTAAGTCAATCCTGGCCTAAGTCACATGATTATGAAACAATCAACAGATCCCACTACTCGGAAACAGTGTGGAAACAGATAAGTGTGATGTATAATGCTGAACACTGAAGATCACATGATAATCAGGTGGAGTGAGATTGGTTGCTTTCAACATGTTGTCCTTTGAATTCCAATGAAGCCTGACAGGATTCTGTCAGGGTTTTTTTCTCACAGCCTCAGACGTGCTGATTGATAGGGCACAATTCCAAGTTTCCAATGCCATTGAAGTCAGAGCAACTATAGAAATGAAAACAACAAATGCTGGAGATCACAGCAGGCTAGACAGCAAGCTAACATTTCGAGTCCAGATGACTTTTCATCAGAGCTGAAGTGAAGTTTGGAGGGGACAGCATTATCTGAATGACTGCGATCTCTAGCATTTGTTGTTTTCAGTGCAGGTTCCAGCATCTGCAGTAATTTGTTTGTATAATTGTTGAAATGGTCCAGTTTCACACTTCAAGAGGAGGCTAGAATGGCAGGAGTAAAGAAGTCTCGTTGCAGAGATTTTTTGGGGGGTTGGAGGAATCTCTCTAATCTAGGTGCCTCTCTCTCAGCTAAATTGTATGGGCCGCATTCAACTTACCTGAGATAGAAAATTCAGTGTGAGATTGACCACAGAGCCATACATCATGGGAAGCAGACCTTTTGGTCCAACTTGTCCATACCATCCAATTTTCCCAAACCAAACTAGTCCCATGTGCCTGTGTTTGGTCCACATCTCTTTCATCCTTTCCTATTTATGTACCTGTCCAAATGTATTTTATCTGAAAATGTGTTGCTGGAAAAGCGCAGCAGGTCAGGCAGCATCCAAGGAGCAGGAGAATTGACGTTTCGGGCTGAAGAAGGGCTCATGCCCGAAACGTCGATTTTCCTGCTCCTTGGATTCCTGAAGAAGGGCTCATGCCCAAAACATTGATTCTCCTGCTCTTTGATTCCCAAAGAAGGGCTCATGCCCAAAACGTCGATTCTCCTGCTCCTTGGATGCTGCCTGACCTGCTGCGCTTTTCCAGCAACACATTTTCAGCTCTGATCTCCAGCATCTGCAGTCCTCACTTTCTCCTCAAATGTATTTTATATTGTGTAACTTTAGCACTTCCCCTGGCAGTTCATTCCACATATGCACCACCCTCTGTGTGAAGAGGTCGTCCCTCGGGTTCCTTTTAAAATCTTTCCCTTCTCACCTTAAAATTATACCCTCTAGCTTTGAACTCCCCTACCCTAGGGAAAAGACCTTTGCTATTTGGTATAATTCATCTAATGTTCCTTCCATGATTTGAACAGATTGGGTATGGTGCAGAATACATGGTCAATTCACGATCCCCAATTTCCATTCCATCCAAGTTGGAAATTATCTTTGTGTCTTTTAGCGACAGTTATTTATTATGACTGTTGTTATGTATAACTATAAAGAGGGATGTCCTAGAAAACATAATAGTTACTTTTTGACCATAATTGAGTCTGTCTATATCCTTGTGGTTCTGTTGTTAATAGAACTGAAATTTCAAAAGTTAAACCATTGCAAATTTGCTAATGTAATGTAAAATGATTGCTCAAATTGTAATGTATTTAGAGTCGGGTTAAATTAGTTTGCATTGATTTCATTTAAAAGCTGACCTATCAGAACATTATAGACAAACAGGAAAAGGTCACAACAGCACAGCTGTAAGTGTAGAATGGTTGTTTGGAGAGTGCATAGTGAAAAACAATGTTAGAAATAGCACTTCAACTCCCACCTTCACGGGTCAACAAGCTGTTGATGGCTCAGTTAGTGCCGTTACATTGACCAAGAGTTTGGATTTCTGGATTCAATATCCGAAAGTGCCTGCTCCATCACAACCATCATCAGGGCTGGCTCCTCAAGCTAATTTTCTCCTTACAGATCATCCAATGAATCAGCGTGTGTTATTTAGCTTCCTGATATGGACCTCCTACAGCTAACGTCCAGGGAAATATAAAAAGGCAGTTGTGGTTGTTAAAGATCCGTCACTTCAGGTTCAGGATATCTCTGCAGGAAAACCAAAGAACTGTGCATTGCTTAAAATCCGAAATAGAAACGCAAGAGAGGGAAGCAGCAGCAATGATGTCTTCAATGTACCAGAGGAAGAGTTAAGGATCTCAGCCCAAGTAGGACTTGAACAAGGAATGTTCCATGTACCCCACCAAGAGACAGGCATCACTGGTTGTCCATGTGGGTATCCACGGACATATGTTTGACCTGAAAAAAGTGAGAGGAGTTAAAGAGAAATTGTTTGGCAGGTAGGATGTGCTCAGCCTGAACTGTTGTTTCTTTCAGGAAGAAGGGGAGATCCCTGAGACCATTCTGAGAGGGAAGAATATGTAGAGGGATGGCCTTTCAGAAAAACCCACCACCGTCCTCCTCCACCCGGCCGTGCTGCTTCCTTCTCGTCCGGAATTGGAAAAATCTATCAATTTCACTTTCAGTTTCCACCCTGCTCTCAGCTTCACCTGATCCACCTCTGACTCCTCCCTTCCCTTCCTTGACATCTCTGTTTCCATTTCTGGGGATAGGCTGGCCACCAGTATCCACCACAAACCCAATGACTCCCACAGTTGCCTCGACTATTCACCTTCACACCCTTGTGTTTCTTGTAAAGGCTTCATTCCATTCTCCCAGTTTTTCTGTCTCTGTTGCAACTGTTCTAACAATGCCAACTTCCTCAAGGGCACCTGAACACCTTCTCCCATGTCCTTACCCCAACCCCACATGACAGACCTTGTCAACACATGTGCTGCCACTATACTATCCCAGTGTCAGCCGCTAAAGGTCACCTTTAGCAGCTATTCATTCTCCCAGACTGATCTTTACCCATTCCTTTGTCCCTCTCCCTCTCTGGGCTCCATCCCCACCTACCATTTTGTCTTACCCCTTCCCCTTATCCCATCTTCAACATATATACCAACATTTCCTAGTTACAATCGGTTCTAAGCAAGGGTCACTGGACTCAAAAGATTAATTCTGCTTTCTCTCCACAGTTGCTGCCAGGCCTGCTGAGATTTTGCAGCAGTTTCTGCTTGTGCATCTCTGTAGGAGTTCCTCTGGGGAATATCCTAGGCCCAACCATCTTCATCTGCTTTATCAATGACCATCCCTCCATCATAAGGTCAGAAGAGGGAATGTTCAATTATGATTGTACAGTGTTCAACATAATTCATAACTCATCAGGTACTGAAACATCCCATATAGATTCTATACAGTGTGGAAACAGGCCCTTCAGCCCAACAAGTCCACACCGACCTTCCGAAGAGCAACCCACCAAGACCCATTCCCCTACATTCACCCCTTCAACTGACACTATGGGCAATTTAGATTAGATTACATTACATTACAGTGTGGAAACAGGCCCTTCGGCCCAACAAGTCCACACTGACCCGCCGAAGCGCAACCCACCCATACCCCTACATTTACCCCTTACCTAACACTACGGGCAATTTAGCATGGCCAATTCACCTAACCTGCACATCTTTGGACTGTGGGAGGAAACCGGAGCACCCGGAGGAAATCCACATATACACGGGGAGAATGGGAAAACTCCACACAGTCAGTTGCCCGAGGCGAGAATTAAACCCGGGTCCCTGGTGCTGTGAGGCAGCAGTGCTAACCACTGAACCACTGTGCCCCCCTAAAATAAGTAATCTAATCTAATCTATTCAAATGTTTAAAACCTGAACAATACTCAGGTTTGGCTTACAAGTGTCAAGTAAAGTTTGCACCATATAAGTGACAGACCATCTCCAATAACAATGTCCCACAACCAACATCCTGGGTGTTATCAATAGCCAGAAACAACACTGGACTAGCCATGGAAATACTGTATCTATCATGTCAGAGGTTAAGCACTTTGCAATGAACAACTCACTCAGGCCCTCGCCAAAGTTGGTCTACCATATATTGGGCAAGAGTCTGTTGGTATACTCCCCACCAACAACATTCATGAAGCTAGATCCCATCCAAGACAAAGCAACCCACCTGATTGACACCACATCCTCAAACATTCATGACCTCCACCCCCAATGCTCAGTATCAGCAATGTATACTATCTACAAGACGCAGGACAGACATTAGGCAGCACTTTCCAAACCTGTGACCACTATCTTCCAAAAGGACAAGGACAACAGATACATGGGAACACCACCTCCTGCAAGTTCCCTTCAAACCAATCACCATTCTGACTTGGAAATATATCGTTGTTTCTTCACCATTACTGGGTCAAATTCCCTCCCTTTGGTCCCTGTGGGTCAACCTACAGCACATGGACTGCAGCCATTCAAGAAGGCAGCTCTCCACCACCTTCTTAAGGGCAACCAAGGACGAGCAACAAATGCTGGCCCACCAACAATGTCTACATTTCATGAATGGATAAAAAAGTAAATAGGTAACTGCAAACATGGGTTCAAAGCAGCAAGTAAATTTATGAAATTTGATTTATATGAGAACAAGGATAATAGATATTATTGCTCACTTTTCTCATCGAGAGTAGAATAGGGTTAATTGCCATCACATGCTCATATCAAATATCATGGAATTTATGCTGGTATTTTATACTTTATATTTCACTGAACTCCAAGCTCTCAATAGCAGGAACCCATTCAACTTGTGACTTTAGAAAAATCCTAACTAAAAATGCTTTATTCTATTCACTGCAAAAACATGTATATTCAGTGAAAAGAAACATGTAGAAACATGAAGTCAGTCAAGTATTTAATAAGTGTTGTGATTTATAGATATCATAACTAACTGGAGCATAGGGGCGTGGAACAAGGTTCATAGAGGGTGCCAAGTGCTACTGATGGAACAAGCTACAGGTCATGATTGGCAAAAAGGTTCTTCTGTGAACTCTTGATGTGAACTCTAGGTCCAGGCAGATGTAAAATTGATCAGGGGTGGTTCTGCAATGCAGGATTATGGGATTAGAATGAAAATAAAGACAAAGAACAGAACTTTCTTTTCTTACTCTCACCAAAATGTAGGGACAATTACCATTCAGGGCCCCTCAGGAATCTCCAGTGAGTTTTGTTGTAAATTTTACACTGAGCTAATACTTAAGCCAATTGCTGAAAGTGGCCATTATGATACACTGGATCCACCAAAGGGTGCATTTCAAAATCAAGGAATCCAGGTGTAATGGATCACCAGTTTTTGGAATTTTGAAGCTGCAGCTTCAATCCCAGGAAAGGAAGTCTAAAGCTTCTCCATCTCCCATTCTTTCCTAGAACCTCTGCTGTGGAATCACAGAGATAATCTCGAAATGAGATTGGAAGGAAGAGGACAACAGAGGAGTAGATGGGAGGGAAGGAGCAAGCCATTCAATGGTCACAAGTGGCAGACAATGACCACCTCCGACAAGAGATAGAGAGAAAGTGAGGACTGCAGATGCTGGACAGTCAGAATTGAAAAGTGTGGAGCTGGAAAAGCACAGCAGGTCAGGCAGCATCCAAGGAGCAGGAAAGTCAATGTTTCGGGCATAAACCCTTCATCAGGAATATTTCTGATGAAGGGCTTATGCTCAAGACGTTGATTCTCATGCTCCTCTGATGCTGTCTGCCCTGCTGTGCTTTTCCAGCTCCACACTTTTTGACTCCAACAAGAGATAGCCTAGCCATTGCGCATTGACATTCAATGCTCATTATTGATGAATCTGCTGGCACAGAATATAACCTTAGATGAGAGCTAAGCTTCAGGGTGGGAGGTGCCTCCTCAATGACAGGTGGCTTGTCAGCTACTTAACAGCTATTTAGGTATGCACTTGCGATGCCAAGGCATACAAGACTGTTGCCCTAGTGCCAGTGAATGGGATTGGAATAGATGGGTAGTTGGGTTTGACTGGTTCACACTCAATGGGCTAAAGGGCCTTTTTGGTGCTGTTGAACTCTATTACATTATGACTATTCTTCCCACTTGGCCCTTCGAGAGAAAATTACAAATTTTAGCAATAGCCTGACATGAAACCTTGGTCTTCTGAGACATTAGTGCCCCACAAAGAAGAAAGAGTTGATCTTCTGCCTAAAAGCCCTCTAATGGGGTTCTTGCCTCCTTTAAGCTGAATCTCTGTGTCAATCCTATCTACCCTGTGTTGCAGTGTATCCCTGAGGAGGAGGCAGTGGCTGCTATTGGCTTTGGTCTTGGGGCTGCAGCTGCTGGTGTTGCTGTTGGGATCGGCAGTTCTGCTCCTCTTGACCTTCTACAGAACTGCACAGTAGAGTTACCGCAATTGCTCACATGCAACGCTGAGGGTAGGCAGCTGTGAAGTGCAGCTGAAGGTGAGTGCAGTGCATGGCAGGCAAAGTAAATTCCAAGAAGTAGGCAATCACCTGCCATGCAGCAGAACAATTCTTTCAGCATGAAAGAGAATCAACCTCTCACCTAACTAGCTGGAGCTCTTCAGTTTCACTGATTAAATATTTCCCAGCCTGTCAGTTTGCGTAGTTCTCGCAGACAATACCCTGTCGATTTCCACACAGGTCCAGAAACAGGTCCACTGTCTGTAAAGTGTAGTTAATCAAAACAGAAAATAATTGATTACTATATTGTTCAAATATCTTCCCCAACATAGACATGGCAGTTCCATGCCTGCATTGACATCCGCTGGGTGAAGTGCAAAAGTCAGCTGTTCAGGCTCCTGAACTCATGTCACTTTGAAGGGATTTAATTTCCTGCACAAACCCAAGCCACAAGCAGCTGCCTTGCAATGACCATGAGGAACTGGCTGGGCACAGTCTGGACGTAAAGATTCAGAGACTATGTCCTTTCCTCATTGCCAGCAACTACCATGCAAGAGTGACAAATCCAGTCACAGTAATGCCAGCTGGAGCCTGAAATCTAGTTATTCAACTAAGAGAGGATTAATGCAATGCTGTCCTAAGACATACAATAGCACAAAGAGTCACCCCTTAGGGTTCCTAATCTAAAATTTTCGCATACATCAAACAGTGTGAGAGTACCAGATCGTCCTGTCACTTTTTCAAAGGCGTATCCAACCAGTGGCCAGGATCACTTCCTCTTTGTTCAATCCAGCCTTTTTTAAAAGTCATTTTGGGATACAGATGTCAGTGGATTTGCAAACAATTGTATCCCATTCCGAACTATCCGAGAGAAGATGGCAGTGAGCTTCTTACTTCAACAGCTTGGAATATGAAGACACTCATAATGCTGTTAGGAGGGAGGTTCTAGGATCTTGACATGGTGACAGTGAATAACTGGTGAGAAAGTTCGAGATCAGGATGGTATGTGACTTGGATAGGAAATTGCAGGTGGGTGCACATGTTTAGACGGAGCTGTTGAAGGAGCCAGGGGATGCCAATTCAGTGCATGTTGCAGACAGTACAACTGTTGCTACGTGCATTGATGATAAAGGAAATAAATCATGAAAGTGATGGATGATGTGCCAATCAAATGAGCTGCTTTGATCTGAATGGCATTAAGCTTCTCCAGTGTTTGGATTTATACTCATTCAGAGAGTGTTCCATTCCTCACTTGACTTGAACTTATGCATATGGACAAGCACTGGGGAGACAGTAGGTGAGTTCATTGCTGCAGAATTCCTCACCTCTGAACCACTCTTGTAGTCAGAGTGAAGAAATCAATACTGGACATGCCAGGTTCTAAGGTGAACCTGGCTTGATAGACTGTAAGCTTTATTTTTGAAATTTGGTTATCATGAGGTCAGTCGATGGGCATTTTCACAAGCGAGTGACAACGTACTTTGAAAAAAAGAACAAAGTCAATTGCACACATAGAAAAGAAAAGAAATGCTGTGTCCATGTATTCATACAAAAGAAAATTGGTAAGATCTTTTTATAAACGACAAAAAAAGTCAACTTGTGTTTCCGGTTATATCCTTTATAGATATCAACCACAAAGGATCATCACTCCTATTTTCACTTTTTAACTTCTTATTCAAATAGTGTCTCCTTTTAATGGGTTTTACATAGTCATCATGAGTGCTTCTCTCTGTTTATCCACGTGGCACAGACACATGCTAACTCACCGACAGTTCTCACTGAAATCTAGGAATGACCCATCTCTTTCCAGTTACTTTAAGGATGCTAACAGCACATCTGCTGGCATGGAATTACTGTCTTCTGAACTAAACCTTCTGCTGGGGTTTGATTTCTTCACCTGTCTCTCTCTCTCTCTCTCTCTGGGCTGTAAAGTTTAACTTATGAAACACCAAGCACTATCTCACCCAGTAACGTGTTCAGTCATTCAATTGAAGTCACATGATTTCATGGAATTTCTGTTTTGACAAAATTCCCCAAAAAAATTCTGACTCTTGTTGGCAAGTCATGTTGCAGCTGGATAGACTTTAGTTAGGACATATTTTCAGTATTGGTCCCCACACTATTGGAAGGATGTCAAGTCTTTGAGAGGGTGTAACAAAGGATTACCAAGATGCTTCCTGGCCCAGAGTATATTAGCTGTAAAGAGAGATCAAACAAACTTGGATTGTTTTCTCTGGAGTATCAGAGGCTGATGGGAGCCTTATAGGAGCATTATAAGAGGCGTGGATAGGGGAAATAATCAGAGACTTTTCTTTTCCCAGGATGAAAAGTTAAAATACTAGGAAGCATTAAGGTGAGAAGGGGAAAATTTGAAGGAGATGTGTGAGAAAATTGTTTTTACACAGAGAGTGGTAGAGGCCTGGACTGCACTGCCAGAAGAGGTGCTGGAAGCACATCCAATAGCAGTGTTTAAGAGGCATTCAGACAAACAGAAGAACAGGCCATAGAATAGAGGGATATGGACAATGTGCAGGCAGATGTGGTTAGTTTCGACTGACAACATAGTCAGCACAGACATGATGGGCTGAAGGGACGGTTCCTATGTTCCATGTTTACCAAAGCCATGGTGGAATTGAATTGAAATGAAGTGAATTAGCTTTATCATCACATGTACTTGCATGAATACTGTGAAAAGTTTACAAGTCGCCACTTAAGGCACCATCTTAGGGTACAAAGGTACCTAGATAAGGATTCTTGAGTTCCAAGGGAGAAAAAAAAATCAGAAAAGTAAAGAAATAGTAAATACAGCATGACAGACTATCAAAAGTACAAAATCACAGTAATAAATTAGTCAGGGCTATCCATTATTCGTCCAGTGACATTACCATTTATGATAATACTGTTCCTCCCTTGATTATACACTGCTTCGTTCCAAATGTGTTATGCAAATAAACAATGTTTCATTTGAGTCTATCTGAAAAGCACTAATAGATAAAGTTTAGTTTGCAGGAATAATTACGGCTTTTCTTCATATTCACTCAAAGGCTTGAGTGTTTCTCTCGTATCTCTGAACACAGCAGACTGGAGCCTTGCATATTTCTACTATGGCATCTTCCAACTGGGGATCTACTGATTTAGCTATTGCAGCTCAGCATTCTGTTTTCTTTATTTATTGTTGGTTGTCGCTGCTCAAATGCCATCAGCAATGATGCTTGGGACTGAGTGACTGAAATAATAAATTCATATGTGCATGCACTCTGGAAGGCCTCTGCTTCAAAGACTGGCTCACACATCAATGATTGGTCTAGAGAACATCAATAATCTCAGCTAGTCATCTTCATGATTGAAGGATTACTGATGATTTTGAAGAAATAGTAATACACCTCACAAAGCCACTTTGTCATAATGGGGGAATAATTCAGACACAGCCAATAAAAGAAAATACAATGCTATCACAAAAAAAAGCAGTTTGTAATGAAAAATAAATGTGCCATTCACAGAAAAAAGAATGAACTATATTTTCAATCTAGCTGTCAGAAAATCCATCTTGTATCTATGCTACACCATTCAAATCAATAGAATTGACAAAATATTCCCATTATAGTTGAGTTTTGGGGATGAAAACTATAGGATGATATTTGTATTGTGAAGAGTAAGTGAAGGAGACTGCGTTTTAGCCTTCAGACATTTCCAAATTTGCATTGTGACAAAGTTGAAAACCAACTGAAATATTTAACAATTGTCCATTGACTGCTCAGGAATAAGAATCCACCTTTCTTTATGTAAGAGGGAAATTGGCTACCAGAAGAATGAATGCAGCCTCGTATTCCTCAACATCTTGGACGAGGTTCATCTCATTTCTGCATGCTGAAGCTTCTTATAAGGGCATGGGGATGAAACATTCAGTAATGAGTAATCTGGTACACAATATTTGACTATCATTTAGGTTTCTGGCTCATCACAAGTCATGGTGAGTAAATCCTTGCTCCAAATTGAAACTGGTAAGGAAACCTGGAGCTAGATCTTCCACCCATTGTTCACGAGAGTTGGAATGACAATTACTGTGGGAATTACACCTCCAAGTCTGGGAAAAGAATATTTGCTTATATATCCAGATTTCACTGTTGGGTTGTACAAAGCTGATGTTCTTCACCTCAAACTATTACCACAGAGCCATAGTATGTGCCTATGTTGTGGGTGAAAGGATGATTTTGCTTTGGAAGATAGATTCCATTCATTGTCAAGATGCCAGGTCAGGGCCCGAAGTACAAACGGACAGCCTGTGTTTTTAATTCAAACATGCATTTTATAAACGAGGATTGCCACTGTCAAAGGATGCTTTTTTAAAAACCATTCACAGGATATGTGCATCACTATCTGGACAGCATATTGCCCATCTCTAACTGCCTGGGGGGCAGTTAAGAGTCAATCAACTTGCTGTGAATCTGAAGTAACACATAGGCCAGACCAGGTAAGGATGGCAGATTTCTTTCTGAAAAGGACATGACTGAGCAAGATTCTTTTCTCAACAATTAACGATGTTTAATAGCCCTTGAATATTAACACATTGGGCAACCTTATTTGTAGGCTAATATTAAGATCAGAAGTAAGCTATTGAGTTTGCTCTGCCATTCAACAAGGTCATACCTCAATTCAATGCTCCTGTTTTTTCCCTTGATGCCCTTATGTTTACAGCCAAAACCTCAGCCATTATGTCTGTCATAAGTGTAATTATGCCCAGATGTTCCAACCATGGTCAGAAATCTTGCTTTCAACTCCGATCAGTGTAAAACTTACCCAATTACCTTTTGATGTCTTCTCTGCTGGAGATTTCTGGGCAGGGATCTTATGTTACAAATCTGTCCAGGAATTCTTAAAATAAGCAGCAGAGAGAATGGGTGTAGAAGCTACATCTTCTTTCTCTCATTGTTGGCAAGGTCAACATTTGTTGTTCATCCTCAGATGTCCTCAAGCCAAGTGACTTGCTATGTCATTTCAGAAGGACATTAAGAGGAAACCACTTTGCTGTGGGTCTCATGTAAGCCAGACCAAACAATGATAGAAGTTGTTCTTCCCTCGTGAACCATATGAGTTTTTGTGGCAATTGGCAATGGTTACCATAAGTGAACAGACATTATTTTGTTGAATTCAAATTTCACCATCGGCTCCAAGTGGGATCTAAACCTATGTCCCAAGAACATTAGCTTTCATCTTCTAGATTGCTAGTCCAGAGATATTATCAAAATTCTACCACCAGCCCATCTCTTGCAGCAGTCACAGAGTCATGCTATCCCTAGAGTGTTGACATCTACACTGATCCTCCAGAGACCATCCTACCAAGATTCCCACCACTCCCATCCTTGTCACCCTGCATTTCCCATGGCTAATCCACCTAGCCTACACATCCCTGAACACTACAGGTAACTTGGAATGGCCAATTCACTAATCTGTATATCTTTGGACTGTGGGAGGAAACCAGAGCACCTGAAGGAAACTCACACAGACACAGGGAGATGTGCAAGCTCCACACAGACAGTTACCCAAGGGTTGAGTTGAAGCCAGATCCCTGGCACTGTGAAGCAGCAGTGCTAACCACAGAGTCACCATGCTGCCCACTCATTGTCATCTTCTATGATATACATGTCCAGCAATACAGCCATCCACTTTGTCAGGTCCTGAGAAAGGGTAAGTATACAAGCTACGTATAAGGTGTCAGGTGAGTGAAGGAGTTAGAGGGGATTAGGATGCCAAGCCGGTAAGGTCAGTAGCATTCCAGGTGGGTGGGATGCCAGGTAAGTGAATGACTGCTGAGGGTAAGGGATTGTCAAGTCCCAGACAGGGCGGCTCCCATCAGTGATGCATGCAATCGTACTTGGTCAAGAGAGGAGAGGGCTAGTAAGAGAAGTGTTGTCAGGGATCCAATAATGTGGGGAAGGTGCAGTTTGGAGTTTGCTGGTTTGAGGGCTCAGTTTAATTGTTACATGGGAGTTAGGGTAGGCATTTAATCTTCTGACCTGTCCTGAGTAAATCTTATACCTAACTAAATCAGAACCCTCCAAAATTTCTAACTCTAACGGACTCAGAATATGTTGAGGAGTATTACTCAGTGAAAAAGTCAATTTTCTGGGCAATTCCTATTGAGTCAGCTGTGTCAGGGATTCCATAGGCTCCAGATTGTGCCTCTCTAGTGACCCTCTGGCTATTGCAATACCTGGGACAATCTCAGGTGATATAGTAAAACAACTGCCTTTGAATGTTGCATATTGTATTTTGATAGATGGCCATCATGTGTGGATTGTCGAATGCATTTATTTTCAGCAGTTAGATGACAGGTCACTTCTACCCCAAAAGAGATTCCAATGATCCAAAAATGTGAATCCTTCTCCCTTACCTCAGCTCCTTAGCCATGCTTTCATCTGCTCTATCCTCCTATTCCTCCCCTCACTAGCTCGAAGCACCGGGAGTAATCCAGATATTACTACTCTCGAGGACCTCCTTTTTTAATTTCTGCCTAACTTTCTGTATTCTCCCCTCAGAATCTCAATCTTTTCCCTTTCTATGTTGTTGGTTGTATATGTTTTTGGAGATATGTCTCTGGGTTAAACTTAAAATATAAGGCATAACTATAAATTTAACCTGGGGCAGTGTTTTGTAGAGGAATAAGATGGTGTTATTTTCTGGGTCTATAGATTGTGAAGGAGCAAAAATGGCCTTTAGTACAATGATATGTACTTCTTGTCAGATGTTGGAGTTTAAAGAGAGTTTGAGGGTTACTGCAGATTATATCTGCCATAAATGCTGTTGGAAGCGAATCTTATCAAATCGAATGGATCGGTTGGGGAGACAGTTAGAAGCAATGAGGAATTTGCAACAGCAACAGTATGTGATGGATGGCAGTTGTAGGAAGGGGAGAAAGTCTCAGATACAGTCACATAGATGGGTTAACTCCAGGTAGGGTAAGAGAGGTAGGCAGCTAGTGCAGGAGTCTTTTGTGGATATACCAATTTCAAACAGCTATCCTGTTTTGGAAAATGTAGTGGGTGATAGATTCTCAGCATGAACAGCCAAATATTGAGCCTGGCTCTAATGCAACGAGAGGTACGTCGGCTTCCAAGAGATCAATTGTGTTAGGGGATTCTGTTGTCCGTGGCCAGCAGCGAAAAAGCAGAATGGTGTGTTGCTTCCCTGGTGCCAGGATCAAGGATGTCACAGAGAAGGTGCTGAATGTTCTCACGGGGGAGAGGGGCCAGCAAGAGGTCATTGTCCACATTGGAACCAATGACATAGGAAGGGAAAACGTTGAGATTCTGAAGGGAGATTACAGAGAGTTAGGCAGAAATTTAAAAAGGAGGTCCTCAAGAGTAGTAATATCTGGATTACTCCCAGTGCTACGAGCTAGTGAGGGCAGGAATAGGAGGATAGAGCAGATGAATGCATGGCTGAGGAGCTGGTGTAAGGGAGAAGGATTCACATTTTTGGTTCATTGGAATCTCTTTTGGGGTAGAAGTGAAATGTACAAGGACGGATTGCACCTAAATTGGAAGGGGACTAATATACTGGCAGGGAGATTTGCTACAGCTGCTCGGGAGGATTTAAACTAGTCAAGTGGTTGGTGGGGGGAGCGGGTGCACCCAGGGAGATAATGAGGACAGAGATCAATCTGAGACTGGTACAGTTGAGAACAGAGGGAGTCAAACAGTCAGGGCAGGCAGGGACAAGGTAGGACAAATAAATAAAACTGCATTTATTTCAATGCAAGGGGCCTAACAGGGAAGGCAGATGAACTCAGGGCATGGTTAGGAACATGGGACTGGGATATCATAGCAATTACAGAAACATAGCTCAGGGATGGGCAGGACTGGCAGCTGAATGTTCCAGGATACAAATGCTACAGGCAGGATAGAAAGGGAGGCAAGAGAGGAGGGAGAGTGGCATTTTTGATAAGGGATAGCATTACAGCTGTGCTGAGGGAGGATATTCCCGGAAATACATCCTGGGAAGTTACTTGGGTGGAACTGAGAAATAAGAAAGGGATGATCACCTTTTTGGGATTGTATTATAGACCCACAATAGTCAGAGGAAAATTGAGAAACAAACTTGTAAGGAGATCCTAGCTATCTGTAAGAATAATAGGGTGGTTACGGTAGGGGATTTTAACTTTCCAAACATCGACTGGGACTGCCATAGTTAAAGGTTTAGGTGGAGAGGAATTTGTTAAGTGTGTACAAGACAATGTTCTGATTCAGTATGTGGATGTACCTACTAGAGAATGTGCAAAATTTGACCTACTCTTGGGAAATAAGGCAGGGCAGGTGACTGAGGTGTCAATGGGGAAGCACTTTGGGGCCAGTGACCATAATTCTATTAGATTTAAAATAGTGATGGAAAAGGAGAGACTAGATCTAAAAGTTGAAGTTCTAAATTGAAGAAAGGCCAATTTTGACGGTATTAGGCAAGAACTTTTGAAAGCTGATTGGAGGCAGATTTTCGCAGGTAAAGGGAAGGCTGGAAAATGGAAAGCTTTCAGTAATGAGATAACGAGAATCCAGAGAAAGTATACTCCTGCCAGGGTGAAAGGGAATGCTGGTTGACTAAAGAAACTGAGGGTTTGGTTAAGAAAAAGAAGGAAGCATATGTCAGGTATAAACAGGATAGATCAAGTGAATCCTTAGAAGAGTATAAAGGAAGTAGGAGTATACTTAAGAGGGAAATCAGGAGGGCAAAAAAGGGACATGAGATAGCTTTGGTAAATAGAATTAAGGAGAATCCAAAGTGTTTTTACAAATACATTAAAGAGAAAAGGGTAACTAGGGAGAGAATAGGGCCCCTCAAAGATCAGCAAGGCAGCCTTTGTGTGCAGCCGCAGAAAATGGGGGAGATACTAAATGAGTATTTTGCATCAGTATTTACTGTGGAAAAGGATATGGAAGGTATAGACTGCAGGGAAATAGATGGTCACATCTTGCAAAAAGTCCAGATTACAGAGGAGGAAGTGCTGGATGTCTTAAAACGGATAAAGGTGGATAAATCCCCTGGACCTGATCAGGTGTACCCGAAAACTCTGTGGGAAGCCAGAGAAGTGATTGCTGAGCCTCTTGCAGAGATACTTGTATCATTGATAGTCACAGGTGAGGTGCTGGAAGACTGGAGGTTGGCAAACGTGGTGCCACTGTTTAAGATGTGTGGTAAGGACTGTAGATCACTGAGCCTGACGTCGGTGGTGGGCAAGTTGTTGGAGGGAATCCTGAGGGGCAGGATTACATGTATTTGGAAAGGCAAGGACTGATTAGGGATGGTCAACATGGCTTTGTGGGTGGGAAATCATATCTCACAAACTTGATTGAGTTTGTGAAGAAGTAACAAAGGCAAAGGGTAGATGTGGGCAGAGCGGTTGATATGATCTCTATGGACTTCAGTAAGGCATTTGACAAGGTTCCCCATGGGAGACTGATTAGCAAGATTAGATCTCATGGAATACAGAGAGAACTAGCCATTTGGATACAGAACTGGCTCAAAGGTAGAAGACAGAGGGTGGTGGTGGAGGGTTGTTTTTCAGACTGGAGGCCTGTGACCAGTGGAGTGCCACAAGGATCGGTGCTGGGTCCACTACTTTATGTCATTTGCAAAAATGATTTGGATGCGAGCATAAGAGGTGCAGTTAGTAAGTTTGCAGATAACACCAAAATTGGAGGTGTAGTGGACAGTGAAGCAGGTTACCTCAGATAACAACAGGATCTTGATCAGATGGGCCAATGGGCTGAGAAATGGCAGATGGAATTTAAAGCAGATAAATGTGAGGTGCTGCATTTTGGGAAAGCAAATCTTTGCAGGACTTATACACTTAATGGTAAGGTCCTAGGGAGTGCTGCTGAACAAAGAGACCTTGGAGTGCAGGTTCATAGCTCCTTGAAAGTAGTGTCACAGGTAGATAGGATAGTGAAGAAAGTGTTTGGTATGTTTTCTTTTATTGGTCAGAGTATTGAGTACAGGAGTTGGGAGGTCATGTTGCAGCTGTACAGGACATTGGTTAGGCCACTGTTGGAATATTGCATGCAATTCTGGTCTCCTTCCTATCGGAAAGATGTTATGAAACTTGAAAGGGTTCAGAAAAGATTTACAAGGATGTTGCCACGGTTGGAGGATTTGAGCTACAGGGCGAGGCTGAATAGGCTGGGGCTGTTTTCCCTGGAGCGTCAGAGGCTGAGGGGTAACCTTATAGAGGTTCACAAAATTATGAGGGGCATGGATTGGGTAAATAGGCAAAGTCTTTTCCCTGGGTCGGGGAGTCCAGAACGAGAGTGCATAAGTTTAAGGTGAGAGGGGAAAGATGTAAAAGAGACGTAAAGGGCAACTTTTTCACATGGAGCGTGGTATGGGTATGGAGTGAGCTGTCAGAGGATGTGATGGAGGCTGGTACAGTGCGACATTTAAGAGGCATTTGGATGGGCATATGAACAGGAAAGGTTTGGAGGGATATGGGCCGGGTGCTGGCAGTTGGGACTAGATTGGGTTGGAATATCTGGTCGACATGGACAGGTTGGACCGAAGGGTCTGTTTCCATGCTGTCCATCTCTGTGACTCTATGACTCTGTGAAATGTTTAAAACAGCCAGAAACACATTCGATTTTGGAAGCGGAAAGCGTAGAGGGTCATTGAGTGAATTTGGCTTGTTTGGCTGTTGGCTGCCCCATGGGGATCATTGCAAACATGGGGTGTGAGTCTGGGATTGAATCCAGAGACCGTAAAATAGGTTCATTGGAATTTTCGGAATTTAATGAAACAAGATTTCAGATTTGTTTTCTCTTTATTGGGAAATCAACATGGATATCTTTGAGATTCAACTTTTAGTTGAGAGAAAAGTAAGATTCTGGTGTTTGGAGACTCAAACATTTAGGAAGAGATAATTTACAGGCTGTGACAGCAAACACAGATCCAAGAAAAATGGGATCCTTGAGAAATTTTCTGGACAAAGAAAGGTCGGTTTTGTCAGTGAAAAATTACAACTGGACAGAACTAAATAAGAAATAGAATGGAGAAAAGTTGACTTAGAGAAAACATGAAAGTAGTAAGACAGGAAATTGATAAGGAAAATGATAGGTTAACTGAATAAAATGATAAATTGATGAAGAGAAAGAGAGAGATAGTATAAGGTTAAAATTGAGCATCGGATTCAAGGACACAACGTTTTCAGTTGAGGTGGAGAATTGAGATTGACTCAGAAAGAACTCCTCTTAGTTTTGATTTGGCAAAGGATTTTCAGTTAGCACCAATTGTGAGGAAGGAATGGAGATGTCTTTTGTGTGATAGAGTAGGGGATGGAGAGGGGGCTGGTTTGTTATTTGCATCAGGGATAATAATCTTTCCATCTGGAGACCAATTCAATAATAGTCGATTTGACTTCTATGAGGAATTTCAATTGCATTTAGGGCAAATATTTACTCAATGGATTGAAATTTTTTGACCTGAATGGTAATATTAATGAATAAATATGAATATATACATGGATTTGTGAAATAAAATGTTGAACAGCCAATATAAATCATTTTAAGAGATTGAATGGTAAAATTTCACTTGAATCACTCTTCTGTCTTGTTCTCAGTTGTAGCATCTCTTTAATATCTTTCAGTTTATTACTAAAATGGACTGTACAAATATTATTTGACAACTGTCTGGGACCTGTATGGTTTCTCAGCTCAAGGCAGAGGTTCAGATAAATTACTGAGGGAGCAGCTGTCTAAAAAGGATGTGTGAAAATTAAAAGTCAGTTCTTCGGCAGTGCCTTGGAGTGGCTTATGCAGATTTATTAAAGAATGAATTATAAATTATCTCATGGCATTAAATGCAAAGTTATTCCTTTGTCCTGTGAATACTTCAGAGCGTGAATGTGATTTCTATTGCATGCATGCATCTCAACCTTTGCTAGCCTTTAAGTAAGAACTCTGAAGACTACCATTGAGACTTTGTGTGGCATACAGAATTTGTAATGAGCCATGAAGTATACATTTATTCAATGGTTGAGAAACAGCTGATAACCCAAAATGATTGAGTCAACAGCAGTTTATTAATAAAAAGCAGGATTATATTTATTTAGTACTTTTCATGAACCAAGCAGTTCAAATTTCTTTACAAGTGCACTCACTATTGCAATGCAGGAAATGGGACAGAAAATATGGGCACAGAAAGATGTCACAATTAACAATGCAGTAGTGACCAGATAATCCATTTTTGCGATGTCAATTGATGGATAAACATAAACCAGGCACAATTTCTCCGTTCTTCATCAAATATTGAAAATAGACATCTTGCATTCAAATCAGACAGTAGATATGTCCTTGGTTTAATATCTCATCTGAAAAACAGCATCTCTGACAGTGCAACACCCCCTCAGTTCTACACTGGGACGTCAGCTTTGATTTTGTGTTCCAGTCCTGGAGTGAGACTTGATCTTCTTACCTGGTGATTCACAGGTTACATTACTTATACTAAGCCACAGCTGGCATTATAATTTCCCTTGCTTATATAAATAATTCTGAATTCTAGCAGTCACCACAAGTTATCCTATTTATGCAACATGTGACTCAAACTTGGCAGCACATAATTTATTTGGAAGCATTACTCTTGATGAGGAGTGCCACCAAGCAAAGGATGATCTGGTTCACCTTCACAGGTTGAGCACTGTCTCTGAACTCTGTCCAAAAAGAAATATATATCATGATAAATACTTGTTGAATTGCTGAGTCACAAAACTGCGATGTTGATTTATATTCAATTGAAATGTGGAGCTTATTCAAGGAGCGTGTTCTTGATAAGTTTGTACCTGTCAGGCAGGGAGGAAGTGGTCAAGCGAGGGAGCAATAACTTACTAAAGAGGTTGAATCTCTTGTCAAGAGGAATAGAAAGGCTTATGTGAGGATCAGACATGAAGTCTCAGTTAGGGCACTTGAATGTTACAAGTTGGCTAGGAAAGACCTGAAGAGAGAGCTAAGAAGAGCTAGGAGGTGACATGAGAAGCTGTTGACAGATAGGATCAAAGAAAACCGTGAAGTTTTCTGTAGGTATATCGGAAATAAAAGAATGACTAGAGAAAGATTAGGGCCAATCAAGGACAGTAGTGGGAAGTTGTGTGTGGAGTCCGAGGAGATGGGGAAGCGCTAAATGAATACTTTTCATCAGTAGTCATGCTGGAAAAAGATCATGTTGTCGAGGAGAATACTGACAAACAGACTACTAGACTAGATGGGATTGACATTAGCAAAGAGGAGGTGTAAGCTATTCTGTTATGGAGGGAAGGTCTTATGAGGAAAGGCTGAGGAACTTGAGGCTGTTTTTGTTAGACAGAAGAAGGTTGAGAGGTGACATAATTGAGACATTCAAGATTATCAGAGGGTTAGATAGGTTGGACAGGGAGAACCTTTTTCCTCTGATGGTGGTGGCTAGCACAAGAGGACATAGCTTTAAACTGAGGGGTGATAGATATAGGACAGATGTCAGAGGTATTTTCTTTACTCAGAGAGTAGTAGGGGCATTGAACGCACTGCCTGCAACAGTAATAGAATCTCCAATTTAAGAGCATTTAAATGGTCATTGGATTGGCAAATGGATGAGAATGGAATAGTGTAGGATTGATGGGCTTCAGATTGGTTCCACAGCTCAGCGCAACATTGAGGGTTGAAGGGCCTGTACTGTGCTGTAATGTTCCATTTTCTATGCTCTATTCCTGATTTATGACAATTGCATCCAAAAAGAAGTAAACGAAAATAATTTTTTAATGCTGTAGCTGATACATAAGGTCAATAAACTATTATTACTTCTATTCCACAGAGCAGCGTAAATGATTTTAAAATAAAGTTTATTTTTCATTCTAACCGTTCAACACTGTTGCCTGAAGATGACCCCATTTCAAATGTGCTCCAATTTCATTTTAAAAGAAGTCAAGTTATTTGCTAACAGTTGAATTAGCTTTCAATATCAGCATCGTTTTTGGATTATAATTGGATACAAGTTTGAAGTCCTGATTGTATGCTCCAGCTTCATAAACATAGCTACATCCGGGCAGATCAAACTGAGAGACACAAATTGCACTAAAGACAGTAATTTTCTCTGGCCACTTGAAAAATGTGCTGCAGGTTTCTGAGTGATGCAGGGAGGTATGAATGAAAGTGTAAAAGTTTATGTCAAAGACCAGATCCATTAATTCTTGCTGAATTTCGAGTGCTAATGTTAGGATTTGTTGCATAAACAATCATGATCATCAAGTTATCGCAGACATACGAAAGTAATTTAATCTTCCACAAAAATGAAAATATGTTCCTATCATACATTAGTGGCTACGATTTCATGTGTATATATTGGTATGTGCTCCCAAACAAAGGTTTCTAGACTAGAATATACAAAACACTTTCCACTGCAAATTTATCAATACACATGACAATAAATAACTCATAAATATCACTCCCCTGCCTTTAAGTTATGCAGGGAGGCAGTAAATTTCGGCTAAGAAATACGTTATAATTGATTGGATGGCACAGTTCCCTGCAAAGTCTTTTACTATAGTTTGTAGTTTTCTTGCTTGCAAGTATCTGGTGATTTAAAACTGTAGATTGAAAATGTTCCTCATTTTCCTCATTTGGTATGGACTGATTCATTAATGACTCATTGAATGCACCATCTTCAACTATTAAAGTAAAGAACATCTTTCATCTGTCTTAGTCTAACTAAATAGACAAGCAGTCATTTACATTTATAAATGAAAATTCTCTCTTTGGTAAGATTCCATATAACTTCATCTACATTCTGAAGAGCTAGGGAAAAAATAAGGTGCTGTTATTCTAACAATTCAATTTGCTGATCTGTGGCATTCCCATTGCTCTCAATAAGTTCATTGCCAAGACTACTTTAATATTAATCAGCATTTAACCAGTTCTGAAGAAGGGTCAGTGGACTCGAAGTGTTAATTCTGCTTTCTCTCTATGGACGCTGACAAACCTGCTGAGTTTCTCCAACATTTTCTGATATCCAGCATCCACAGTTCTTTGGTTCTTTTGTTAACTATTTAATTGTGGCTTAACTCAGTTTCTTGTACCCTTCTCTTTGAGTCAGAAGATTATGAATTCAAGGTAGATATCAAGAGTTTTAAAAGTGTCAGGCATCACTGGTAAACCTGATGTCTAATTCCCATGTCAAGTTTCCATTGAAAGGGAACTTGAAGTTGTTCGTGGTCACGTACATCTACTTCTCTTGTCTTTCCAACTGTTGGAGGTTGCAGATTTGGAAAGACCTCCTGAAGAAACTTCAGGAAAGAAACGTTAAAACGAAAGAAACTTTTGTGAGTTGCTGAAGTCCAATTGTAGAATCAGATTGTGTCCCTGTAATCCAGGATCAGGCTTCTGCCACAGCACAGTATTTGTAGAGCATCAGGAAGTTCTGAAGAAGGCCCGAAACGTTAACTCTGATTTCTCTCCAATGACGTTGCCAGGCGTTCTGAGATTTTCCAGCAATTTCTGTTTTTGTTTTGGATGCCCAGCATTTGCAGTTCTTTTTTTTTTATTTGGAGAGTCCACGTCAGGGTCAAAACATTCTTAACAAAAACAGGAATTGACATTGCCAGACCTGCAGAGATTTTCCAGAAATTTCTGTTTTTGCGTAACCATTTAGTTATTGTTGTCAAGACATGCTCACTACAAATTCTTCAAATGTCATCACAAAAACTTATCAAGAGAAAGATGAAGTGAAATAGAGGCAGCAAGTCCTTGAAATGTTCATTTTCCAGCGTCTTCTGTTTTATTATTTCAGATTTCAAGCAGCTACAGAATTTTTCTTTTGTAAAGACAAAAGCATGTTCTGTACACTAGAGTTCTCAAGGTTGCTGATTGTTAGTTCAGGAAACTATCGCAGGCACTTAAAATATTAATGGGTTTAATGGAAAATAACAACCATGAAAACTGTTAAAGTCAAAGGTATTTCTTCATGTTCTATTCATTTTCCTGACCAAGGAAAGTTGATGAGCAACCTTTTCACAAGCCTCTGCCTCTGCTATTCTCCAACTGACTGCTAGACAGCCATGAGAATGGAGAGTGTGGTGCTGGAAAAGCACAGCAGGACAGGCAGCATCCATGGAGCAGGAAAATTGATGTCATGGGCAAAAGCCAGGTGCTGCCTGACCTGCTGTGCTTTTCCAGCACCACACTGTCGACTCTAATCTCCAGCATCTGCAGTCCTCACTTTCACCTAGTCATGAGAATAACCCAGGGTAACTTTACTGTTTCTTTTAGGTAGAAGCCCTCCCAGCATGCTACATCATCCCACCTTAAAATCAAAGCGATCACAGATGTCAGTTCATTCCCCAAATTTTATGTCACACCATTCTATTGTACCATTCTGGGGTCAAAACATTCATAACAAATTTGAAATTACTGGAGAAGCTCAGTGATTCTGACAATACCAGTGGAGAATAGGCAGAGTTAATGTTTCAGATTCAGTAATCCTTCTTCAAAACCTTCACAAATTGGGGATTGGCTTTGCTCAGTTGCCTGGATGGCTGGTTTGTAGTTTATAGTGATGCTAAGTTCATGGCTTCAATTCCTGCACTGGCTGGGGTTGCTATGAAGGGCTCTCCTTCTCAACCTGTGCTCCAGGTCTCATGGCCCTCAAGTTGAACCACTTGTAGTTGTCTCTGTCTAATGAGCGAATGGTCATGGTAAGGCTATTTTGACTTCATCTTTTTACTCACATTAGTGCCATGGTCAGTGACTGAAGTACTGATGAATCCAATTAAGCCATCAAAAATCTGAACCACATTCAATACATCAACAATTGATTCAGTAATCGAGTAAGGATCACACCTTGACTTAGAATCATACAGTCAAAGAGATGTACAGCATGGAACCAGACTCTTCAGTCCAACCTGTCCACGCCGACCAGATATCCCAACCCAATCTAGTCCCACCTGCCAGCACCCGGCCCATATCCCTCCAAACCCTTCCTATTCATTTACCCATCCAAATGCCTCTTAAATGTTGCAATTGTACCAGCCTCCACCACATCCTCTGGCAGCTCATTCCATACATGTACGACCCTCTGCATGAAAAGGTTGCCCCTTAGGTCTCTTTTATATCTT
>NC_057714.1:93601494-93617066 GCF_004010195.1 Chiloscyllium plagiosum | reverse complement strand
TCTGTCTTCTACCTTTGAGCCAGTTCTGTTTCCAAATGGCTAGTTCTCCCTGTATTCCATGAGATCTAACCTTGCTGATCAGTCTCCCATGGGGAACCTTGTCGAACGCCTTACTGAAGTCCATATAGATCACATCTACTGCTCTGCCCTCATCAATCTTCTTTGTTACTTCTTCAAAAAACTCAATCAAGTTTGTGAGACATGATTTCCCACGCACAAAGCGATGTTGATTATCCCTAATCACTCCTTGCCTTTCCAAATACATGTACCTCCTATCCCTCAGGATTCCCTCCAACAACTTGCCCACCACCAATGTCAGGCTCACTGATCTATAGTTCCCTGGCTTGTCTTTACCACCCTTCTTAAACAGTGGCACCACGTTTGCCAAACTCCTGTCTTCTGGCACCTCACCTGTGACTATCGATGATACAAATATCTCAGCAAAAGGTCCTGCAATCACTTCTCTAACTTCCTACAGAGTTCTCGGGTACACCTGATCAGGTCCTGGGGATTTATCCACCTTTAAGCTTAACCTGTACCAATCACACGCCTACTGGCTGATTGATTTTCCAATTGGACACCTGCAACAAGATTCAGGGTACCCAAATGATACAAAATATTATAAAACACAATATGAATAAAGACTGATGCAGAGCCACCAGATTCCACTTCATGGGAAAACCCTGAAATATAGCAAGTTCCAGACCATTTGGGTTGACAGAGCAGAAGGTGTCA
This sequence comes from Chiloscyllium plagiosum, assembly GCF_004010195.1. Lineage (NCBI taxonomy): Eukaryota > Metazoa > Chordata > Chondrichthyes > Orectolobiformes > Hemiscylliidae > Chiloscyllium > Chiloscyllium plagiosum. The sequence continues at coordinate 93,616,331 of NC_057714.1, read as the reverse complement.
GATTAGAGAAATATAATGTGGAAAATCTTGTACAGTTATGCTAAATGCTACAGCTTATGGATGGGAAACTAATGGTGTTCATTTGTACTGCAACCACCTAAAGTATCACGTTCTATTCATCAGCACCAGGGAGGCAATGATTCATGTTGATTTTTAAGTATCAGCCACATCTCAGTTCTTTGCACTCTCCCCTCTGGAACAGATGAATGCTAACTTAAGTTCATTCAAAGTCTTGGACACAAAAAGCAAAACTAACAGTGCTGAGGTGCTGCCTTTTGGATCAGATGTTGATCCTCAGGCCCTGTCTATTTTCTTATATGAATGTAAAATATTCCATATCTGTGTTTAGAAGAAAAAGAGGGGTATTTTGCCCCCACTGCAGGACAATATACACCAGTTGTTTCATCCACAACTAGCTTTCTTGGTCTCTTCATGTGGACGTACTGGGTTACAAAGGCCCAACAGCGTCTCTTCTTCCTCAGGTAGCTGAGGAAATTTGGCATGACAGCAAATACTCTTGTCAACTTTTATAGGTGCGCCATCGAGAGCATTCTGTTTGGATGTTTCACTACCTGGTGTGGCAACTGTACCATTCAAGATCGGAGACAGTTACAGAGAGTGGTGAACTCAGCCTGGACAATCACAAGGCCAACCTCCCATCTGTAGAATCCATCTACCAGGCCCGCTGTCAAAGAGAGGCCGCCAACATTCTCAAAGATCCATTCCACCCTGGCAATGTTTTTCTACAACTCTACCACTGCGGAGAAGGTACAGAAGCCTGAATACATGCACCAGCCAGTTTTGAAACAGTTTCTACCCTACTGTTGTTAGAATACTGAATGGACTCACAAACTCTTAACATTCGCCTGTACCTGTGTTTTTGCTTTTGCCGCTGTTTACCTATTATTTACTATCTATGCTACTTAACAAGGTGATCTATGTGATAAAGCTTTTCACTGTGTCTTGGTACACATGATAATAAATTCAATTCAATTCAATTGAATTCAGTTGGTCAGCATCAGGAAAATGGATCATCTAGTCATTACTGCATTGCTGATTTTGGGGAGGTTGGTTTGCGCAAGATTGTGGCTACATTTCCTTAATGCTACACTTCAAACAGTCCATTTGCTGTAAAGTATCTTTTCAATGGTCATGAAGAGCCACCTTGCTGCTATTTCCAAGTGGTGCTGAACATGGAGAAGCATAAATTCATCAGTCCATGGGGGAAAATTACATTGAGTTATAGAGATGTACAGCAAGGAAAAGATCCTTCGGTCCAACTAGTCAATGTCGACAATATATCCTAACCTAATCTAGTCCCATTTTGTTAGCACTTGTCCCATATCCATCTAAACCCTTCTTATTCATATATCCATCCAGATGCTTTGTAAATGTTATAATCGTACCAGCCTCCACCACTTCCTCTGGCACACACACACACCATGCATGCACCAACCTCTGTGTGAAAAGGTTGCCCTTTCGGGTCCTTTTACAAATTTTCACCTCTCACCCTAAACCTATGCCCTTGAGTTCTGGACTCCCCCACACCAGGGAAAAGACCTTGCCTATTTATCCTAATGATCCCCCTCATGATTTTATAAACCTCAATAAGGACACCCCTCAGCCTCCGGCCTCCAGGAAAAACAGCCCCAGTCTATTCAGCATTTCCCTATAGCTCATATCCTCCAACCCATGCAACATTCTTGTTAATCTTTTCTGAGCCCTTTCAAGTTTCACAACATCCTTCCAATAGGAGGGAAACCAGAATTGCACGCAATATTCCACAAGTGGCCTAACCTATGTCCTATACAGCTTCAATATGACCTCCTAACTCATATACACGATACTCTGACCAATAAAGGAAAGCATACCAAGTGGCGTTTTCACTATCCTATCCACCTGCGACTCTATTTTCAAGGAACTATGAATCTGCACTCAAGGTCTCTTTATTCAGCAACACTCCCCAGGACCTTTCCATTAAGTGTATAGGTCTGACCCAGATTTACCTTTCCAAAGTGCAGCACCACACATTTATCTAAATTAAGCACCATCTGCCACTCCCCAGCCCATTGGCCCAGCTGATCAAGGTCCCGTTGTACTCTGAGGTAACCTTCTTCATTGTCCACGATACCTCTAATTTTGGTGTCGTCTGCAAATGTACTAACTACACCTCCTGTGTTCACATCCAACTTTTTTATATAAATGGTAATCAGCAGGAGATTTCCTTGGTCATTATTGACCTGAGGCCATGAGATGTCTTGGGATCTGGAGTCAATACTGAGGGCATTCAAGGCAAATCTGTTCCAACTGTGTTCCCCCTTACTGCTTGCTCTGATTGGCCAGTGGAATGAGGTATACCCAGAGATAGCAATGGTGTTTTCTGGGACATTGCCAGGAAGTTATGATTCTGTGAGCGTGACTATGTCATGCTGTTGCTACGAAGTGTTTTGATGTGGTGAGGCTGGTGCAAATCCAATGCCAACGTCTGTGAACAGGGGATGAAGATGTTGGCTATGCATGTAGTTTGTCCTGGGGTATTTAGGTATGCTGGCCAACATGTGGGGTTGGTGGAACAAATGGGGACTGGAGCTGCCTGGTACCTGCTTTCCCTTTCATGTTGGAAATTGTTGCTGTCCAATTTCACTCCATCTCAGTGGTGAATAGCAAACTGCATATAACTCAGGTGACAATAGGTAATGAGTGAGCGCTGGGAACACCACAACCTACACGTTCCACTCCAAGACAATTGCCACCCTGACTTGGAAATATATTGACTTCTTCAATATCACAGAATCAAAATCCTGAAATTCACTCTCTAACAGCTTTGTGAGATCATCATCAGCACAGCAGTTCAAGAAACAGCTCACCTCCACTTAATCAAAGGCAACTATGGATGTGCAATAAATGCTGGCCACCCATGAACACCCACATCTCATAGGAGAATTAATGAAGAGGCAAATAGGCCTCTTGCCACTCTGGAGCAAGACTCTTATTTTACCATTCACACCTTCAGTGCAAAATTGAATTTTCTATCCTTAATCCCAAGGATCTATTTTTGCAAATCTCGCAACTGACCACTCATTGTCTCCTCCTTCAGGGGCTGGGAAAATTCTGTCCATCTGTCTGGGCTAATGTTAAGTTGATACGTTACACAGTGGAACATGTTTTGAATAGTGTGCCACAAGATAATGTGATCCTGAAATTAGATGCAGCTTGAGAAATTTATAACTTCAGGTCACATCATGGTCACATCTCTTAAAGGCATCCTGACAAACTGACCATGTGACACAATAGAGAAGTGATCATCTTGGCAACATTCTTCCAATGACCAGTAGCAAGAACTAGGGGGAGTCAATGGCCTAGTGTTATTATCACTTCACTACTAATCTAGCCACCAAGTTAATGCTTTGTGGACCCGGGTTTGAATCCCACTGTGGCAGATGATGAAATTTGAATTCAATAAATAAAACAAAATCTAGATTTAAGAGTCTAATGACAACTGTGAGTTGATTGTAGGAAAAACGCATCTGGGTCAATAATGTCCTTTTGGGACAGAAAGTGCCATCTTTACCTGGTCTGGCCTATGTGTGACTCCAGACCAACAGCAATGTGATTGACTCTGGGCAATTAGGGATGTGCTATTAAATGCTGCATAGATCGTGACACCGTCATCCCAGGAATAAATAAAGAAAAAAAAATTACCTGGCCACTGATGCCAGCATCTTTCTGTGCATAAATTGATTATCATAATTGCCAGCAAAACAACAATGCCAATATCTAAAATTACTTGTATGCACATTAGGATATTGTGATTATTTGATAAGCAAAGTTTTTTTCTTGCAATCTTCAACTAGCTCCAAAGCCTCATTTGCAATGCAAATTTGAAATGCGTACAGTTTGGGAATGGGGTTGATTAACTACGTTGGTTGATTTTATGCACATATCTTATCCGAATGCTGAGCCCTAAGTATGATTTAACTTGGTCACATAAGAATGAGTAATAAAGATGCGGCATGAATGAAATGGGCACAGATTCCATCATAAAATGAAGTAGGATTTGGTAGCTCATAATGTATCCCATACTGAACATTGGGTTTTCTGTATTTAGCTCATTTAAATCTGAATGGATCAGATCATGGACCTAACTGACAAAATATCAAGATTGACAATGGGAAAAACTCCCCCTCCCACTCCGCTAAGGACATGCAGGTCCTTGGCCTCCTTCATCATCAGACCATGGCAACACGACACCTGGAGGAAGAGCGCCTCAGCTTCCTCCTAGGAACCCTCCAACCACAAGGGATGAATGCAGATTTCTCCAGCTTCCTCATTTCCCCTCCCCCCACCTTATCTCAGTCCCAACCCTCAGACTCAGCACCACCTTCTTGACCTGCAATCTTCTTCCTGACCTCTCCGCCCCCACCCCCTCTCCTGTCTATCACCCTCACCTTAACCTCCTTCCACCTATCACATTCCCAACGCCCCTCCCACAAGTCCCTCCTCCCTACCTTTTATCTTAGCCTGCTTGGCACACCTTCCTCATTCCTGAAGAAGGGCTTATGCCCGAAATGTCAATTCTCCTGCTCCTTGGATACTGCCTGACTTGCTGCGCTTTTCCAGCAACACATTTCTCAGCCAACTGCTGCCGCGACATTGACCGCCTCAACCTGTCCACCCCCTCACCCACTCACCCTCGCAAAGTGCAGCCCTCCACTCCCTCCGCTCCAACCCCAACCTCACTATCAAACCGGCAGACAAGGGAGGCGCGGTGATAGTTTGGCGCACCAATCTTTACACTGCTGAGGTTAAACGCCAGCTCGCGGACACCTCCTCCTACTGCCCACTTGACCATGACCCCACCTCCCACCACCAAACTATCATCTCCCAGACCGTCCATAACCTCATCACCTCGGGGGATCTCCCATCCACCGCCTCCAACCTCATAGTCCCACAACCCCGCACCGCCCGTTTCTACCTCCTGCCCAAAATCCACAAACCTGACTGCCCCAGCCAACCCATTGTCTCAACCTGCTCCTGCCCCACCGAACACATCTCTGCATACCTCGACACGGTCCTGTCCCCCTCAGTCCAAGAACTCCTCACCTATGTTCGAGACACCACCTCCATGATTTTCGCTTCCACGGCCCCCAACGCCTTATCTTCACCATGGACATCCTATACACCTCCATCCCCCATCACGAAGGCCTCAAAGCCTTCCGCTTCTTCCTTTCCCGCCGACCCAACCAGTACCCTTCCACTGACACCCTCCTTCGACTGACTGAACTAGTCCTTACTCTGAACAACTTCTCTTTCCAATCCTCCCACTTCTTCCAAACCAAAGGAGTAGCCAAGGGCACCCGCATGGGCCCCAGCTATGCCTGCCTCTTCGTCGGATATGTGGAACAGTCCATCTTCCGCAGCTACACTGGCACCATCCCCCACCCGCTACATCAATGGCTGTATCAGTGCTACCTCGTGCTCCCATGAGGAGGTTGAACAGTTCATCCACTTTACTAACACCTTCCACCCCGACCTCAAATTTACCTGGACCGTCTCAGACTCCTCCCTCCCCTTCCTAGACGTCTCCATTTCTATCTCGGGTGACCGACTCAACACAGACATTTACTACAAACCGACCGACTCCCACAGCTACCTAGATTACACCTCCTCCCACCCTGCACCCTGTAAAAACGCCATCCCATATTCCTCACCGACCACTCCACCAACCTCCAGATACATTGTATCATCCTTCGTCATTTCCGCCACCTCCAAACAGACCCCACCACCAAGGATATATTTCCCTTCCCTCCCCCATCAGCGTTCCGGAAAGGCCACTCCTTCCGCGACTCCCTCGTCAGGTCCACACCCCCCAACAACCCAACCTCCACTCCCAGCACCTTCCCCATCAACCGTAAGAAATGCAAAACTTGCGCCCACACCTTCCCCCTCACTTCCCTCCAAGGCCCTAAGGGATCCTTCCATATCCATCACAAATTCACCTGCAACTCCACACACATCATTTACTGCATCCGCTGCACCCGATGTGGCCTCCTCTACATTGGGGAGACAGGCTGCCTACTTGCGGAACGTTTCAGAGAACACCTCTGGGACACCCGCACCAACCAACCCAACTGCCCACTTTAACTCCCCCTCCCACTCCGCCAAGGACATGCAGGTCTTTGGCCTCCTCCATCAGGTCACATCATGGTCACATTCTCCTGCTCCTTGGATGCTGCCTGACCTGCTGCGCTTTTCCAGTAAAACATTTTTCAGCAATGGGAAAATAAACGACTGTAACGACATGGCGAAGAAATAAGATATAAACTGTTCTTTCTGGTATAAAAATCTGACAATTTGGCTGTGTTTGGAAAACTGGCCATTTTGATGTTGGGTGTTTTTAGAAAAACTGCTGTAAATATGCAATGTAGTCTATGATTTGCTTTATATGTTCTCTGAGACGGCCACAGTACAGCTGGGCTTCAGTATAATGCTACACTGAATAAAGGGAGTTTTGCTGGAATGCAAAATAAAAACTAGGTAAAATAATAATTTGATGAAACAGACTGTGCTGATTAATGGCCCATGGATCAATCAGCTAATAACAGTACGACAAAGATGAATGAAAATGTTAGCTGAGCAGAAGAGAAAGAGGTTACCAAGCATTTGGCTATTTGTCTAATGGCAGGCTCAACCCTGATAAAGTGATGATATCTTTTTCACAATAGCTACTTTGATGGATTTGCAAGAAAGCAATGTGCAGTACCTATTCCCCTGTACTGACCTAGTTTTTTTGACAAGATATCCTTGCTTTTGTGGGGCAAGCGCAGGCAGAAATAGCAGGGACGATTTAGCTTGTAAGGCAATTAAATGTGATGCAGCAGAGGATTGGGCTCCGAATCAGAATGATAGGATTACTTAGAAACTGTCACAAATAAAAGGCTTCAACGGGGATTTAGTCTGGTTAACTTCAACTCTGTAATGCAATTTGCTTTGTATTGTAATAGGAAATAAAATAAAAGAATTTGCCATGCTCCCACCTCACCAGAGTCCCAGTGCGTGCAAATTTAATTACAGGAGATTTATGTGATTATTTTAAATAATAAGTAAGAAATTAATATCTGCAAGTGATGATTTTACTCTCATTTACATGTATCCTGATCTGGCAATGTCTGGGATTTAATTGGCTTTGAGAAAAAAACTTGTATTTTGTCATAATAAATTGACAGCTAAGATTAACTCTTGTTTTACATATTCTAAAAGTCAGGATCTTTGAAGCATTCAACGTGCCCTTTGCCATTAAATAAGAAAGTGATCCATATTAAATGTGTATAATCTTAGTTCGGTTTTTAATCTGTAATGATTGCTTTCTAAGAGACTGCTTTCTGAATTTTAGAATATCTACCACCAAGACTTCTATTCAATCACACTGAATAATGCATTCACATTATTATGCAAATAAAATACTCAAGTCTGTAATTTTCACCATGTCACTCTTGAATATTAATAATTAGCTATCTCGTCACATATTTACATAATTATCACCATGCATCCATCAGGATATCACTACAGTATACATCACAGTATCTCAAAGATCCCCTTGGAGGTATCCTCAGCAACATTGAAGTAGGTGATAATGAAGTCTTTAGCCTAACTGCCTGTGTGCGTTTCATTAAGCAGTTTCTCAATCCCCGTTTGCCTTGTATTGTCTGGCTAGGCCCAAGCATACTCTGAAGCAGTGGTTCCTGCTGCTTCTCTTTGCTATTTCCATCTTCCTGCCTGGGTCAAGGTCAGTTTCTGGTCACTCTGTCTCACATCTTCTGAGTGCATCAGTTTTGCTTTGATTTTTCTTCTCACAGTTCAACTCCTTTTTAATATATATAAAAAAGTCTCTTTCAATTTTCTTCTCAGAGAGTCTGTCGTCTGTTGCCAGCTGTCAAGTTTCAAGTCACACTTTTATTATTGGTGTAACAGTAAGCATTTGTCAACAACAAATGAAGAAAATTGATGACAGAAAAAAAAACAGCAAACTGAGTTATTGCTTAGTCACAATGGCTGTTATTTTTCAGCACCAGTGATGTTTACGCTAACTTTATAGTGCTAATTGAAAAATGACTTGGTGTTAATATTCCTCCAGATGATATTAAAACCAAGTTCATAGGCTACAGCATTGGGCTAAATCACAGTGAGATGATTGTGGCTGATGGAGTAAAGATATCATTTATACTAATTACCTTAAGATGGGACCGATCAATGTAGATAATGCTGTTAATTCCACATTTTACCAGGTGTCTTTGACATATGCCTTGACTTGTTTGCTTGCAGGATTATAGTGCCTCTAATAGGCTCAAGGCAATATATGTTATGCTGCATTTTTGTGTGATGCTTTGATTTTACAATGTACAATATATGTTTATACAATACTTGTGCTTGGAAATACATAATCAAAATAAGACAAATAGCAACATTACCGATTTGTGTAATGTGTCCAACTATTTGCATGATATTACATTTCTACGTGTACTGAATGAAACCCAAGGGATGAGTTCCATTTGAAACAGGATAGAATGAATTATCACTCTTTTTCAACATGTAAAATCCAAACTGCATGATTATAGTTAAGGAACAAAGCATTAAAAAAACCCTGAAATCGTGATTTTTTTTATATAAGAATGGAAGGGGTCATTAATTTAGAAATTTCCAATTTATGCCGTGTATTGGAATGAAAGTACAAAGAAACGTAGGTTATGTATAGAAATAATTTTTAAGTAGCATTTATCTTTGTGCAGTCGTAGGATGTAGATGTCACTGGCTAGCCTAGCATTTATTGGCCATCTCTATTTGCCCTCGAGAAGGTGCTGATGAGGGGCATAGATGCATCCATACTGCTGTTAGGAAGAGAATTACATATTTTGATATGGGAACTGTGAATCAGGAACTGAATGCAAAGCTTAACCTATATTCCTTTTGCTTCTTTTTAACTGACATAAGCATAATGGATGCAATTGTAAAGTACCATGGATGCTGGATGTCTGAAATAAAAACAGAACTTGTTGGAATACTTACATCTAGGTCTGCATTTTTGACATTTAATCTTTCAACAGATCAGGCAGCATCTGTGGAGAGATGAGCAGAACTTTGGTGTGCAGTGGAAAGAGATTAGAGAGACAGCAGTTTTTCAGTAATTGAAAAGGGGCAAGGGTAATGGAAGGAGTAAGCTAGTGGCACATGCCATTTGCAGACATAATTAGATTTTGCAAAGTACATTCAAACAAGGGTTTGAAGGGCCATTTATTTGCTCATGCAACATCCACAGTGTTTATTTCAGGAGGTTTCCCGTACCTATTATGGAGGCGTGTTTACCAACATGGCAGATGGTACATACTATAGAGTTGCTGCACTAACACCACCTTCTTTGTGTTCTTTTCACTCCTAATCCACTTTCTAAGCAATTTGATCATCAGACATTTTCTTGCCTTTGCAACTACCTTTGCAACTAAGTTGCTTTAACTCACATCCTATCTTTTCAAGACTGCTGTGATTTTGTATGTTATCTGGCATGATTACCCTCCATTCCAACTCTAAGAAAAGCATATGGGTTTTAAACATGTTAAAAACTAAAAGGACTACAGATGCTGTACAATCAGGAACGGAAACAGAAATTTTTGGAAAAACTCAGCAGGTATGGCCGCATCTGTGGAGAGAAATCATAGTTAACATTTCGGGTTGAATGACCCTTCCTCAGAACTGCAGGATCTGATGAAGTGTCACTCGTCCTGAAACATTAACTCTGATTACTCTTCACAGATACCCCAGACCTGCTGAGCTTTCCCAGCAATTTCCATTTTTGTTTTTAAACTTGTTGATTGTTCTTCCATAATCTAAACCTTGCCCATTTTATTTGATGCCTTCTTTCATGTTCTTCTGTTTATATACAGAACCTGAAACACCTCTATCCTTCAATGTTTCAAGTTTTTAGTTGCTGACGAATCAGTTGTGCACTTTCATTATTATCCAATCTTTTCTTTCTATTGCCATTTAGGTTTCCCAGAACTTATGTTTTGTTTCATTTTTACTCTTATATTGTATGCCATACTGGAAATATTTGCTTCCTTTCCTGATTTAGAATATAGAACAAAGAACATAGAAAAGTACAGCACAGAACAGGCCCTTAGGCCCACAATGTTGTGCCGAGACTTAATCCTAATGTAAAGTATAGTAACTTAACCTACACACCCCGCAGCTCACTGCTATCCATGTGCATGTCCAGCAGTTGCTTAAATGTCCCCAATGACTTCGCTTCCACCACCTCAACTGGCAATGCATTCCGTGCATTCACAACTCTCTGTGTAAAGAACCTACATCTGATGTCTCCTTTATACCTTCCTCCTAATATCTTCAAACTATGACTTCCCGTACCAGTCAATCCTGCCCTGGGGAGAAGTCTTTGACTATTAACTCTATCTATTCCTCTCATTATTTTATACACCTCGATCAGGTCTCCTCTCTACCTTCTTCTCTCCAGAGAGAAAAGTCTGAGCTTATTCAACCTTTCTTCATACGGCAAGCCCTCCAGTCCAGGCAGCATCCTGGTAAACCTTCTTTGCACCCTCTCCAAAGCCTCTGCATCTTTCCTTGAATATTTTTTTGGGATGGCGGGGGTGTTTCCGGTGATAGGTGCAATTCAATGGCATCATTACATTTATGCTGGAAGTAGCTTTGTGCCTGAGCTCAGGTGAATAAAAATGTTGTGGTCCAGAAACATGATGGGAACATCCGACTTCCTCACCAAAGCCTACCTTATATTATCTCTCAGGCAAACAAATTAAAATCAGCTCCATCAATTCTTCCTTACATCAGTAAAAAACCTTGCCTATAAGCCATCTGGTTTCCGAGATATTAAGAACAAAGGGTGCGCTAGTTATTACAAAGCCAAGCACAATAAATTATAGTTACATGACCTTTTAGTTTGTTTGCATGCCATTGTTTCATTCAGTACTTCAAGACTGAGTAAAAATGAGGAATTTCATATCATGACTAAGAATTCTGATGTACATTAAATAATGACAATTATATTTATCTTATGAGAAGAACTCAATCTCAAACATTGAAATATTTTTGGCCCTGGATGCTAGATCATACAAGAAAAGATATATGTACACATCAGATAAACATTTCTCAGCATCAGTTGGTTACGGTTGATGCTTTTAATCATTTAAACACATCCGCCATAAAGAAGATGATTTCTCCAGAAGTCCCTAAAAGCAATGAAGCGAATGGGAACAATATGTACACCTATGTACAGTGATACTAAACAATGGCCTAGACATTTATGGAGCTGTAGAGATTCTATCATGTATCAAAAATGTTGAATGGACACTGAATCCAGGTAGTCAGCCCTGATAGCCAACTGTTTTTTGCTGTGGGGTGTGGGGTGAAAGTGAGTTTGAGAAAAAGGGGATAGAGAGGTATATGCGACTCATGTATATGTGAAACCCAAAATCAGTGGGGCCATTTGAATTCAGTGTTTAATTCAGAGAGACCCCATTGTCCCCAGAGCAAGGGCCTGGTCCCACAAAGTATGGTATGGAATATTTTAAAGTATACATAAATCATCTTGAAATGCGGAAAAAACATATAAAACTATCAAACTGTCAAGCTATTTAATCCCCTACTCTTTAAAAAGCTGGAAAATATAATTGCTGAAATCTGAGAGTTGATCTAACCTATTCCAGCAGTGAAAATGGCTGCTAGTGATATAACCCTAAGTGCTGATTATAGCGTTATCAACACTTGACTACTTTCCATAATCACTATGATCACATTGAGAAGATGTAAGTTCACTGTTTGATTGGGAATTTATTAATGGATGAGTTGTCTTTAATATAAGATTGTGAATCTAAATGTTTGTTTTTATAAGTATTTGTGGCAATTTAAATATACTAATGGACTTTCATGAATGAGAGGTTTTTTATTTTATGAACTGGGCTGGATAATAGGTGCTTAGAGCACTTTCAAAGTTCTGTATAGTGATTGGGCATTTTTTTTCTCAAATGTTTGGGAACCACTAGAACTCTTTTCACCAGAAAGCAGTGAAGACAAAGTTACTGAATATTGTTAAGGCAGAGTTAGATAGATTCTTGACTGTTTGAAGATCAAAAGATTTCAGGTGTATGTCAAAAGGTGGTGTTGTGGCCACAGTCAGATAATCTATTAAATTTCTGACTGAAGGATTATACCCCACACTCCATGTCACCTTCTTCTGATCCAAATTCATGTGCATGGATACCTGGTGAGTTTATTGCAGGGTGTAAGGAGAATGAATAGTTGGTATGGGGCTTCACTTGGCACCAAGTTTGTATAAGGGCTATTACGAGTTCCGGGATTTTGGGGATCTGCGTTGGACATAGGGAGTGGAATTGGGTTATAAATTCTGAGGGGCAAAGGGCCAGAATATAGGGGAACAATTGGGACAAACGCACAACCTCCGTTGTCCTGATCTGCAGGACCTGTACCTGCATCTGTTGGCTCGACTTTCTCCATTGCTTCTGGGGACTTCTGGAGAAACTGTCTCCTGATCGTCTTGTCCCTGATCTACCTCTGTGACAAGAGTGCCTGACTCTAACCTCCTTTCCACCCCATTCATCAATCTGGGACAGTAATCCCATTATTTGGGACATTTTTCTCATGAGGTGGTTGCAGTGAGTCAGGAGATTTTTAAATTCTGTGTGCCCTTCATGTATTCAAATCTCTAACAACCAGTTTTCAGAATATAACTAAATATAAGTGGACTAACACTACAGGCAATTTAGCGTGGCCAATTCACCTGACCTGCACATTTTTGGAGCGTGGGAGGTAACCGGAGCACCCGGAGGAAACCCACGCAGACACGGGGAGAATGTGCAAACTCCACACAGTCGGTCGCCTGAGGCCGGAATTGAACCCGGGTCTCTGGCGCTGTGAGGCAGCAGTGCTAACCACTGTGCCACCGTGCCCTTGCACGGAATTGCAGTGAATCAGGAGATTTTTAAATTCTGTGTGCCCTTCATGTATTCAAATCTCTAACAACCAGTTTTCAGAATATAACTAAATATAAGTGGAAAGATTTTAATGCCATGAAAGCTTGTTATCACCCCCTTTTTCGCTATCTCACAATTAAAACTACCTTCAAAGAAAACTTAAAACAACATTGTGTATAATTATGTATACAGGTGCTCCTTCATATTTGTTCTTGTATTTTTAGTATTTTATTTTCATAATACATTTAGAATGTATAAGCAAAACAGATGTGATTCTCCAAACCTTGAGTCCAGGTCATTCTGCTATAACGTGCATTTTGTCAATGTGAATTTGCTGGAACGCAATTGACAAATTGGGGATGTTGTTTCTAAAATGTGAACTTTTAAAATCTGTATTGGCTGTAATCCAATTACGTCAACAATGCTTTAAGTGCCATTTCTAATACATGATTTTTCTCTGATGTGGGGTTACACAAGTACGCATTCATCATGTTACAGAAGAACTGACTGTATTGCTGCAAAAGACATATTTTGTTGAAGCTTTTTCTTTTCAATTCATGGGGAAAACCATTATTTATTAACCTTTATCCCTCTGAACTCACCGTCCAGTTCCACTCCCTATGTCCACTCATGCCCCCAAATCAAGGAAGTACCTCTCGTGAACAGGTTGACTCTCTTGGAAATTGTCGAGACAGCCGACACTGCCAGTCCGAGAGGCAGGCAGATCTGCCAATCGAAAATTGGCTTGGAGGCAGAGCCGAGGAGTCACATTAGGGGATTCCATAGTGAGAGGGACTGAAAGGGGTTTCTGTGGCAACAGGTGGGATTTGAGGATGGTGTGTTGCCTTCCCGGTGCCAGGATCCAGGACATCACCAACAGAGTGCAGGGAATTCTCAAGGGTGAAGGTGAAGAGCCAGAGGTGGTAGTGCATGTCAACACAAATGACGTCGGGAAGAAGAGGAGGGACATTCTACAGCGGGACTTCAGACAACTTGGATGAAGGCTGAAAAGCAAGACTTCCAGGGTGGTTATCTCCAGTTTGCTTCCAGCTTCTTGGGCTGGAATAGGGCAGGAATAGGGAGATAATGGACTTGAATGTGTGGCTGAGGAACTGGTGCAGGAAGCAATGATTTAAATTCTTGGATCATTGTGGTATGTTTTGTGGTAAGGATAAATTATACAAGGGGGACAGGTTGCACCTTAATAGGTGGGGGGCCAGCATTCTGGCAGGCAGGTGTTTTTAAACTCAGTAGTGAGGAGGAGGGGACAAACTGGAATTTCAAGATGGAAGTTAAAGGGAAAGTGAGAAAAAGAGAAGTTAAGAAAGACAACAGAATCAGCGGGCCAGAAAACTCAAGAAGGGATCATACAGTGTGGTCAAGTGAAATAGGGATTGATAGGAAGGGTGAAGGGAGTAACAAATTAAGAATAGTATATATGAATGCATGAAGCATAAGAAACTTGATTGAGTTTTTGATGAAGGAACAAAGAAGATTGATGAGGGCAGAGCAGTAGATGTGATCTATATGGACTTCAGTAAGGTGTTCGACAAGGTTCCCCATGGGAGACTGATTAGCAAGGTTAGATCTCATGGAATACAGGGAGAACTAGCCATTTGGATACAGAACTGGCTCAAAGGTAGAAGTTAGAGGGTGGTGGTGGAGGGGTGTTTTTCAGACAGGAGGCCTGTGACCAGTGGAGTGCCACAAGGATCGGTGCTGGGCCCTCTATTTTTTGTCATTTACATAAATGATTTGGATGCGAGCTTAAGAGGTACAGTTAGTAAGTTTGCAGATGACACCAAAATTGGAAGTGTAGTG
>NC_057714.1:93551143-93601155 GCF_004010195.1 Chiloscyllium plagiosum | reverse complement strand
AAAAGAGACCTAAGGGGCAACTTTTTCACGCAGCCAGAGGATGTGGTGGAGGCAGGTACAATTGCAACATTTAAGAGGCATTTGGATGGGTATATGAATAGGGAGAGTTTGGAGGGATATGGGTCGGGTGCTGGCTGGTGGGACTAGATTGCATTGGGATATCTAGTTGGCATGGATGGGTTGGACCGAAGGGTCTGTTTCCATGCTGTACATGTCTGTGGCTCTATGACTCTAAAGAAGGTGGATGAGCTTGAGGCACAGTTGGAAATTGGCAGGTACGACGTTATGGGGATAACTGAGACGTGGCTTCAAGTGGAAATGAATATTCAAGGCTATATGTGCTATTGAAAGGACAGACTGATGGGCAGAAGGGGTGGGGTGGCCCTGTTGGTGAGGAATGATATTCAGTCCCTTGCAAGGGTATACATAGAATCAGGAGATGTAGAGTCAGTATGGATAGAGCTGAGAAATTCTCAGGGTAGAAAGTCCCTAATGGGAGTTATCTACAGGCACCTGAACAGTAGTCTGGATGTAGGGTGTAAGTTGAATCAGGAGTTGAAATTGGCTTGTCACAAAGGTTGTTATGGGAAATTTCAACATGCAGGTAGACTGGGAGAATCAGGATGGTACTGGACCCCAAGAAAGGGAGTTTGTGGAGTGGCTCCAAGATGGATTCTTAGAACAGCTTGTACTGGAGCCTACCCGGGAGAAAGCAATTCTGGATCTGGTGTTGTGCAATGAACCGGATTTGATCAGGGGCCTCTAGATAGAGGAGCTATTAGGAGGTTGTGACCATAATATGATAAGTTTTAATCTGCAATTTGAGAGGGAGAAGGGAGAATTGGAAGTGTCAGTATTGCAGTTGAATAAAGGGAACTATGGAGCTATGAAGGAGGAGCTTGCAAACGTTCAATAGTTCAATACCCTACCAAGGATGGCAGTCGAACAACAATGGCAGGTATATCTGGATATAATGCAGAAGGTATAGGATGAGTTCATTGCAAAGAGGAAGAAGGATCCTAAGGGAAGGCAGGAGCGGCTGTGGCTGATGAGGGAGGTTAAAGACTGTATAAAGATAAAAGAGAAGAAGTATAACATAGCAAAGATGAGCAGGAAGCCAGAGGACTGGAAAACCTTTGAAGAGCACCAGAGGATAACTAAAAAGGCAATATGTGGAGAAAAAATGAGGTATGAAGGTAAACAGGCCAAAAATATAAAGGAGGATAGTGAAAGCTTTATGTGAAAAGAAAAAAAAGGGTTAAGACTAAAATTGGGCCCTTGAAGTCAGAAACGAGTGCATTTATTAGGGGGAACAAGGAAATGGCAGCAGAGTTAAATAGGTACTTTGGATCTGTCTTCACTGGGGAAGACACAAGCAATCTCCCAGATGTAATAGTGGCTGAAGGACCTTAGGTAATGGATGAACTGAAGGGAATTTATATTAGGCAGGAAATGGTGTTGGATAGACTGTTAGGTCTGAAGCCTGATAAGTCCCCGGGACCTGATGGTCTGCATCCCAGGATACTGAAGGAGGTGGCTCTAGAAATCGTGGATACATTGGTAATCATTTTCCAATGTTCTATAGATTCAGGATCAGTTCCCGTGAATTAGAGGGTGGCTAATATTGTTCCACTTTTCAAGAAAGGAGGGAGAGAGAAAACAGGAAATTATGGACCAGTTAGCCTGATGTCAGTGGTGGGAAAGACGCTGGAGTCAATTATAAAAGATGAAATTATAACTCATTTGGATAGCAGTAACAGGATAGGTCAGAGCCAGCATGGATTTACAAAGGGGAAATAGTGCTTGACTAATCTTCTGGAATTTTTTGAGGATGTAACTATGAAGATGGACAAGGGAGAACCAATGGATGTAGTGTACCTGGACTTTCAGAAAGCCTTTGATAAAGTCCCACATAGGAGATTAGTAAGCAAAATTAGGGTACATAGTATGGGGGCAAAATACTGACTTGGATTGAAAATTGGTTGGCTGACAGGAAGCAAAGAGTAGTAATAAATAGCTCCCTTTCGGAATAGCAGGCAATGACCAGTGGGGTACCATAAGGTTTGGTGCTGGAATCGCAGCTGTTTACAAAATACATCAGTGATGTAGATGAAGGCATTACAAGTAATATTAGCAAATTTGCTGATGACACAAAGCTGGGTGGCAGGGTGAAATGTGAGGAGGATGTTATGAGAATACAGGGTGACTTAGACAGGATGGGTGAGTGGATGGATGCATGGCAGATGCAGTTTAATGTGGATAAATGTGTGGTTATCCACTTTGGTGGCAAGAACAGGAGGGCAGATTACTTTCTAAATGGAGTCAAGTTCGGTAAAAGGAAAGTACAATGCGATCTAGGTGTTCTTGTACATCTGTCAATGAAAGCAAGCATGCAGGTACAGCAGGCAGTGAAGAGAGCTAATGGCATGCTGGCCTCCATAACAAGAGGAATTGAATATAGGAGCAAAGAGGTCCTTCTGCATCTGCACCAGGGCCCTGGTGAGACTTTGTGTGCAGTTTTGGTCTCCAATTTTGAGGAAGGACATTCTGACTATTGAGGGAGTGCAGCATAGGTTCACGAAGTCAATTCCCGGAATGGCAAGACTATATATGTTGAAAGATTGGAGCGACTGGGCTTGTATGCACTTGAGTTTAGAAGGATGAGAGGAAATCTGATTGAGATGTATAAGATTATTAAAGGATTGGACACTCTGGAGGCAGGAAACATGTTTTTGCTGATAAGTGAGTCCAGAACCAGAGGACACAGTTTTAAAAAAAGGGGTAGGCCATTTAGGACAGAGTTGAGGAGAGACTTCTTCACCCAGAGAGTGGTGGATATATGGAATGCTCTGCCCCAGAAGGCAGTGGAGGTAAGTCTCTGGATACTTTCAAGAAAGAGATGGATAGAGCCCTTAAAGATAGTGGAATCAAGGGTTATGGGGATAAGGCAGGAACAGGATACTGATTGTGGATGATCATAATGGATGGTGGTGCTGGCTCAAAAGGCTGAATGGCCTACTCCTGCACCTATTGTCTATTGTCTATTGTCTAAATCCTAGGGCTCATAATAACCCCTGTACAAATTATTGATATATTGCTGATTAGTTGACTGGAGATACAGATGTTGCAATGAAGAATGCTCCATGAATGATGATTATCTGTTAGGCTTTGCTTATATTGCAAACTAGGCAGGTCAACTCCAATTAGGCAGGTCAACTCCAATTGGTCAGGGCATTGACTTTAGAAATTATATTATTGTTTTGTTGTTTTGAAACAGGTACCAGTCTTGTATCTGTTCCTTCTGTTTGCAGAGACAAGGACCCGATGTATGATATGTGTAGATTTCAGTTTATTCAAATGTACCACATGGTGATGGCAACTAACAATCCTAAATTGATTGCCAACACAATTTTATGGTCAGGATTATCTAGCAAAAGTTGTCCAAATGCTTTGTGTGTGGGAAATCATGTCTCTTGATTGAGTTTTTTGAAGAAGTAACAAAGAGGATTGATGAGGGCAGAGTGGTAGATGGGATCTATATGGAATTCAGTCAGGCAAGGTTCCCTATGGGAGACTGGATAGCAAGGTTAGATCTAGCCATTTGGATACAGAAGTAGCTCAAAGGTAGAAGACAGAGGATGGTGGTGGAGGGTTGTTTTTCAAACTGGAGGCCTGTAACCAATGGAATACCATAAGGATCAGTGCTGGGTCCACTACTTTTTGTCATTTACATAAATGATTTGGATGAGCATAAGAGGTACAGTTAGTAAGTTTGCAGATGACACCAAAATTGGAGATGTAGTATCCAAAGTCTTTTCCCTGGGGCCAGGGAGTCCAGAACTAGAGGGCATAGGTTTAGGGTGAGAGGGGAAAGATATAAAAGAGACCTAAGTGGCAACTTTTTCACACAGAGGGTGGTACGTGTATGGAATGAGCTGCCAGAGGAAGTGGTGGAGGCTAGTACAATTGAAACATTTAAAAGACATTTGGATGGGTATATGAATAGGAAGGATTTGGAGGAATATGGGCCGGGTGCTAGCAGGTGGGGCTAGATTGGTTTGGGATATCTGCTCAAAGTAACCCAGCTGATTAGCACAACATCCACAAGTATTCACTCCCACCACTGCTCAGTCACAGCAGTGTCTACTATTTGCAAGATACATTGCAGAAATTCACCAACGTTTCTTAGATAGCACCTTCCAAGCCCATAACCCACTGTCATCTAGAAGGACAAGGATGGCAGATATATGGAGACAGCACCATTTGTAAGTTCCTGTCCCAACCAGTCACCACTCAAACTTGGAAATATAGCACAATTCATTGAAAGTTGTTGGGCCACATTCATGGAACTCCCTTCCTGGGCTACCCACATCAAATACACTGCAGCAGTACAAGACAACAGCTCATCACCAACTTCTGCAGGGCAATTAGAGACTGGTGATAAATGCTGCCTCGCCAACAATACCTAGAGCCATAAAAATAAAAAGTAACTGAAGCATCTCCTGATCCATAAAATTTGCCAGCCTTTGGGACATATAGCCCATATATCTAGTCTCGAGTTGGCACTGAAATTCCTATACAACATCATAGAATTGTGTAATAGATGGGATGTGCTTTTGGCTTGACACCAGCACCCTGTTAGTAGTGATTACCTCTCATGTGACTATTGCGTGGTCGCAGCACCAAACAGCTAGCTTCAGCTGTTGCTAAAATCTTTGGGATAATTTGTCCTTCCGGTAATTGAGGATAAACTGAATACTTTTCAGAAGAGATGCAGCCTTAAGCCCATCACAAGTTTGTGGAGTATATAGTGAGTACATAGTGCAGTATATATCCTGCAGATGGCTTTGATCACCCTGTTTCAGCGTCAAGATTGCACGGTGAATAAATAGTTCAGACCTTATTTACAAGGTCGTCGATAAGGCCAGTCTTACAGCACGTGGAACTGTAGGATACCCGGTTTGTATACTGACCAGTGAAGGTAGATTAGACAATACTAGATAACCTCATAGCTAACTTCTCAACCAGAACATTGAGCAAATAGAACTCATTTGGCTGCTCTATTCCAAGCATGAACTTGAGCTCAGAATGGAAGCAATAAAACGTGGTTAGAAATTCTTACAGCCGAGGATTGAGAAATAATAGATGTAGCAGTAACATAAGGGAGAGAAGGTTTGGTGTCATTCCATCAAAGACACATTTCTCATGGCATCTAGCCAAGATGTTTGTGAGCATTGAGCAGGGTAATGTAAAAGGGAGTGATCCGAGATTAGGAGAAACTGAGGACTGCAGATGCTGGAGATCAGAGTCAAGAGTGTGGTGCTGCAAAAGCACAACTGGTCAGGCAGCATCCGAGGAGCAGGAGAATCGACGTTTTGGGCATAAGCCCTGATGCCCGAAACGTTGATGCTCCTGCTCCTCAGATGCTGCCAGACCTGTTGTGCTTTTCCAGCACCACACTCTCGACTCTGACCCTAGGTTAGTTTGCCTGTGGTTAGACATAGTCAGCACACATCTACAGGTAGCTAGTGATAATGAAAGTTCCCAAAGATATTTTGCAAGCAATCCCTTTCGGGATTTATGTTGCAGCTAAGTAATCATTGCACATTAAAGGATTGAAAGCTGCAAATATCAACTTGCCAAAATGTTCCAGTCATTCATAACAGTTTACAAGTAAAGTAGCAAAGATTCTGCTGCAGAGCTGATGATGGAGGCTTGGACTGAGAAGGAGCTAGTTGCTATATGGTCAGACAAGTGCCCGTGGTGTTGGAGATGGTATGTTAGCATGGATAGAAGTATGGAGGAAACCCACACAGACACCATGCAAATTGCACATAGAGAGTTGCCCTAGGCTGGGATTGAACCTGAATCCCTGATGCTATGATGCAGCAGTGCTAACCACTGAGCCACTGTCCTACCTGCAGTGGATGAATAACCTGAAACACGTGACCATACAGTACATATCTACAGCATTCAGAAGAGGGCAGGAGGGAGTCAAGTGAAAGTAAATGTAAAAAATCAGAAATTAGATTAGATTACATTACAGTGTGGAAACAGGCCCTTCGGCCCAACAAGTCCACACCGACCCGCCGAAGCGCAACCCACCCAAACCCCTACATTTACCCATTACCTAACACTACGGGCAATTTAACATGGTCAATTCACCTGACCTGCACATCTTTGAATGTTAAGTTCAGATCAGGAACTTAAAAATCTGTTTGCCAATGAGACATGAATGGGCACATTTTATCTCATGGAGAAATAAGAAGGGGACTGGAGAACATTGGATAGTTTTACCAAAGGGTAAACACAGGTCTTCTTTCCGTGCTGGATCATTTTATGATTCATTGTAATGTTGTGACTTGAGGACATCACTTGCTGTTTTATGTATAGAATGAGCTGCCAGAGAAAAGTGGTAGAGGCTGGTACAATTACAACATTGAAAAGGCATCTGGATGGGTATATGAATAGGAAGGGTTTAGAGGGATATGGGCCAAGTGCTGGCAAATGGGACTGGTCGGCATGGATGACTTGGACCGAAGGGTCTGTTTCTGTGCTGTACATCTCTGTGACTCTATGTAAATGTTTTTTTTATTGCCTTGACCACTGTTTTTAATAAGAATTGCTCTCTTTAGAATGAAGATTCATTTCACAAAGATGTCCTTTGTTGGTTGTTTTTAATGTGTATCACAAGCCCACATAGAGGAAAACCCCAGGTGTCAAAATAGAAATTTATCTCATTTTCAAGATTAATCGTTTTCAATTCCAATAACAATACTGAACAAAATATGGTAATAGCTGCTGAAACTCTCAGCATCTCTATGCAGCAATTAGAACTGAATAATAAAAGTAAAATATGGCAGATTCTGGCAATCTAAAATAAAAACAGAAACTCAGCCAGTCCAGAGGTATTGTGCAACCATAAGACCATAAGATATAGGAGCAGAACTGGGCCTTTTGATCCATCAAATTTGCTCTGCCATTCGATCATGGCTGACAGTTTCTCAACCTCATTCTCCTACCTTCTCTTTGTAACCCTGAATCCCGTTACTAATCAAGAACCTCTGTTTTAAACACACTTAATGACTTGGCCTCCACTATCATCTGTGGCAACAAGTTCCACCGATTCACCACCTTCTGGCCGAAGAGAGAAACTGCGATAACATTTCAAATCCGGTATGACTCTTCTTCAAAGACCTGATCAGCTAAATTTTCACCAGGCCCGAAACGGCCAGCCTGACCTCCCGGTCATCGTCCATTTCAATTCAAGAGTTTAGTGCTGGAAAAGCACAGCAGGTCAGGCAGCATCCGAGGAGCAGAAAAATCGATGTTTCCGGCAAAAGCCCTTCATCAGGAATGCCACAGTGAATCAGATTACAAATTGGGGGAACAACACCGTATCTTCTACCTGGGCAGCCTACAGCCTGGAAGACTCAGCATTGAGTTCTCAAATTTCAAATAACCTTCCCACCCAACCCCTGGCTACCTTTCTAGCCCCCTTCCAGCTACTGACCAGATTCATTTCTCCCATCGACCAACCAAATGTACCCACCACCTGTGCTCACCTATCACTACCTCACCACTCCCTGCCCCCTTTACTTTGTAGCCCCCTCACCTAGTATTGAAGAAGGGGTAGACATAGAATGTTGACTTCTCCACCTCCCGATGCTTCCTGATTGCTGTGTTCTTCCACCCTCCTGCTTATCTAGTTTGGATTCCAGCATCTGCAGTTTTTTCGTCTCTATCTAAATTTATCTGGCTCTTACTGTCTTACGTAGAACAAACTATCCAAAATCAGGGGTTCCCTTTTCCCTTTAATGTGAAGTTTGGTTTGCTCAGTTGGCTGCATGGACGGTTTGTGATTCAGGTTGAAGCCAACATTCATTTCCGACACCGACTCTCGGAGGACTCTCATTCTCAACCTCTCCCCTCGTGTAGTGACCCTCAGGTTAACCTATCACTGGTTGTCTCTCTCACTGCAGGCAGCCCTGTGGTGACTTTACCTTTAATGTGAAGATGTGCGTGCAACACACTCCACCCACATTCACGACTGAATTGACATTGTAAGGGAAACTCCCCGTTGTTCTGTGGAAACTGACATTTTCCTAGTGATCCTCACACATCCACCTCCCCCCACCAAAACAAAATAATTCAGCCTGTGAGATTGCAGCAGGCTAGGACCTTTGCAGTGAGAATGCCACTAAAAAAAATCTAATTGAGCTGACCTTTTATGGAAATGTGAGGTCAACTCACCTGATAAGTAATGGTCCCACTGGTGCTGTGTTGGGACTGCATTATTCACAGCACATTGACACATTGTCTCACACATATTAGGCAGGCTACCTGAGAGCAGCTGGTGCCCACTGAGCTGAGAGCGAGCACAAGTCAGCATCTTTGGAAGGTGAAAGGAGACTATTTAGAAGGGCCAACAAAAATCAGCAGTCATCTGGTAGACTGTAGCCCATCCGTTTCCCAGCTTTAATTGATAGCTGCAGCGTGCCATGATCAGAAAATGCATAATGAAATGTTTAATGTGAAATTAAAAATAGAAACCGAAATGTACTATATGTATCTAATTAGCTGTTGGCTCATTGTGTACAGCATTCTAGTGTGGATTAAAATGAATTTTCATCGGGCTAAAGGTCAGATTAAATAATTATTGGTATGTGAATTGCTTGGTGATGCATTTATTGCATATTTTAATGCCACATTATTCGACGTTTTTCCATAATTTAATTTTGATGCAAATTAACCTCTGCCACCTTCTGACACCTCTTCCCTGCTAAGTTTAGTTGCACATAATGTCTCTGATGGATCAGGTGATGCTCTATTTTGCACTGTTAGGAAAAATATTTGTTTTTACAAAATAATAATTTTCAACAATCCAAGTATTACAATGGCTGGAAAAGAACAGACAGCGAATTGTGAGCTTGAGTACTTTTTTTTATATAGAATGAGTCTTGAGGCAAATGATCATTTTGACCAGGAGGGCAGTAAACTGGGCGAGCAGAAATTCCATTCATCACAGAGCCTGATTTCCAATTGTTATTTTGCTCATTTCACTGCTTAGGTTGTTTTGGGACTCAGTGAGAAGTTCTCACTTTAGGTGTAGCCTCTGATTTCCCCTTCCCCTTTTCTCCTGGTGCTGTTGTGTTCAAGGCTTGGCACTTCAGTCTCCTCCAACTGACTTATGGGCTTGCAATTTGATTAATGTTGAAGCTCGTGAATAAACATTACATCATAGACACAGCAATAAGTATGTTTGTGTCAGGCCTTGGGTAATATTTATCAATGTGTACACCCTGGATTCTGCATTTGTTCACCACCAAGACTTGCTGCAGTTATACAGGGCTTTGCTGAGGCCACACCTGGAACATTGTATGCAGTTTCGGTCTCTTTTTCTGAGGAAGAAGGATGTCGCTATTGAGGGGAGTGCAGCAATGGTTTACCAGACTGATTCCTGGAATGGCAGGTCACATATGAGGGGAGGATGAATCGGTGAGGATTATTGTTACTGAAGTACAGAAGAATGAGGGGGGCGTCAAAGAAACCTATAAAATGCGAAAATAATATTCCAAAATTCATTTTCTCGGCTTCCTGACAAAGGAAGAAAATGAAAATTAACTTGGATGTTTCCTGATTTTATCTGGTGATTTTTTATTTTCCCTTCCCAGCCACTTCTTACCCAAAGAGTGCTTGGAAGGGCTGAAATGTATGCTTCAGATCTTTAATGACTTTTGGAAAATAGTTGATACAAACAAAGCAACACGCAAGATAGGTGCTGGAGCAGGCCATTCAATCCCTCTAGCCTCTGATGAAATTTGTTATGATTATGGCTGATCATCGAACTCAATACCCTAATCCCTCTGTCCTCCCATCTTCCTTGATCCCTTTAGCCACAAGAGCTATATGAAGTCACGCAGCCATAGAGCTGTACACCACTGAAATAGACCCTTCGGTCCAAGTTGTCCATGCTGACCAGATATTGTCAATTCATCCGGTCCCATTTGCCAACATTTTGCCTCTATCCCTCTAAACCCTTACTATATACCCATACAGATGCTTTTTAAATGTTGCAATTGTACCAGCCTCCAACACTTCCTCTGGCAGCTCATTCTGTAGAGTCATGAACCTCTGCATGAAGAATTTGCCCCTTCAGTCCCTTTTATATCTTTCCCCTTTCACCTTAAACCTATACCTTCTAGTTATGGACTCCTACATCCTGGGAAAAAGATCTTGGTTGTTCACCCTATTCATGCCCCTCATGATTTTATAAACCTCTATACGGTCACCCCTCTGCCTCTGTTGCTTCAGGGAAAATAGCCCCAGCTTATTTTGCTTCGCCTTATAACTCAAACCCTCCGGTCCAGCAATATCCTTATAAATCTTTTCTGCACCCTTTCAAGGTTAACAACATCCTTCCTACAGCAGAGAGACCAGAACTCAACACAATATTCCAAAAGTGGCTTAACCAATGTCCTATACAATTGCAACATGACCTCCCAACTCCTATACTCAGTGTACTGACCAATAAAGGCAAGTGTACCAAATGCTTTCTTCAGAACTCTGTCGACCTATGACTCCACCTTCAAGGAACTATGCACTTGCACCCCAAGGTTTCTTTGTTTGGCAACAGCCCCCAGGACCTTACCACTAAGTGTATAAATCCAACCCTGGTTTGCCTTAGCAAAATGCAACACCTCACATTTATTTAAATTAAATTCCATCTGCCACTATTTACCTCCTTCTCGAAAGCTCTGAATGTTTTGGCCTTAACTAATTTCTGTGGTATAGAATTCCACTCACCATTCTCTGGGTGAAGAAATTTCTCCTCATCTCAGTCCTAAAAGGTTTACCACTTATCCTTAAACTATGATTCTTGGTTCTCGAACCTCCCCCTCCCCCACACTCCCCCGATCATGTAGAACATGCTTCCTGCATCTCACCAGTCTAATCCTGTTAGGATTTTATAGGTTTCTATGAGTTTGCCCCTCATTCTTCTTAACTCCAGAGTGTACAGTCAATGTCCACTCATATGCCTGTCCTGCCATGCCAGAAAGCAGTCTGGTAAACCATCATTGCATGCCCTCTCGAGCAAGAATATCTTTCCTCAGATAAGGAGACCAAAACTGTGCACAATATTACAAGTATGGCCTCACCAATGCCATGTATAATTGCAGTGAGACATCTTTGTGCTTAAATATTAGTTTCATTTGAATTTATATCTCTGAATTGTGACTTACTCCTTTAAGGGCTGTTATAGTGTAGAATTAAAAAGTTATTCTAAAGGTAATCATTGTCAGTAATAACTTATCTGTTGCACTAATTATACTTTAAGGAAGGAAATCTACCTGGCCTATAAATGATTTGGAGATGCCGGTGTTGGACTGTGGTGTACAAAGTTAAAAATCACACAACACCAGATTATAGTAGGCATATGGAGGGTAGTGGATCAATGGTACTGGAAGAGCACAGCAGTTCAGGCAGCATCGAGGAGCTTCAGCAAAATCGACGTTTCGGGCAAAAGCCCTTCATCAGGAATAAAATTTTATTCCTGATGATGGGCTTTTGCCAGAAACGTCGATTTTGCTGAAGCTCCTCGATGCTGCCTGAACTGCTGTGGTCTTCCAGCACCATTGATCCAGAATCTGGTTTCCAGCATCTGCAGTCATTGTTTTTACCCCATATGGAGGATAGTGGGCTAGTGTAGGTTAGGTGGGCTTGGATCGGCGCAACATCGAGGGCCAAAGGGCCTGTACTGTGCTGTATTTTTTCTATGTTTTCTATGTTTCTATAGTCCAACAGGTTTAATTGGAAGCACACTAGCTTTCGGAGTGCCGCTCCTACCATCTGATGAAGGAGAGATGCTCCAAAAGCTAGTGTGCTTCCAATTAAACCTGTTGGACTATAATCTGGTGTTGTGTGATTTTTAACTTTGGCCTATAAATGACTGCCAACACACAGCAATGAATTATTTTCTAATCAACCAATTCAGAGACATTTGGAACTGGTGGAACTTAAACCCAAGTATCCTAACTCAAACCTAGGAATACTATCAGTGCACCATAAGAGCCAGCAATATGCTTGATTCTAAAAGGAACTAACAAGCCATTCAGTACAAGGATAATAAAGATGGATGGCAAATATGGACTTTACCAGTAGCCTCAACATCTCATGAAAATCTTAAAAGAAAAATGAACATCAGTATTTGACTCTCTAGTCCTAGATATCAGGCCAAAATCTAAGATCTCTGCCATTGACTCATTGTAGATCGGGGGCACCAATCATGAGACTACTGTTTTTTTTGGAAGCACTAGCTTTTGGGGCACTGTTCCTTTGTCAGGTCGTTGTCACCTAATGAAGGAGCAGCGCTCCAAAAGCTAGTGCTTCCAAATAAACCTGTTGGATTGTAACCTGGTGTTGTATGATTTTTAACTTTGTACACCCCAGTCCAATACCGGCATCTCCAAATCGTACTTGTTTTTTGTGTTTCAGTCACTCACTGAATCAACTTGCTGACTTAATTTGGAGATTTTGAGCTAATGCGAATAATCCTTCTCATATGCTTGTGCAGACAAATTGTTGTGTAGAATGTTTAGTCAATGTGGACTTCTAGGCAGTGTCGCTGGCTTACCTCCAACAACTTGTGCAGCGTATTTATTATTAGATTAACGCTGAGGTTCCACTGTATTGTAAAGATTGGAGATCAGTTATCATCTAAATTCTCAGCTTTAGTATTTGCCAAGCAAAAAGCAAGACTGCTGATAACAGTTTGTTCTGATTAAAGTGGCAGGGGAGCTTCTCAGCTGATAGGAACCTGCCTACCATATCACTCGCCAGAGACAGGGTGGAGATCGATCTCAATGTGAATCTTTTCTTCAAAACCGCTGAGGGTCGCAGTGAACGAATGGAACAAATACATTGCTGCAAAAGAAAAGTTGATTAATGTGAACTAGTGTCCTGGCAAAGTGATAATCAAAGACAAAAGAGAGAATAAATCAATAAGGTGACAGGAGGGGACATACAATTCCGACTGCAAGGCATTATTGTTGCAATCATGTGGCATGTAACAGTGAAGTACTGTTGGAGCAGTCAGCAGCTTTGCATCACATTATTCTGTCGTGACTGCATATTGGAAAACCTCCTTGCCAAAAGAATCAGAGGCAGCATGAGGAAACAAAATGTGCAGTGATTTTATCTCTGCTCTGGAATTCCCTGCCTGAAGGTTTGGATGAAGGTAATAGCTTGGAAAAGAGGATTGGTTAAAACCTCGAAGGGGCAGGAATCACAGAATTATGGGGAAAGGGCATCTGGGGTGTGAGATGAATTGGCTAACTGTTTCAAAGTGCCGGCACAGACACAATGGACCAAACACTCCCCTTTCAGGACTTTATCCTGACTTGGAAACATATCATCGTTCCTTCACCGTTGCTGGGTAAAACTCCTGGAGCGCCCTCCCAAACAGTGGGTTGTGGATCTACATATAGCATTTGGACTGCAGTATTTCAAGGAGACAGCTCACCACCACTTTCTCAAAAGCAACTCGGGACAGGCAATTAATGGGGGCCCAGCCAGCGATACCAAGGTTTCATGAGTTAATAAAAACAATCTGCTTTTGTCATATTGAAAGTTGTTGTCAGTAGCATCTAAGATCCCCTTGGTGAGCGAGGTCAGTGTAATTTCAATGCTCACACAATTTAGCCATTCAGAAATTGAGCACAGCAAGTCTGTTAGCATCCCCAACCCCAACCGCTATGGAGTAATGGAACCACTTAACATTTTCCCATTATTGTACAGTTATTTGTAGTTAATGCTTCAATTTGAGCATTGTGTGTGGTTGCTATCTTCTTCATATCCCAAGAGTGGAGTGAAATATTATTTACATTGGGAAATGAAATAAAATTCATCCCGAAGAAAACGTTTTTGACTTAAAATGGTAACTCTGTTTCTCGCTCCACAGATGTTGCAAGTCTCTCCAGCACTTTCTGTTTTAATTACTTGTATTCTGCCATTTCATCACAACACTCCCTGTTAATCAAGGATAGTCCATTGCAGAAAGCAGGTAGAGGTATTTCAGCATGATAAAAGCCATTGTAAGAAGGGCAGGATTGTGTTCGCATTCATCATGTTACTGACAATTGCATAAATGCTGCAATATGTCATGAAAATAAAAAAAAATCCAGTATATTTATTCTTATTTGCTATTGACCTATTAATATTTATTGGTAAAAGACCATAAAATTTGCATCAACATATAAATGAGCAATTATGTATTCTATTCTTTAGG
Organism: Chiloscyllium plagiosum; assembly: GCF_004010195.1. Lineage (NCBI taxonomy): Eukaryota > Metazoa > Chordata > Chondrichthyes > Orectolobiformes > Hemiscylliidae > Chiloscyllium > Chiloscyllium plagiosum. The sequence goes on along the minus strand of NC_057714.1, from coordinate 93,586,868 downwards.
GGTCAATGAACATCAGCATATTAGTGCTATCTTTTTACCATTAGAATGAGGTGTTGAATAAGAGTACAGTGGATTTAGAATGAAATTGGACTTGTCATGTCCCTTGTCATGTTGCATGCATGTATATGTGATCCAGTGTGAGTACTGTTTTATAATTGCTGTCTTCTTGCTTTCATTTCTAATGCTTTTTCTGTATCTAAAATTTTAAGTTCACTTGTTTCGTGAAGAGTCTTTTTTATTTTAAACCTTGAAATAATGTGTCACATGAGACAATTGTGTCTGTGCCCCTTTGTGTCAGTTAATATAACAGATAAAATTTCTGCAATTTTTCCAAGTACCCACTGTAAAATTTGGTCAAAATATACAAGAGATTTCTTCAAATTCAACTTGCCACAACAGGATGAGACTTTTTATTTTCATGATATTTTGCAGCATTTATACAATTGTCAGTAACATGACAAATGTGAAACACATTCTGCCGTTCATGCAATGGCTTTTATCAGCCGAAATACATAACCTATTTCTGCAATGGATTATCTTTGAATAACATTTACTTAAATTGAGAATAACCTTTAGCTTTAGACTCAGATCTGATGTCAAATGCAGAAGAAAGACAGAAGTTATTCTTCTAACTGTAAAATTCAGTCTATACTAGTTAGATCACCTTTGCCACTATTGTAGAAAACCATTTATTTTGGTTCCTAAGTTGTATTTTCGTTTCGGAGTGTCATCTTCAGGGCTATGTCACTGCCTTTTTTCAGAAGTAGAATCAGTAGCTTGTCAAGTTTGTTTCCTACAGTGCTGGTCTATAATCTTTAGTTTGGATTAAATTTGCCACTTTAGCCTTTGTATTTTTATTATGTCAAGCATTCTTAGAAATTTCTTGCATCTCAATAAATTGAGAATCTAATCAGAACAAAGTTAGCTCTGACCTCTTGGTGATCAATGCTTCATCTACAGATCTATACTGCTATTTGTACACACAGAAATTAATGGTTTTGGTTGTTTAAATTGTCTATTATCCAGCATTATTATTCAGCTCGTCTTCAATTAGTTCTCTAAATATCTATCACCAAGATCAAAGAATCAGAGAACAGATTTATAGAATCAGAGATCTTGAATTCTTTTTATATTTAGTCACTGCTGCTAACTGTGATGTGATCATTCCTTCAGCAAGTTTTTTCATTCTGATCCAGCTATGCTTATAATAGCTTCCATGACACAAGAAACTGAGTGTGCATTTTCCAGTATTCAAGAATATAACAGGTACTTATTACAACTAACTATTAAGTGCAGACACTATACTCACAGGCTCATCAGTATCTAATATTAAATTAACCCACTAAAAACAAGGAGCATGCTTCAAGTAATTTGCATTAAAAATCTTGGTACGATGTGGGACCACACGCTGCTCAGTGGTTAACACTGCTGCCTCACAGCGCCAGGCACCTGGGTTTGACTCTACCTTCCAGTGGCTGCATTTTGGAAAAGCAAATCAGAGCAGGACTTAGACACTTAATGGTAAGGTCCTGGGGAGTATTGCAGAACAAAGAGACGTTGGAGTGCAGGTAGATAGATTAGTGAAGAAGGTGTTTGGTATGCTTCCCTTTATTAGCCAGTATATTGAGTATAGGAGTTGGGAGGTCATATTGCGGCTGTACAGGACATTGGTTCGGCAACTTTTGGAATATTGCATGCAATTCTGATCTTCTTCCTATCGGAAAGATATTGTTAATGTTGAAAGGGTTCAGAAAAGATTTACAAAGATTTTGCCAGGGTTGGAGGGTTTGAGCTACAGGGAGAGACTGAATAGGCTGGGGCTGTTTTTCCCTGGAGTGTCAGAAGCTGAGGGGTGATCTTATAGAGGTTTATAAAATCATGAGAGGCATGGATAGGATAAATAGACAAGATCTTTTCCTGGGAGTGAGGAGTCCAGAACTAGAGGGCACAGGTTTAGAGTGAGAGAGGAAAGATATACAAGAGACCTAAGGGGCAACTTTTTCACACAGAGGGTGGGGCATGATTTGAATGAGCTGCCAGAGGAAGTGATGGAGGCTGGTACAATTACAGCAGTTAAAAGGCATCTGAATAGGTATATGAATAGGAAGGTCAAGATTAGGGTGTTGCTGGAAAATCACAGCAGGTCAGGCAGCATTCGAGGCGCAGGAAAATCGCCACTTCAGGCAAAAGCCCTTCATTACGATGTGCTTTTTCAGCACCACTCTAATCTTGACTCTAATCTCCAGCATCTGCAGTACCCATTTCCACCCTATATGAAAAGGAAGGGTTTAGAAGTATATTAGCCAAGTACTGGGAAATGGGATTAGATTAGGTATGGGTATCTGGTCGGCATGGACGAATTGGACTGAATGGTCTGTTTCTGTGCTGTAAATCTCTATGATTCAGTGACTCTGTGAATGTCTGTGTGGAGTTTGCACATTCTCCCTATGTCTGCATGGGTTTCCTACAGGTGCTGCAGATTCCTCCCACAGTCCAAAGATGTGCAGGTTCGATGGAGTAAGTGTGCTAAACTGCACATTGTGCCTAGAGCTGTGCAGGCTAGGTGAATTTTCCCTGTGAAATGCAAGGCTACAAGGATAGGATGGATCTGGGTGGGATGCTCTTCAGAGGGTTGGTGTGGGCTTGATGTACTGGTTCTGTGCAATAGAGATTCTATATACTCTGATGTTGTAGTGATAATGTTGGGAGCATGCCTTTGAAAAGTATAAAGGTACGCTGACATATTGACCTTGAGGGATAACACCACAATTGCATCTCTACAGTACTTCTTTTGTAAAATGTTTTGAGACGTCCCGTGGTCATGAAAAAGCACTGTATCAATGTAAGTTTTCTTGATGTAACTGATTCCAAATGGGTTAAATTAACATAATGGATATGAGCTAAATAGTCTATAGGACCTATCTTCAATGTTAAGGTATGAATAGGTGCTGTGTTATCTTCCATCTAATGGGCCAAATGGCCTCATTTGCATTAGCAAAGATCTGGTATGTCATAGAGCCTGGTTTGGAATGAAATTTCAGAAGCTCAGGTATATCACGAATTATACAGAGACAATGCGCATTCACATAACTGCCCAACAGTCACCAGAATTCTGTTATCAAAAATACATTAGACAGCAATTCATATTATGCTTGAAATTATTCTGTCACTTTTGTTTTTTAAACTGTGAGTTTTCCCAGCCATACATTGTGATAGTACAGATCAGGAAAGGTCCAAGTTTGATCTTGAGTGGGAGATCAATTAAATGATTTCAGCTAAGATATCCAGAGCATAGAGGCAGCTAGTCTTTTTGTGCCTGGCCAGTATCCAGTAAAATCTCCTATAAAGTGCCCATGTACAGATATCAAAGTTGGCTGTAATGCAAGCCCTTCTCCCTAATAGTTCAGAAACCTATGACCATCTACTCTTTTCTCTCCTGTGATTTTTTTTGCCATGGTAATAGGTGTGGAGAGCCATTGCCACCAGTGGAGTCATAAGACAGCGGCTTCAGCAGAGCATACAGAGAAGGGAAGTATTCATAAACAGGGAATAAATAAATGTTTTTATTCCATTACGGATTTGCCAAAGTCAAGCTTTTATTTGTGAGAAAGCAGGTTTCACTCTTTCCTGTTAATGCATCTTGATTAACAATAATCTTTTATGAATGAAATCAGCAGGCAATTAAACAAAAACAGAAAGTCTTCGAGCACCTTTCATGACCTCAGGATATTCCATTGTGCTTTCAACCACAGAAACATTTTTGAAATGTAATTGCTGTTACAGGAAACAACCAATTTGCAAGCAGCAACCCTCAGAAACAGGGATGTAATAATGACCTGCATTAGTGGTGCTGATTAACAGATAAATATTGACCAGGGAAACAGAGACATTCGCCTTTGTTCTTCTATGAAAGCAGCACCCAGAGATCTTTAACATTCACCAAGGGGTAAATCTTTTTATTGACTCATCCAAAGGACAGGATCTCTGATCATTGAGGGCGGCGCAGTGGCCCAGGGATTAGCACTGCTGCCTCACAGCACCAGGGTCCCAGGTTCAATTCCAATTCCTGTCTGTGTGCGTTTGCACATTCTCCCCGTGTTTGCGTGGGTTTCCTCTGGGTGCTCTGGTTTCCTCCCCTAGTTCAAAGATGTGCAGGTCAGGTGAATTGGCCATGCTAAATTGCCCACAATGTTAGGTGCATTCGTCAGAGGGAAATGTGTCTGAGTGGGTTACTCTTCGGAGTGTCGGTGTGGACTTGTTGGGCTGACGGCCTGTTTCCACACTGTAGGGAATCTAATCTAATCACGGGAGTTTGAGCCTAGGTTTGTGCTCAGGCCTGTGATGTAGACTTGAACTTACAACCTGAGAGTGAGACACAGCACAAATAGAGGCTAATTTTCAAAAAAATCAGACTCTAACCCAGGGAATGCTTGCTGCGAGATATTTAAATTTGACACACTTTTACACATTGAGAAGGAGCTGGTACATTGCAAAAATGTTCACACTTTCATTTCAAATGCGCATGACTGCTTTGATTTCTACTGAGTTGGAAGAGACAGAATATGATGCATTTGCAGTTTGCATTCTTGCCAGCCATTATTCAATGCTGCATTTGAAAACAATTATAACTTCCAAGAGTGTAAGAAATTGTGTATATATGGGTTCCAGTTTTTGAGGGGATAACTTAACCACTCCACTTCATAGCCTGGAAGCAACAGAGATAATTGTCCTTGCATTGCAACACAATTACTTCTGAAACTGTGGAGTCAATAGCTTTTTTTTACTATTTCACAGCATGTGAATATCTCTGACAAAATCAAATCCTATTTGCCTTCGAGTGTCTTGCTAGGCTATTTCAGAGTAGGTAAGAATGAAACACATTGGCGTGGGTCCAGCGTCAAGTGTAGGACAGATCAGGAACAAGGATAGCAGATTTTCTTCCCTAAAACAGATTGGTGAACCAGATGGTCTTCATTCTGACAATTGATAGTATTTTTGTAACCTAGTTTTCAATTCCATAATTATTATGCCGCAGAATAATCTGTTATTACAGTCAGAATTCCTTTCATAAAATATATTTAATTGCAATATGGTTATAACAGATTATAAACATGAAATGAAATTTGTGGAAATGTGATTTTTGTTATTAAAGCTCAACCTGTTATAGCTGAGTGAACAGTAAAAGTACAAAATGCACGTGTCTGATTCAGAGGCATGTATCGTTCAGTCAATTTAGCCTGCTGATGTGTTGCATTATTTTTAGGAATTGCTGCTGCTTGAGATGATTTTACTCTCTGGTTGCTATGCAGGGACCCTAGTGACACAATAATCAATGCCTTCAATTTTTACATTGCGCTTTGACAAGGCAAAAAATATCCAGAACCATCCTTTCCATCCTGCTGATTTTCTCATGCTTACATGCACAGTTAAAGTAAACCACAAGAGGTGACTGGATTATTCCTCCCTTTATTTCAATGACAGAGACAAGGTGGAATTCAGCAAATATGGAACTCAGTGTGTGCACGGGGCTCCATGCCAAGAGAAAACAGGATAAGTGCAAAGACAGCAGACATAAAGAAGCAGAGACACAGACAGAAGCAGCCAGCCAAAGAAACAGAGCAGGAACTATATGCATCTGTCAGCTTAGATTTGGTTTGAGTGAGGGACTGGGAAGGTGGAACAATCTAACCCAAGGAAAAACTAAGCCCTAGCTAGATTAGAATTGCAACCCATGTTGCCAGCAATTGGATTAATTCTAATGGGCTATTATTTGAAGTCTCAGGACTTTAATATTTAGAAGCAATTGCTGTGGTTTTGATTTATTCCTTGACCTCTTTTTTGAATGTTCTTATGAATGTATAATGATTTGAAAAGGAGGGATTCTTAGGAATTATGCCATACGTTAAAGATATAAACATGCACATACCTTTTCAATGTGCTTTAATGACTCAGGATAACATTTTGATCAGAATGACCGCACAAATCAGGTGATCAGGAGACTGGGATGTTATTTCTGTGCGGTACTGAAGGAATGCTAAACCATTGGATTGGATGTTATCCGAAGGTCCTGGCTACTTATTCCTGGCATTCATAAATTATCTGTGAATATAAAACTGAATTTCCATTAGATAGTAAAGAGACCTTCATACTATTCAAAGAAAAACAATGAGTTTTCTGCCATAGCAAAGTTATTCACTGTCCAACCAGCAAATGTAGTTTAAAAGGACATTTTGCAAATGAGCCTAGTCTTTTGCTTAAATAGCAGCAGTAACTGAATTTTAAAGTAATGCATTGCATGTAAAGGTCTTTGTGATATTTGGAAGAGATGTGATAAGGTGCTACGTTGGATGCGATTTCTTTCATCTTCAATTTTTGTAGTTCCTAGTTCCCATAGTAACGTATCTTCAGAATCTATCCTTCTCCTTTCCTCTTTGTGATCATACCCTGCCAATCTGTTCTGTTTTGCAAGGTGAGCCAGCTGTACAAAATCTTTCAGTGATTGCAGTATGGCACAGAATAAAGGCAACAAACGACGAGAGATATTGAGCGGAAAGGGCAAGAACCAGTTGGCATCAAAGTTGATAAATGAGGCATACATATTCTATTTACCAATAAATGCTAATTTTACAATTGACATTATGCTGTGGGCTTCTTGGGAGAAAGGAACCATTTACCACACAATTATTTCTCAATAAAGGGAAATGATGTATGATTACTGAGTTAATTCTAATGGTCTATTATTAAAATAGAGGAAAGAAATAGCGCTTGTTGAAACTTTATTGCTGGAACAGCACAGCAGGTCAGGCAGCATCCAGGGAACAGGAGATTCGACGTTTCGGGCACAGGCCCTTCTTCAGGAATGAGCAGAGAGTGTTCAGCAGGAGAAGATAAAAGGTAGGGAGGAGGGACTTGGAGGAGGGGCGTTGGAAATGTGATAGGTGAAAAGAGGTCAAGGTGAGGGTGATAGGTCGGAGTAGGATGGAGGCGGAGAGGTCAAGAAGAAGACTGCAGGTCAGGAAGGCGGTGCCGGGCTGGAGGGATTCGGCTGAGACAAGGTGGGGGGAGGGGGGATGAAGAAACTGGTGAAGTCCAAGTTCATCCCCTGTGGTTGGAGGGTTCCCAGTCGGAAGATAAGACGCTCCTCCTCCGACCGTCGGGTTGTTGTGGTTTGGCGGTGGATGAGTCCAATGACCTGCATATCCTCGGTGGAGTGGGAGGGGGAGTTGAAATGCTGTGCTACAGGGTGATTGGGTTGGTTCGTCCGGGTGGCCCAGAGGTGCTCTCTGAATCGCTCCGCAAGTAGGCGGCCTGTCTCCCCAATATAGAGGAGGCCACACCGGCTGCAGCGGATGCAGTAGATGATGTGGGTGGAGGTGCAGGTGAATCTGTGGCGGATATGGAAGTTAACTGATGGAAAAAGTGCCTTTCTATCTTCTGTTTCTATGCTCCTCACAATCTTATACACCTCTTTTAGCTCTATCAACCTTTGATACTGAAAAGAAAATAAAGCTAGCCTATCCAATCTTTGCTCACAGCTCAGACCATCCAGCCCAGCTAGCAACCAAAAAATCTACCCTGTCCCCTTGCTAGTGCAATCAAATTCTTTCTATAATGTGGTGACCAGGACTGCACATAGTACCTCAGCTGTGGCCTAATGTGTGTTTTACAGGGAGTCCCCGCTTTACGAGTGTCTGACTTATGAACACTTGTACTTACGAACGAGACACCATAGTACTACTAATTTTAAGCATCGGACATGCCAATCTTTGCTTGTACTTATGATCAGATATTTTATACTGTACTGCTTTGTCTTCTGACTTGCATAAAAATGTTCCTTCTCAGGAACGTAATCACAAATAAAATCCAATCGTAATCTGCAGACTGCTTGCATACATTTCCAGTATAAACTCCTTTGCTTTTATATTCTATGCTTAAGCTAATAAAGTCATGTATCCCACATGCCTTCTTAATCACATTAGCTACGTGCCCTATTATCTTCAGGGATCCATGGATATGCACGTCAAGGTCTGTCTGATCTTCAGTACTTGCTCTGGTCCTCCTACTCATAGTGTAATCCCTTGTTTGTTAGCCCTCTACAAATGCATTACTTTGCATTTTTTGAGGGGAATTCTGTTTTTCACTACCCTGTCTGTCTGACTAGTCAGTTGAAACTGTTCTGCGGTTTATGTCTACTCTCCTCACTATTTACCACCCAACCAATTTAGGTGTCATCCACCGAATTCTTGATCATATTCCATGGGAATTAAAAGTTCTGTTTTTAAGCTCCTTGTTATAATACTACTTGTTGAATTTACTTGAAAAAGGAGTCAATTAGTGGGAACAATGTAATATTCATGACTTTTAAAGGCCATAACTTCTTATTTGTATTCTTTTATAATAACTGCCCAAGAGAGAGAGGTGAGAACTGAAGGCATATGTGTCACATTGCTTAATCGGTGAAGATATGATAACTGCAATTATACCTAAGAGAGCCTCCAAATCAAAGATTATAACTCCGACCCTGTGCAATGATAAAATTGCTGCTCCAATTTTGCAAGTGATTGCAACCATTTTATGAAGTTATTACAAAGTTGATTTTCAAGCCAATATGTGAAATTTGAACACTATGTTAGTGTGAGTGACCTGTAGACTCCACCCTTGATGCACCAAGTTCCCCACATTCTTCATGATCCCTTTTACCATGCTGTCCCTGTGGCCCTCAGGACCCTTTGGTCTCCCCCATTTCATTTGAACTTCTTTACAGGCAACATCTGAAGAGCTGGAGAGTCGATGTTTCGGGCATAAGCCCTTCATCAGGAATTCCTGCTCCTCGGATGCTGCCTCATCATTATTAAATTGCCCCTTTAATCCTCAGAATCCAAGGGATTAATGTTAACGCAGACACTTAGGCATTTGAAGAACGTAATGTTTTCACATAATAGCTGGATGCAATGTATAGCTTCGGATTCTTCAAAGCCACAATATCTATGCTTGGTTTCTTATGTTACTGGGCACAAAATAGACATTGCTACATCATGGAAATTACCCTGTTGGAAGCACTTAATTTACAACAGAGCTGCATGCATCAAATGATCCTGGGTAAGGTGGAATATGCAACCTTTATACCCCATACTGCAAAACAGAGATGATATCATGAATGTGCTTTTTAAGGTATACGAAAAGACTGACCGTGAGCTATTATACAGCAAATACTACTGACTCCGAGTAATAGTGAGTTCCACATTGTTGCCTTTGTTTGCTAAAGATGTTTCATCTGAATTTCCTATTTGCTTTCTTGATTAATGTCTCACTCCTCCTACTAGAACAACAACTTATATTTATATAGTACCTCCAATGTGATGAAACTTCCCAAGGCACTTCACAGGAGTTTTAGAAAACAAGTTGTGACGTAGAGGTGCACAAGCAGTTATTAGACTAGATGACTAAAAGATTGATCTAAGAAGTAGGATTTACTGAGTTTCTTAAAAAGGCAAGCATGATAATGAGGTGGAGAGGTGTAGAGAGGGTATTCCAGAACTTTAGAATAAGGCAAATAAAAGCACCACCATCAATTGTGGAACAATTATTATTGAGAAACCAGAATTAGAAGGGTGTAGATATCTTGAAGGAATACCTCGCTGTAAATTGAAAGATAAGGAGTGGAAGGCCATCAAGAGATTTGCAAATAAGGATAAGCTCACCTGCTGCTGAAACCATCATTCATGCCTTTGTCACCTCAACTTGACCATACCAACTCACTCCTGGTTAGTTTTCCTTATTCTATTGAGCTCATCCAAAATTTTGTTCCATGTCATAAGCTGCAACAAGTCCCATTTGTTTTCCTTTCACTCTTGTGGCTGCTGACCTACATTGACTCCTGTTCAAACAATGTTTTCATTTTTAAATTTTAATGGTACCCACTTCTACCTTCCTCTGGCAGCTCTTTCCATGTGCGCACCATCTTCTGTGTGAAAAAGTTGCTGTTTAAGTACCTTTTAAATCTTTCCGCTCTCACCTTAAGCCTATGGCCTCTAGTTTTGGACACCCCACCATGGGGAAAAGACATTGCTATTACCTTATCTATGGCCCTCGTGACTTTATAAACCTCTATAAGGTCACCCCCTCAGCTTCCGATGCTCCAGAGGTAGAAGTCCCAGCATCTTCAGCCTCTCCTTATAACTCAAGTCTTCCACTCTCGGCAACATCTTGTTAACAATATCTTCGTCCTTTCCAGTTTAATATCATCCTTTTTGTAGGGTGACCAGAATTGTATGCTGTACTCCAAATGTGGCCTTACCAATATTTGGAACAGCTGTAACACGATCAGTCCTCAGCAAAGGCCTTACCTTCATCCCCCTCCGTCCACGCATCAACGAATTCACTGCGCGTCATGATGTTCAATACTTCTTCCGCCACCTCAGTCTCCGAGTTTACTTTTTCAATCAGGACTCCCGCCTGCACTTCGAGGACCTTTACCCGCCTCCAACACACTCCATCCATTAGATACCTCGTGCTGGTCTATTACCCGTCCTTGATCTCTTCATTTCCAATTGCCACCAGGACATTAACCACCTCAACCTGTCTACCATCCTCCCTACTTCAACCTCTTACCCTCACAACACACAGCCTTCCATTCCCTCTGCTACAATCCCAAACACACCATCAAGCCAGCAGTTAAAGGGGATGCAGTGGTAGTTTGGCGCACTGACCTCTACACCGCTGAAGCCAGGCGCCAACTCGAAGCCACCTCCTTCTACCGCCTCCTCGACCATGACCCCACCCCCCCATCACTAAACCACCATCTCCAAGACCATACGCAACCTCATCACCTCAGGAGATCACCCATACCTTCCAATCTCATAGTTCGGGAACCCTGCACCACCCGATTCTACCTCCTTCCCAAGATCCACAAGCCTGACCACCCTGGCCAACCCATCGTCTCAGCCTGTCCCTGCCCCAGCGAACTCGTCTTTACCTATCTCAATACAGTCCTATTCCCCCCTAGTCCAGGAACTCCCTACATACTTTGGGATACCACCCATGCCCTCAACCTCCTGCAAGACTTCTGTTTCCCTGGCCACCAATGCCTCATCTTCACCATGGACATCCAATCCCTCTACATCTCCAACTGCTATGACCAGGACCTCCAAGCCCTCTGTTTCTTCCTCTCTCGATGTCCCCGCCAGTACCCTTCCACTGACACTCTCATTTGTTAGGCTGAACTGGTCCTTACCCTCAATCATTTCTCTTTCGAATCCTCCAATTTCCTCCAGACCAAAGGGATAGCCATGGGCACCCGCATGGTCCCCAGCTATGCCTGTCTTTTTGTTGGCTACATAGAACAGTCCATCTTCCATAGTTACACCGGCACCACTCCCCACCTCTTCCTCTGCTACATTGATGACTGCATTGGCGCCACCTCATGCTCTCACGAGGAGGTTGAGCAGTTCATAATTTTAACCAACACATTCCATCCCAACCTTAAATTTACCTGGACCATCTCTGTCACCTTTCTGGACCTCTCCATCTCTATCAATGATGACCGACTCAACACCGGCATTTTTTACAAATTCACTGACTCCCACAGCTACCTGGCTTACACCTCCACCCACCCTACCTCCTGCAAAAATGCCACCCCTATTCCCAATTCCTCCACCTCCACCGTATCTGCTCCCAGGAGGACAAGTTCCACCACAGAACACACCAGATGGCCTCCTTCTTAAAAAACCGTAAATTCCCTTCCCACGTGGTTGAAGGTGCCCTCCAACACATATCATCCACGTCCTGCACCTCCGCCCTCAAACCCCATCCTCCAACCACAACAAGGACAGAAACCCCCTGATCCTCACCTTCTGCCCCACCAACCTCTGCACAAACCACATCATCCACTGACAAACAGACCCTACAACCAGGGATATATTTCCCTCCCCACCCCTATCCGCTTTCTGCAAAGACCACTTCCTCCATGAATACCTGGCCAGATCCACGCCCCTAACAAGCCTCCTGGCACCTTCCTCTGCCACCGCGCTCAAACCTCCTCCCTTACCTCCCAAAGGAGCCTTCCACATCCATCAAAGTTTATCCTGCACTTCCACAAATGTAATTTATTGCATCCGTTGTTCCTGATGCGGTCTCCTTTTCTTCGGGGAGACTGAACGCCTTCTCGCAGATCGCTTCAGGGAACATTTCCGGCACACCCACACCAATCAACCCCACCGCCCCGTGGCCAAACATTTCAGTACTCCCTCCCAGTCTGCTGAGGACATGCAGGTCCTGGGCCTCCTCCACCGTCACTCCCTCACCACCCGAAGCCTGGAGGAAGAATGCCTTATCTTCCGCCTTGGAACCCTTCAACTCCAGGGCATCAACGTGGACTTCACCAGTTTCCTCATTTCCCATCCTCCCACCTTATTCTAGATTAGTGTGGTGCGGGAAAAGCACAGCAGTTCAGGCAGCATCCGAGGAGGAGGAAAATTGACATTTCGGGCAAAAGCCCTTCATCAGGAATACCCAGCCTTACCCCACTTACAAACTTCCAACTCAGCACCATCCTCATGACCTGTCCCACCTGTCAATCTTCCTTCCCATCTATCTGGTCCATCCTCCTCTCCAACCTATCACCTTTACCCCTTCCTCATCCACCTATTAAATCTTACCTATCTTATTCCCAGCCCCACCCCCTCCCATTATCTCTCCACCCCTGAGGCTTCCAGCCTCATTCCTGATAAAGGGCTCCTGCCCGAAACGTTGATTTTCCTGTTCCTTGGATGCTGCCCGACCTGTTGTACTTTTCCTGCATCATTTTTATCTTGATTGTAATATGATGGCAAATGGAATTCAATGTAGCTAAGTGTGAGGTGATTCACTTTGGGAAGAATAACAAAAAGATGGGGTACTGGGCTAATGGTCGGATACTTGGCAGTGTGGATGAGCAGAGGGATCTTGGTGTCCATGTACACAGATCTCTGAAAGTTGCCACCCAGGTAAATAGTGCGGTGAGGAAGGCATATGGCGTACTGGCTTTTATTGGTAGAGGAATTGAGTTCCGGAGTCCTGAGGTCATGATGCAGTTGTATAAAACTCTGGTGCGGCCGCATCTGGAATATTGTGTGCAGTTTTGGTCGCCATACTATAGGAAGGATGTGGAGGCACTGGAACGGGTGCAGAGGAGGTTTACCAGGATGTTGCCTGGTATGGAAGGAAAATCGTATGAGGAAAGACTGAGGCACTTGGGGCTGTTTTCACTAGAGAAAAGAAGGTTTTTAAGCGGGCATTGGATAGGTATATGGAGGATAGTGGGTTAGTATAGGTTAGGTGGGCTTGGATCGGCGCAACATCGAGGGCCAAAGGGCCTGTACTGCGCTGTATTCTTCTATGTTCTATGATGCCCCAACTCTGGTACTCCTCCACTTTCTCTTGTGCCTCATTCTCATATTATGGTGACTGACTCAAAACAGAATAGCGTGGTCTAAAATACAAACTAGAAGTGCTGGAGAAACTCAACAGGTCCAGCAGCATTTGTGGAGAGAGAAACAAAGTTAACATTTTGAGTCCGATATGACTTTTATTTGAAATTGAAATTCCGATGATGTGAGAGCAGCTGAGTTTCTTCAGTGTTCCCTGTTTAATTTTCTGATCTCCAGCATCCACAGTACTTTAATTTTACTATGGTATGGTCTACTCAAGATGCTATACATATGTAGCATTGCATCTCAACCCCAGTCAATTTTATCTCTCTGACATTGCTTCAGGATAGCTTTCTACATCCTGCCATCTTCAGTCTTTTCACCGTTGACCATCTTTTCATTATAAAATCAGAAAAGGAAATGTTCATTGATAATTAGTGCTCAGTTCCATTCATATATCCTCAGACAATGAAGCAGCCCTTTCCTGCTTGCTGCAAGACCTAGCTAATATTCAGGCACCGTTGTAGAATCAAAGAATCACAACACTGTTGTGGTGATCCATGCCTGCATTGGTTCTTTGAATGTCAAATTCTGCTTCATCCCCATACCCTTACACATTATGTCTATCCAAATTGCTTGCCACTTAAGTACCAAGAAATGACCACTCTCAGCAGAGTCCAACCATTTCACCTTGACATGCAATGGCATTATTATCCCTTCATTATTCCTCCATCATCAGCATCATCTTAGAGGTCACTGTTGATTAGAAACCTTAATTGACTAGCCACACAAACATTGAGCCTAAAATTTAGATCAGAGACTATGCTCATGACACTCTAAATCTTTTGCACCATCTCTAGGGCGCAGATCAGGAGTGTGGTGGAATAATCTCCACGTCTTTTGGACGATCGCAGCTCCACCAATAATTACGAGGTTCACCGCATTTCAATGCCTAGCAGCCTGCTGGATTAGCAGCTCAGTCTCCATGTAAACTATTCAATGTATTGTGGCTACATATACAAGGTGCAAGATGCACTGCAGGTGCAAACCAAGTCTTTGTCAGGAGCACTTTCGAAATCTACAAATGCTACTGTATAGAAGCAGGCAGGCAGCAGATGAATGGGAACACAAGTCATTAGGCATTGGAGGTAGTCCAGAGAAGATTCACTGGATTGATCCTGGGTCTGGAGAGTTGTGGATGTTGGGCCTTTACTTATTGGAATTGAGAAAAATGAGAGGCAATCTTACTGAAATGTATGAGATTCTTAGGGGACTTGGTAGGGTAGATGCAGAAAAGTGATTTCCTCTTGTGGGAGAATCTAGGAGGAAAGGGCACAATCTCAGTATAAGGGGTTACCCATTTACCTCAGAGTTCAGGAGGAATTTCTTTTTTTTTAGAGGCTAGTGAATCAGTGGAATTATTTACTGCAGAGGGCTGTAGAGGTTGGGTTGTTAATTGTATTCAAGATTGAGACAGACAGAATTTTAACCAATGAAGGTTAACCAGAAAAGGGATGAAAAAGGAATTGAGGAGTATCAGATCAACCAGGATTGCGTGGAATAATGGAGAAGACTTGATGGGCTGAAAGGCAATCTTTTGCTCCTATGTCTTATGGTCTTATGGTCTACTATTACCTGCATAATTCACTACAAGTCACACACTATCCTGACTTGGAAATATACAATGATTCCTTCAAAATCCTGGAAGTCCATTCAACAGCACTTCAGAGATAATTTCAGCAGACCAACTGCAGCAGTTCAAGAAACCTGCTCTTATCCACATCCTCAAGGTCAATGAGGAACAGGCAATGGTCTTGCCAACGGTTATCACATCCTGTCATTAAGTAAGTGCAAAAACAAATCCGTACTTTTCTCGGGTGTGACTGTGTTTGGTACAAAACCATCCAGAAATTCCTCCTCCTTGCTTAACAGATTACTCTGCATTGATATTCTGGTAAAATATGCTGGCATGGTGACATACAAGATGAGCATAATTTCTGCAGCAACACAAAATTACTGAATATGCATTAATTTTATTATCACTTATTTACAACCACAGAACTTCAACTGTGAAAAACAGCACTATCAGTCTAAAAACTAAATTTTTAGGCTTTTAATACCCAAACTAAATGTCACACAATCGCTATTTCATGATTCATTTTACTTTTATTTCCTCTCAGCCTTATATGTATTTATTACTTTGGGAAAAGACCTTTTGTTTTGTTTTAATATTGAGAGAATGGTCCATGATGAAAAAAAGGTCATGTTCACTGGATGAAATGTAAAAGTCTTTTTTTTATGACTGATATTTGAGGCAAGCGTTAAGGGATTGAGGTGTACATAGATTGTAATTTTGAAGAGCTTACCTCAAATTAAAATGGTACCTATTTGATACAGCTACAACTGGTGGTTGAACCATGTCTCCTGCTTCCATTAGTGCTGGTTACTATTCTCCCCTCATTGTCAGCTTTGCCCCACAAAAAAACAGAATTGATATACATTCTTCTTATGTCAATTGTTAGCTAGAAATTGGAGGAAATATTGTAGATACAGCATTTGATAATAGATAATGAATTGAGAGTTTTGATGAAGTTTTGAAAAATTGTGGAGTTTAAAAGGTAGGAGAGTGGCACAAAATCATAATGTTCAAATATAAAACCAGCATAAACACAAAGGGCCAAATGGTCTACTTCTTTGTGCCGAAACACTTAGAGTCATAGAGTTATACAGTATGGAAATAGACCCTTTAGCCTGGCTCATCCGAACCAACCAGACATCCTAAACTGATCCAGGCCCATTTGCCAATATTTGGCCCTTATCCCTCTAAATACTTTCTATTTGATACTAAGCTGGGTGACAGGGTGAAATGTGATGAGGATGTTAGGAGATTACAGAGTGACCTGGACAAGTTAGGTGAGTGGTCAGATGCATGGCAGATGCAGTTTAATGTGGATAAATGTATGGTTATCCACTTTGGTGGCAAGAACAGGAAGGCAGATTACTACCTAAATGGAATCAATTTAGGTAAAGGGGCTGTACAAAGAGATCTGGGTGTTCTTGTACACCAGTCAATGAAGGTAAGCATGCAGGTACAGCAGGTAGTGAAGAAGGCTAATAGCATGCTGGCCTTCATAACAAGAGGGATTGAGTATAGAAGCAAAGAGGTTCTTCTGCAGCTCTACAGGGCCCTGGTGAGACCACACCTGGAGTACTGTGTGCAGTTCTGGTCTCCAAATTTGAGGAAAGACATTCTGGCTATTGAGGGAGTGCAGCGTAGGTTCACGAGGTCAATTCCTGGAATGGCAGGATTACCTTACGCTGAAAGACTGGAGCGACTGGGCTTGTATACCTTGAGTTTAGAAGACTGAGAGGGGATCTGATTGAGACATATAAGATTATTAAAGGATTGGACACTCTGGAGGCAGGAAACATGAGGACACAGCTTAAAAAGACAGGGTAGACCATTTAGGACAGAGATGAGGAGAAACATCTTCACCCAGAGAGTGGTGGCTGTGTGGAATGCTCTGCCTAGAGGGCAGTGGAGGCCCAGTCTCTGGATTCATTTAAGAAAGAGTTGGATAGAGCTCTCAAGGGTAGTGGAATCAAGGGTTATGGAGATAAGGCAGGAACAGGATACTGATTAAGGATGATCAGCCATGATCATATTGAATGGTGGTGCAGGCTCGAAGGGCAGAATGGCCTACTCCTGCACCTATTGTCTATTGTCTATTCATGCTCCTATCCAGATGGATATTAAATATTGGAGTTGTACCTGCCTCCACCATCATGTCTGACATACCTTCATGTCATACACACATCATCTCTGTGTAAAAAAGTTGTCCCTCAGGTCCATTTAAAAGATTTTCATTCCCACCTAAAACCTATGCTCTTTAGTTTTGGATTCCTCTGCCCTGGGAAAAAAGATCTTGACCATTCAACCTATCCTATGAAGGAGCTGTGTTCCAAAAGCTAGTGCTTCCAATTAAACCTGTTGGACTATCACCTAGTGTTGTATGATTTTTAACTTTGTACATCCCAGTCCAATACCAGCATCTCCAAATCAACCTATCCATGCCCTTCAAGATTTTATAAATCTCTACAAGGTCACCCTTCAGCCTCCAATACTCTAGAAGAAAAAGCCTCAGTCAGTTCAACCTGTCCCTTTAGCTCAAACCCTCCAATGATGATATCGTTCTTGTAAATCTTTTCTGAACCCTTTCAACTTTCATGACATCTTTCCTATAGCAGGGAGACCAGAACTGAATACAAATATGAGACTGGCTTTTGGACTAGGACACACAGAACGCAGAGTAGACATTTTGGTTTGGATTGGGTTTACATAACATTGAAAAACTTGGGAAAGGCACGTGGCAGTTCCCTGTGTATCCAATAGAAAGTCACAAGAAGGAGTTATCATGTCGAAAGCTTACTTCCGTGATTTTCCAATCCTGTTGCGAAATTTATGTCAATCAGTTGACAAGATTTAAGCAATCACAACTTTATCAATGCAGAGAGACAGCATGACAAATTGCAGCAATCAGTTTCTTAACTGATTCCAAGGTTCTTCTCCAGTGAAAGAATTGACTGTACCATATTCAGAAAATATGGAATGAAATTAGCAATTACTCCTGGGCCTGGAGCTAGGATCATCTTCTCTGTGTGTTTTAGTAGATACACTGCTGAAGCAAAGCGAAACCTCCTTGAACCTTACACACAAAGTCAATGAGGCTGTATTTAGAATACGAAGTTGACAATATTTAAAATTGTATCAGTGCACAGCCACGGGCTTAGGGAAAGACAGACTCATAAATCTGGGACTTAGGCTTGTAAGCCAGGAAGTAGCACAGAGCCAGACTTACTTTCTCTACAGCGGAAGCAAAAAAAAAATCAGTTGAAGCTTTTTAAGATGCCAAGTGGTAGCGATCATCAAGATGCAAGTGATCTATTGGGATTGAAGGATGGCTTTAGAATGAGTGAGCACAAATTCAAAATGAATAAATTCAAATAACACAAGACGTTAGGATATTTTTGTGGACAGCAAGAAGCCACATTTTTTATCTGAAGTCTTGTTGTATAAGATAGTTCGTACTTAAAAACAGTGTGCCCTGCAATTTTCTTTCAAGCTGTGCAGATCTCTGAGGTCCGTGTTGTGTCAGCAACTCTCAGAACCAGAGGTCAATGCTACAGTTGGCCTCCTGATGTTGATTGCCATTCTTGGAAACTTGGAGTGACAGTGTGCATGCACAGCCACACAGCTTGGAAGGAATATTGCTTGAAAGTATTAATTGACCTTATGAGATGTTCTCTCAGAGAGTAGGGAATATTTGTAGCTCGGGTGCACGTTACTGTGGTTCTGTTCGCCGAGCTGGAAGTTTTTGTTGCAAACGTTTCGTCCCCTGGCTAGGTGACATCATCAGTGCTTGGGAGCCTCCTGCGAATCTGTGGAGTTCTTTTCCTCAGAGGGCTGTCAAGGCTGGGTCAATAAGCTTCAACAGCATCAGATTTTTAATCATTAATGGAATTGAGAGTTATAGACTCATAGAGTCATAAACATGTACAGCATGGAAACAGACCCTTCAGTCCAACCCGCCCATGCCGACCAGATATCGCAACCCAATCTAGTCCCACCTGCCAGCACCCGGTCCATTTCCCTCCAAACCCTTCCTATTCATATACCCATCCAAATGCCTCTTAAATGTTGCAATTGTATCAGCCTCCACCACATCCTCTGGCAGCTCATTCCATACACGTACCACCCTCTGCTTGAAAAAGTTAGCCCTTAGGTCTCTTTTGTATTTTTCCCCTCTCACCCTAAACCTATGCCCTCTAGTTCTGGACTCCACGACCCCAGGGAAAAGACTTTGCCTATTTATCCTATCCATGCCCATCATAATTTTGTAAACCTCTATAAGGTCACCCCTCAGCCTCCAAAGCACCAGGGAAAACAGACCCAGCCTGTTCAGCCTCTCCCTGTAGCTCAGATCCTCCAACCCTGGCAACATCCTTGTCAATCTTTTTTGAACCCTTTCAAGTTTCACAACATCTTTCCGATAGGAAGGAGACGAGAATTGCATGCAATGTTCTAATAGTGACCTAACCAATGTCCTGTACAGCCGAAACATGACCTCCCAACTCCTGTTCAGTTGCAACATGACCTCCCAACTCCTGTACTCAATACTCTGACCAATAAAGGAAAGCATACCAAACGCCTTCTTCACTATCCTATCTACCTGCGGCTCCACTTTCAAGGAGCTATGAACCTGCACTCCAAGTCTCTTTGTTCAGCAACACTCCCTAGGACCTTACCATTAAGTGTATAAGTCCTGCTAAGATTTGCTTTCCCAAAATGCAGCACCTCGCTTTTATCTGAATTAAACTACATCTGCCACTTCTCAACCCTTTGGCCCATCTGGTCCAGATCCTGTTGTAATCTGAGGTAACTCTCTTCGCTGTCCACTACACCTCCAATTTTGGTGTCATTTGCAAACTTACTAACTGTACCTCTTAAGCTCACATCCAAGTAATTTATGTAAATGAAAAAAAAAAGAGGGCCCTGCACCGATCCTTGTGGCACTCCACTGGTCACAGGCCTCCAATCTGAAAAACACCCCTCCACCACTACCCTCGGTCTTCTACCTTTGAGCCAGTTCTGTATGCAAATGGCTAGTTCTACCTTTATTCCGTGAGATCTAACCTTGCTAATCAGTCTCCCATGGGGAACCTTGTCGAATGCCTTACTGAAGTCCATATAGATCACATCTACTGCTCTGTCCTCATCAATCTTCTTTGTTACTTCTTCAAAAAACTCAATCAAGTTTGTGAGACATGATTTCCCACACACAAAGTCATGTTGACTATCCTGAATCAGTCCTTGCCTTTCCAAATACATGTATATCCTCTCCCTCAGGATTCCCTCCAACAATTTGCCCACCACTGAGGTCAGGCTCAGTGGTCTATAGTTCCCTGGCTTGTCTTTTCCGCCCTTCTTAAACAGTGGCACCACGTTTGCCAACTTCCAGTCTTCCGGCACCTCACCTGTGACTATCGATGATACAAATATCTCAGCAAGAGGCCATGCCTTATTTCCCAAGAGTGGGTCAAGTTTTGCACCTTCTCTAGTCGGTACATCCACATACTGAATCAGAAAATTGTCTTGTACACACTTATGAAATTCCTCTCCATCCAAACCTTTAACAATATGGCAGTCCCAGTCGATGTTTGGAAAGTTAAAATCCCCTACCATAACTACCCTATTATTCTTACAGATAGCTGAGATCTCCTTACAAGTTTGTTTCTCAATTTCCCTCTGACTATTGAGGAGTCTATAATACAATCCCAATAAGGTGATCATCCCTTTCTTATTTCTCAGTTCCACCTAAATAACTTCCCTGGATGTATTTCCAGGAATATCCTCCCTCAGCACAGCTGTAATGGTATCCCTTATCAAAAATGCCATTCCCCATCCTCTCTTGCCTCCCTTTCTCTCCTTCCTGTAGCATTTGTATGCTGGAACATTAAGCTGCCAGTCCTGCCCATCCCTGAGCCATGTTACTGTAATTGCTATGATATCCCAGTCCCATGTTCCTAACCATGTTCTGAGTTCATCTGCCTTCCCTGTTAGGCCCCTTGCATTGAAATAAATGCAGTTTAATTTATTAGTCCTACCTTGTCCCTGCCTGCGCTGACTCACTTCTGTTCTCAGCTGTACCCGTCTCAGATCGAGTTCTTTCCTCACTATCTCTCTGGGTCCCATCCCCTCCACCTTACTAGTGTAAATCTTCCCAAGCAGTTCTAGCAAATTTCCCTGCCAGTATATTAGTCCTCTGGTAAACCTAAATTTGTTTCAAGTTACTAAACTTCTTGTTCCATGAGGTTTCTTTTTACCTACTTTTATGTTGCTTGGTATGTTCGCCTTTATAGGTCAGTGCATTGAACATGGGAGCTGAGAGGTCATGTTGCAGCTGTGCAGAACATTGGTTCGGCCACTTTTGGAGCTTTTCATGCAATTCTGGTCTCCCTCCTTCAGGATGCTGTGAAAATTGAAAAGGTTCAGAAAGGATTTACGAGAATTGTGCCAGAGTTGGAGGGTTTGTACGAAGAGGCTGACTAGACTGGGACTGTTTTCTGTGGAGAGTCAGGGGCTGAGGAGTGACCTTATAGAGGTTTATAAAATTATGAGGGGCATGGAAAGGATAAATAGACAAGGTATTTTCCCCAGGGTAGGGGATCCCAAAACTAGAGGGCATAGGTTTAAGGTGAGAGGGAAAAGATATAAAAGGGACCTAAGGGGCAACTTTTTCACACAGTGCTTGTATGGAATGAGCTACCAGAGGAAGTGGTGGAGGCTGATACAATTGCAACATTTGGATGGGTATATGAATAGGAAGGGTTTGGAGGGATGTGGACCAATGCTGACAAATGGGGCTAGATTTATGTAGGGTATCAGGTCGGCATGGATGAGTAGATTGAAGGGTCTGTTTCTGTGCTGTACATCTCTGTGACTCTATGACTCTCTTAAGTTTGGGGAAAACATAAATATGCAAAGCCATTACTATGCCAGGGTCTCACTGCAATAAAGTGCTGCTATAGATACAATTAATTTTCTGGGAATGATGTGAAAAGGCAATTGTCCTCATTGTGACACCTACATGGGGATAAGTTAAGAAGAGTTAACATCAAATGCTTCAACTTTCAAGACTTCCACCTTCCCAGGCATCCCTTAAAAATATACACATAGCAATTTAAAACCTACTGTGTGCAAAATCCATTCATTAGGGAATAAACAAGCTGGTTAAAGAGGGAACTGTTCAACTAAGATTGCTTGTTGGCACATTTGGCCCCTATCATGGAACTCCCTGCAGTTCCTGGGGAAATAAATTTGTTGCAATATTCAGTGAAGGCACCCCTACATGCCCTAATGCAATTGAAATACAGCCGGTCTAAAGACAATTGCTAAGCTAGAAAATGATGGTGCACAATGGTATTTCATAGTAAAGGAGGCAAAAAAAAGGAAGTCAGATTAACCAGGGAGCACTGAAGCAACTCAGGATAATAGTCAGACTACGAAAGATACTTCCTGAAACCAATCCTGGGATTGCTTCTTTGAAAGGCTGCACTTTGGTCATTGGGATTGGGAGGAGATTTCTGAATTTCTTCAGCAAGGTGTGAGACCAAGAACAACAGGAAACATGGCTGGCACTGGAGCACAGAAAGCATGCTCTGTCTCTGGTAGAAAATATATAGCGTCAAACTATAAATATAGCAGCTTACACCAATATATCTGAATTTCCGTATCCCTTCCACTGAAGTTACAGCTAAGCAATTGGACAATACCCAAATGACACACCCACCTCAACATATGTATTTCCTACAGAGAACTCTATAATTTTGTTTTCAGATTCTAAAAAGAGTGAAACTCCTGAAGATCTTTTGATGTTATCTTGCTGCGTTTAGTTCCATATATGGACCAGGAAATTTCTGTGAACTATTCTGCTCCATTGACAGTATAATACTGATCAGAAGGATGGCAGGGACTTTGGTAATGTCATGGTACCTGATGCAGGAATGATAGTGTAGTGGTTTTAGCTGGAAAGTTTCCTCAGCCTATTTCCTTTGAACCAAATAACAAATCATGGTCTCAACAACTGAAAGCCCATTGACTTTGGGTCAAGTATTTGAATTTTTATTCCTCCCACTGTAAGCAGGCATTTATTCAACTGTTTAGATCAAGATCAATTAATATATCAGTTAACAGTATTTCCACTGCAGAAGTACTTAGTGGGCTGTAAAATACTTTGGGCCCACCAGACCATCAGATGTAGAAGCAGAAACAGCTATTCAGCCTACCAGGCATTCCTGATTAAGAGCTTATGCTCAAAACGTCATCTCTCCTGCTCCTCAGATACTGCCTAACCAGCTGTGCTTTTCCAGCACCACACGTTTTGACACTATTCAGCCCACCAAGTCTGTTTCACTGAGATTCAACAAAATCAAAGGCTGCTCTGATAACTTCCACTCCACTTTTAGGTTGTGGAATGTGATACATATGGCAAAATCATCCCCCCAATATCTTTTGGTGTCGTGTCCAACAATACCCTCAGAGATGCCTTACATCAATGCACTATAACTAATCATTATTCTTGGTATCTAAGTTATTGATACCGTGTGACCATGCAAAGTCTTCAGCAGAAGGTAGGCTTAATCTTGCTAAAAAGGTTGGGTTGTTACATTGTACTTAACAGCTGGTTACTTTATACCTGAGTTATATGATGGTCCAACAGGAAACTATCAAGTTTAGTTGAAGAATAAATACACATTATGTTTAGCTACTGGAACTGGCACTAAAACAAACAGCAGAACATTAAAACACACATCCATTAATTCATCTCAGGATCAGACCTAATGAGTGGAACTCTAAGACCATAAGTTGTAGAAGCAAAATTAGGCCTTTCAGTCCATGGAATCTGCTCCACAATTCAATGCGATCACAGCTAATCTGATAATCCTTCACTCCATAAAAGACATTTGGACAAGTACATAGATAGAAAGTGTTTAGAGGGATATGGGCCAAACACAGATAGATGGGACTAATTCAGTTTAGAAAATGTGATCAGCACGGAACATGGTGTCAAAGGGCCTGCTTCCGTACACCTCTATGACTCCACTCTCCTGCCTTTTCTGTGTCGGTGGGGGAGCACTTTGGGGCCAGCGACCATAATTCTATTCGTTTTAAACTAGTGATGGAAAAGGATAGGCCAGATATAAAAGTTGAAGCTCTAAATTAGAGAAAGGCCAATTTTGACGGTATTAGGCAAGAATTTTCGAAAGCTGATTGGAGGCAGATGTTCACAGGTAAAGGGACAGTTGGAAAATGGGAAGCCTTCAGAAATGGGATAACAAGAATCCAGAGAAAGTATATTCCTGTCAGGGTGAAAGGGAAGGCTGGTAGGTATAGGGAATGCTGGATGACTAAACAAATTGAGGGTTTGGTTAAGAAAAAGAAGGAAGCATCTGTCAGGTACAGAAAGGATAGATCGAGTGAATCCTTAGAAGAGTATAAAGAAAGTAGGAGTATACTTAAGAGGGAAATCAGGAAGGCAAAGCGGGGACATGAGATAGTGTTGGCAAATTCAATTAAGGAGAATCCAAAAGGTTTTCACAAATATGTTAAGGACAAAAGGGTAACTAGGGAGAGAATAGGGCCCTTCAAAGATCAGCAAGGCGGCCTTTGTGTGGAGCCACACTAAATGAATGTTTTGCATCAGTATTTACTGTGGAAAAGGATATGGAAGACATAGACTGTAGGGAAATAGATGGTGACATCTTGCAAAATGTCCAGATTATAGAGGAGGAAGTGCTGGATGTCTTGAAACGGTTAAAGATGGATAAATCCCCAGGACCTGATCAGGTGGACCCGAGAACTCTGTGGGAAGCTAGAGAAGTGATTGCTGGACCTCTTGCTGAGATATTTGTATCATCGATAGTCACAGGTGAGGTGCCGGAAGACTGGAAGTTGGAAAAAAATGTTGCCACAGTTTAAGAAGGGCGGAAAAGACAAGCCAGGGAACTATAGACCGGTGAGCCGGACCTCGGTGGTGGGCAAGTTGTTGGAGGAAATCCTGAGGGACAGGATGTACATGTATTTGGAAAGGCAAGGACTGATTCGGGATAGTCAACATGGCTTTGTGCGTGAGAAATCATGTCTCACAAACTTGATTGAGTTTTTTGAAGAAGAAACAAAGAAGATTGATGAGGGCAGAGCAGTAGATGTGATCTATATAGACTTCAGTAAGGCGTTCGACAAGGTTCCCCATGGGAGACTGATTAGCAAAGTTAGATCTCATGGAATATAGAGAGAACTAGCCACTTGGATACAGAACTCGCTCAAAGGTAGAAGACAGAGAGTGGTGGTGGAGGGATGTTTTTCAGATTGGAGGCCTGTGACCAGTGGAGTGCCACAAGGATCGGTGCTGGGTCCTCTACTATTTGTCATTTACATAAATTATTTGGATACGAGCATAAGAGGTACAGTTAGTAAGTTTGCAGATGACACCAAAATTGGAGGTGTTGTGGACAGTGAAGAGAGTTACCTCAGATTACAACAGGATCTGGACCAGATGGGCCAATGAGTTGAGAAGTGACAGATGGAGTTTAATTCAGATAAATGCGAGGTGCTGCATTTTGGGAAAGCAAATCTTAGCAGGATTTATACACTTAATAGTAAGGTCCTAGGGAGTGTTGCTGAACAAAGAGACCTTGGAGTGCAGGTTCATAGCTCCTTGAAAGTGGAGTCGCAGGTAGATAGGATAGTGAAGAAGGCGTTTGGTATGCTTTCCTTTATTGGTCAGAGTATTGAGTACAGGATTTCGGAGGTCATGTTGCGACTGTACAGGACATTGGTTAGGACACTGTTGAAATTTTACGTGCAATTCTGGTCTTCTTCCTATCGGAAAGATGTTGTGAAACTTGAAAGGGATCAGAAAAGATTTACAAGGATGTTGCCAGGGTTAGAGGATTTGAGCTACAGGGAGCAGCTGAACAGGCTGGGGCTGTTTTCCCTGGAGCATTGGAGGCTGAGGGGTGACCTTATAGAGGTTTACAAAATTATGAGGGGCATAGATAGGATAAATAGACAAAGTTTTTTCCCCCTGGGATCGGGGAGTCCAGAACTATAGGGCATAGGTTTAGGGTGAGAGAGGAAAGATATAAAAGAGACCTAAGGGCTAACTTTTTCACGCAGAGGGTGGTACATGTATGGAATGAGCTGCCAGAGGATGTGGTGGAGGCTGGTACAATTCAACATTTAAGAGGCATTTGGATGGGTATATGAATAGGAAAGATTTGGAGTGATATGGATCGGGTGCTGGCAGGTGGGACTAGATTGGGTTGGGACATCTGGTCGGCATGGACAGGTTGGACCGAAGGGTCTGTTTCCATGCTGTACATCTCTCTGACTCTATGACTCTATACTGATTCCTGGGATGACAGGTCTAACATATGAAGAGAGACTGTATCTGACAACCGGAAGCAGCAGGGACAGACCACTATAAACACCGGAGGAAACATCAAAGAAGCGCTTCGCAGGAGGCTCCCAAGCACTGATGATGTCGCCTAGCCAGGGGACGAAACGTTTGCAACAAAAACTTCCAGCTCGGCGAACAGAACCACAACAACGAGCACCCGAGCTACAAATCTTCGCACAAACTTTGAAGAGACTGTATTAATTAACATCATATTCACTGAAGTTTAGAAGAATGAGGGAAATCCTCACAGAAACTTCTAAAATTCTAACAGGCCTAATAGGACGGATGTTCCCAATGACCAGGGAGTCATAGAGTCAAAGAGATGCACAGCACAAAAACAGACCTTTTTGTTCAACTTGTCCATGATGACCAGATATCCTAAATTAATCTAGTCCCATTTGCCAGCATTTGACCCAGGTCCATGTAAATCCTTCCCATCCAGATGCCTTTTATTTGTTGTAATTATACCAGTCTCCACCACTTCCTTTGGCAGCTCATTCCATGCACATATCACCCGCTGCATGAAATGTTTGCCCCTTAGGTCCTTTTTAAATTTTTCCCCTCTCAACTTAAACCTCTGCCTTCTAGTTTTGGGCTCCCCTATACTGGGCAAAAGACCTTGGCTATTCAGCCTATCCAGTCCAGAACCAGGTGTTACAGCGAGGGGATAATGAGGTAGGCCATTTCTGGCTGTGATAAGGAGAAAGTTCTTCACCCAGCGAGTGATAAGCCTGTGGAACACTCTCTTCAGAAAGCAGTTGAGGTCAAAATATTGAATGTTTTCAAGAAGGAGTTCGATATAGATTGTGTTTAGGACACTACCCGAGGTCTGTCCTGCAGAGATGTCCGAGAGCTGAGATGAATAACCTCCAAACTTAAGTGCCCCTGTTTTTACCTGTAATGTATTATTATTGATAGGGAATTGGCTCATTAATAGACGACAGAGTGTTGGCATAAAGTGGATACAATAGTTGAAGTTGTAATTCCAAAGGTTTTAACACAATTCCCATTGAGTCCAAATTGGCTGGAGTTCCTTGATGATTCACTAAATCGAGTATCACCTTGACGTCAAATCTCATTTCTCAAATTAAATCTTTTGACCATGTTTAGACCAAGGCCTTAATGAAGTCAGAAGCTAGTACAAAGTGAGGACTGCAGATGCTGGAGAGTCAGAGTCAAAAGGTGTGACACTGGAAAAGCACAGCAGGTCAGGCAGCATTGGAGGAGCAGGGGAGTCAACATTTCAGGCATAAACCCTTCATCAGGAGGCTTATGCCCGAAATGTTGACTCTCCTGCTCCTCAGATGTTGCCTGACCTGCTGTGCTTTTCCAGCACCACATGTTTTGACTCTGAAGTCAGAAGCTAAATTTCAATGTTAAAAATCACACAACACCAGGTTCTAGTCCAACAGATTTCTTTGGAAGTACTAGCTTTTGGAGCGCTGCTCCTTCATCAGGTTGTTGAGGAGTATAAGATCGTAAGACGCAGAATTTATAGCATAAGTTTACAGTGAAATGTAACTGAAGCTATATATTGAAAAAACCTGGATTATTTGTTCAGTCTCTCATCTTTTAGAATGACCGTGTTGGTTTCAGTTCTTTCATACGTAAATCCAGAATTTTTTAAAAGTGAACTTTAACAATAGGTGCCATGTCAGCCCAGATAATGCACTGAAGGTGTGAGGTGTCCTGTGTGAGGCTGTCTATGTCCCGATGTTCAGACTGATTCTCGTCTAAAAAATGGGATTTACAGAATCTTACATGGATTCATGCAGTTTTTGTGCAAAAAACTACGACCAGTGGAGTGCCACAGGGATCAATGCTGGAGCCACAGTTAGTGACTTGGATGAGGCAAGTGAATATATTCTTGATGAGTTTATGACCAACGCAAAAATAGATGAGAAGGCAAGTAGGAATAACACCAAGAGTTTACAGAGGGATATAAACAGGTCAAGTGAGTGGGTTAAAACTTGACAGATGGAATAAAATATGGGGCAATGTTAGGTTGTGCACTTTGGCAGCGAGAATAGAAGAGCTGGATATTACTTAAACAGGAAAAGATTGCAAAAAGGTACAACACAGAAGGATTTGGGTTCCGTGCGCATGATTCATAAAAAAGTTAGCGTCAAGGTTCAACAAGTAATATGGAATGCAAATAGAATGTTCACCTTTATTTCAAACAAAAAAGGAGTACAAAAATAGGGGACATTTGCTAAAACTATACAAGGCACTAATCAGACCACGGCTAGAATATTGTGAACGATATAAGGAAAGATGTACAGTACTGGCATTTGAGGCAGTCCAGAAAATGTTCACCACACTGATTCCAGGTGTGGAGAGATTTTCTCTCTGAATAGACATTGAATAAGTTGGGTTTGTACTCAGGGATGTGTTGCTGGAAAAGCGCAGCAGGTCAGGCAGCATTAAAGGAGCAGGAGAATCGACGTTTTGGGCATAAGCCCTTCTTCAGGAATCAGTAGTTTCTGAAGAAGGGCTTATGCCCGAAACATCGATTCTCCTGCTCCTTTGATGCTGCCTGACCTGCTGCGCTTTTCCAGCAACACATTTTTCAGCTCTGATCTCCAGCATCTGCAGTCCTCAGTTTCTCCTTGTACTCAGGGAGGCAAGAAAATTGAAGCAGGGATAATCAGATCAGCCCTGATCATATTGAATTGAATAGACTTGATGGGCCCAATATCCTACTCCTGCATTTAATTGTCTTACAGTTCCAAGTAAAGATGGTGTGTGACATGAAGGGGATTTGGTGGCATTTCAATGCATCTGCTGCCCTTGTCCTTCTAGGTTGTAGAGAACAGAGGTGGTACATTGGTCAATACTGCTGCCTCACAGTGCCATGTACCTAGGTTTGATTCCAATTTTGTGTGACGGACTGTGTGGAGTTTGTACATTCTTCCAGAATCTGTGTGGGTTTCTGCCTGGCAAAGATGTGCAGGTTATGTGGATGGACAATGCTAAATTGCCCCGTAGCGTGCAGGCTAGAGGGATTAGTCATGGGAAATGCAAGGTTGCAGGGATGGGGTGGGAGTGATGCTGTTTCGAAGTCAGTGCAGAATCAATAGGCCAAATTTACTCATTCCATTCTGTCTCCTAAGATGCTGCTGTAGCAACCTTGGTGACTTACTGCAGGGTGGTATGTACATCAGGTATGGAAATGTGTTGCTGGAAAAGCGCAGCAGGTCAGGCAGCATCTAGGGAACAGGTACATCAGGTACAATAATATAAACACCGAAAGAACTGCTGATAGTGTAAATCAGAAACCAAAACAGAAGATGCTGGAAAAGCTCAGCATCTTTGGAGAAAAATCTGAGTTAACACTTTGGCTTTTCCAGTGTTCATAACGTCACTGAACATTAAAGGGCAATATTTAGATTCACTCTTGTTGAGGATGATTATTGCCTGGCATTTGTATGGCAAATAACATTTGTATCACACATCAGCCCAAGTCTGGATATTGTCCAGATCTTGCTGCATATGAACATAGACTGCTTCAGTATCTGAGGATGTACTCTAAGTTAAAACTGCAGTTTGCTAAAAGGCAGTGCCCAAAGATTGCATGATTTAACCTTTACATTAATAGTCATAACATATTTCCTGTCTATACTGAATTAGTATTTTTTTGGTGTAAAATTGGGTTGGCAACAAGTGTTGTACTGTTCAGTTGCTATGTACATGATAATGATGCAAAGGTCACATTTAATATTTCAGCAAAAGCTTCAGAAATAGCACAAGTCTTGTGATGCATACCATTAATTTCCAATTTTCATTTCAGTACACCATATTCTTCAATTAACAATCTCACCTATCAAAAACGTGCATGCACACACACTCATTCATATGAACACACATATACACATGTACACGTATGCATATACACACACACACACACACAAACACACACACAGACACACACACACACACAGACACACACACACACACAGACACACACACACACACTCACAGGCAATTTGAACACTGTAGGAGAAAGCAAACACTGCAGATCTTGGAGATCAGAGTCAAAGAGTGTGGGGCTAGAAAAACACAGCCGGTCAAGCTGCATCCGAGGAGCAGGAGAATCGATGCTTCAAGCATACGCTCTTCATCAGGAATGAGGAAATGGCCCAAGGGTGCTGAGAGACAAATGAGAAGGGGGTGGGGCTGGGAATGCGATAAGTAGACAGAGTTGGGGGTGAAGTTGATAGGTTGGAGAGGAGGGTGGAGCAAGTAGGTGTGAAGGAAGATGGACAGGTAGGACAGGTGAAGAGGGTGGTGCTGTGTGGAAGGTTGGATCTGGGATAAGGTGGAGGGGAGGGGAAATGAGGAAACTGGTGAAATCCACATTGATCCCATGTGGTTGGAGGGTCCCAATTTAGAATATGCGTTCTTCCTCCAGGCATCAGACAGTAAGGATTTGGCGGTGGAGGAGGCCCAGGGTCTGCATGTCCTTGGTGGAGTGGGAGGGGCAGTTAAAGTGTTCAGCCATGGGGTGGTGGGGCTGTTTCGTGCGTGTGTCCTGGAGGTGTTCCCTGAAGTGTTCTGCAAGTAGGCGTCCTGCTTCCCCAGTGTAGAGGAGACCACATCAGGAGCAACAGACATAGTAGATAACGTGGTTAACATTGTATCAAGGCATGTTTAGCTTTGAAATACTACTCATGACTATTGTTATACCTTGACAACGGTGACATTTCTGGACATTGAAATGGAATACATTACATCACGGACCATAATCAAGTGTAGGTGGGGTAGAATTTCCTGGTAACTTTGGACCCTGAAGTCAGGATTAGATACTATCAGAAACCACAGTTTTATTTGGAGGCTGCCACACTGGCTCATGGTTGTAAGGTTGGAGGTCAGCCAGCTTCCATTTGACTGAGTCACCCCCCACAACAGCTAGTTAGCAAATTGGAATTGCCATCTTTGTCCAGAAAGAAGTCCCACCATTTGCTTGTCACCTCCCTAGTCTCAGATGTGCCTTGGAAAATGGTGGCCGTTTCTAAGACTACAGTGGTTCTGAAAGAAGAAAAACTGCATGGACGTGAACTTTAAGGTATTTCGCTTGATGCCATGTTATGCAATAGAGGGCCTGTTTCACTCAGCAAGAGGGTGGAGTGTCTACTCTGGAGGAATGGCTCGATACAGTCCAAGTAGAAGAGGCACCCTTTCCCAGCCCACAACACTTCCCACTGTAGACAGTTTCTGAGCAGAGGTAGGAGCGGACCCTCAGGTGGCCATTCAATGGACACTGAAGAAGCTAATTTGCCTCACTCAGATGAGCAGGCTCCCTGATATCTCCCCTGCCACTGGTAATGTTTGGTGCAAAAATGGGGCGGTAATGACCATTTTGCCACTGCCACTGCCATGGCACCAAATTCTACACCCATTTCCAGCCAAACCATCCAAGGAAGAAGGGTGTTAAGATCTAGCCACAAAGTGATTATAACACAGAGGAAGGTCATTCAGCACACTGAGCCTGTGCCAGGGGTCCTCTCTTGCTGGATTAATCCTATCCCCCTGTTTGATTACGATGGTCCTGCAAGTTTCTATCTTTCAAGGGTGCATCCAATCTTTTTTAAAGTGATTCATTGTCTGCTCTCATTTACAATGAGTTCCAGATCAATATTTCTTCCTCTATCAGTATCAGTGTAAAAATGTTCTTCCTCACATCCCCTGCGCATCACTAGCCTAAACGTTGAAATTGATTTCCTCTGGACCTAGTGTGATTATCCCTTGAAATCTCATTTTCTCAGTCTATCTTATCTGCACCAACCATATTCTTGTACACCTCCATCAAACCTCCCCTCCAACTCATAGATCATACAGTCATAGAGATATACAGCACGGAAACAGACCCTTCAGTCCAACTTGTCCATGCCGACCAGATATCTCAAACTAATCCAATCCCACCTGCCAGCACCTGGCCCATATCTCTCCAAGCCCTTCCTGTTCATAGACCCATCCAGATGCCTTTTAAATGTTGCAATTGTATTAGCCTCCTCCACTTCCCCTGGCAGCTCATTCCATACACATACCACCCTCTGAGTGAAAAAAGTTGCCCCTTAGGTCTCTTTTATATCTTTCCCCTCTTACCCTAAACCAATAACCTCTAGTTCTGGACTCCCTCATCTAAGGGAAAAGACTTTGTCTATTTATCCTATCCATGCCCCTCATGATTTTATAAACTCTAAAAGGTTACCCCTCAGCCTCCAACACTCCAGGGAAAACAGCCTCAGCCTATACAACCTCTCCCCATAGCTCAAATCCTCCAACCCTGGCAACATCCTTGTAAATCTTTTCTGAACCCTTTCAAGTTTCACAACATCTTTCCGATAGGAAGGAGACCAGAATTGCATGCAATACTCCAACAGTGGCCTAACCAATGTCCTGTACAGCCGCAACATAACCTCCCAACTCCTGTACTCAATAGTCTGACCAATAAAAGAAAGCATACCAAACACCTTCTTCATTATCCTATCTACCTGCGATTCCACTTTCAAGGAGCTATTAGCCTTGAAAGGTGTCTTTGTTCAGCAACACTCCCTAGGACCTTACCATTAAGTGTATAAGTCCTGCTAAGATTTGCTTTCCCAAAATGCAGCACCTCGCATTAAACTCCATCTGCCCCTTCTCAGCCCACTGGCCCATCTGAACAAGATCCCGTTGTAATCTGAGGTAACCCTCTTCGCTGTCCACTACACCTCCAATTTTGGTGTCATCTGCAAACTTACTAACTGTACCTCTTATGCTCGCATCCAATTCATTTATGTAAATGACAAAAAGTAGTGGAGACAACACCGATCCTTGTGATACTCCACTGGTCACAGGCCTCCAGTCTGAAAAACAACCCTCCTCTACCACCCTCTGTCTTCTACCTTTGAGCTAGTTCTGTATCCAAATGGCTAGTTCTCCCTGTGTTCCATGAGATCTTACCTTGTTAACCAGTCTCCCATGGGGAACCTTTGATTTAATTTTCTCTGAAGTGTTAGGTGGTCTGCACATGTACTGAGAAGGTAGTAGTTGTGTATGCTCCGCTGATGAGAACCAGTATTTGGTGATGGATATGCTCTGAGGGGACAATAGATTCATAGAATCCTTACAGTGTGGAAGCAGCCCATTTGCCCTTCTGTGATGGAAGGATTCAAACCTGCATCACCAGAACATTATTTGTATCTCTGGATTAACAGTCCAGCAATAATACCACTAGGCCATTGCCTTTTCATTGATTATTCAGTGTATTTAAAGGGAAGAAGCTGATTATTAATTTGGTGAGTTTTTTAATGCATTTATGGGACATGGGTGTTGTTAGCTGGCCAGCATTTATTGCCGTCCCTAGTTGCGCTTGAGAAGATGCTGGTGAGCTGCCCTTTTGAACTGCTGCAGTCCACATACTGCAGCTGTTTGACCCACAATGCTCTTTGGGAGGGAATTTCAGGATTTTGACCCAGCAACAGTGAAGGAACAGTGATATATTTCCAAGTCAGGGTGGTGAGTGGCCTGGAAGGTACTTGCAGGTGATGATGTTCCCATGTATCTGCTGCTCTTATCCTTCTAGATGGAAAATGTTTAGAAGATGCTATTGAGGACATTTAATGAATTTCTGCAGTATATCTTGCAGATAGTGCACTACTGATCATCTTGGTCGAGGGAGGGGATGCTTTTCAGTGTTAATCAAACGAGCTGCTTTGCCTGGGTGGTGTCAAACTTCTTGAATGTTATTGTAGCTGCACCCATCCAGGAAAGTGCAGATTATTCCATCATTCTCCTGACTTGTGTCTTGTAGATGGTGGACAGACTTTCGGGAGTCAAGAAGTGAGTTACTCATGACAGTATTCCTAGCCTCTGACCAGCTCCTGTAATTATTGTATCTGTATGACCAGTCCAATTGTGTATCTGGTCAATAGTATATCTATCAATTGTGGGGGTTTCAGTGATGATCACACTATTGAATGCCAAGTGGTGATTCTTAGATTGTCTCTTATCGGAGATGTTTATTGCTTGGCATTTGTCTGGTGTGAATGCTGCTTGTCACTCCTTAGCCGAAACTTAGATCTCATTCCAATTTTGTTGCATTTGAATATGAACTGCTTCTGTATCTGAGGAGTCACTAATGGTGCTGAACGTTGTGCAATGATCAGTGAACATCTCAGTTTCTGACTTTATGATGGAGGGATGATCACTGATGTAGCACTTGATGATGACTGGGTCTAGGACACTACCCTGAGGAACTCCTGCAGAGATTCCCATTGATTCCAGTTTTGCCAGGACTCCTTGATGCGACATTTGGTCAAATACAGGCTTTCTGTCAAGGGCTGTCATTTTAACCTACCTCTAGATGTTAGTTCTTTTTTCCATGTTTGAATCAAGATGGAATGAAATCAGGAGCTGAGTTACCCAGGTGGAATTGGGAATATGGAATGGTGTTTTTACAGGGGGCAGGGTGGGAGGAGGTGTAGTCTAGGTAGCTGTGAGAGTCGGTCATTCCTTCGTCTCCGCCGCATCTGCTCCCAGGAGGACCAGTTCCAATACTGTACAACCCAGATGATCTCCTTCTTCAAAGACCGCAATTTCCCTCCCAGACGTGATCAACGATGCCCTCCACCGCATCCTCTCCACTTCCCGCTCCTCTGCCTTTGAGCCCCGCCCCTTCAATCACCACCAGGACAGAACCTCACTGGGCCTCACCTACCACCCCACCAACCTCCATATACAGCGTATCATCCTTCGTCATTTCCGCTACCTCCAAACAGACCCCACCACCAAGGATATATTTCCCTCCCCTCCCCTATCAGTGTTCCGAAAAGACCACTCCCTCCGTGTCTCCCTCGTCAGGTCCACAACCCCCACCAACCCAGTCTCCACTCCCGGCACCTTCCCCTGCAACCGCAAGAAATGCAAAACTTGCGCCTACACCTCCCCCCTTATTTCCCTCCAAAGCCCCAAGGGATCCTTCCATATCCGCCACAAATTCAACTGCGCCTCCACACACATCATTTATTGCATCCACTGCACCCGATGTGGCCTCCTCTATATTGGGGAGACAGGCCGCCTTCTTGCGGAACATTTCAGAGAACACCTCTGGGACACCCGGACCAACCAACCCAACCACCCCGTGGCTCAACACTTCAACTCCCCCTCCCACTCCACCAAGGACATGCAGGTCCTTGGACTCCTCCACCGCCAGACCATAGCAACACGACGGTTGGAGGAAGAACGCCTCATCTTCCGCCTAGGAACCCTCCAACCACAAGGGATGAACTCAGATTTCACCAGTTTCCTCATTTC
>NC_057714.1:93471678-93551050 GCF_004010195.1 Chiloscyllium plagiosum | reverse complement strand
TGCTTTTCCAGCAACACATTTTCAGCTCTGATCTCCAGCATCTGCAGTCCTCACTGTCTCCTCGAAAATGCATAAAAGACACAGCTTCTAACATTAAGACAGACCTCACTGGACGTCTCATCCAAATCTGCCACAAACCTCTCCATAGTTCATGTTACTCAGGCACCTATAAGTTTCCGCCCTATGGCTCTGAGCAGTTCATTGCATTGAATTAAGTTTGACTTTTGTCAAGTGGGAAACAACCATCCTGCAGTCAATTAAAATGAAAAGTCAGAAGAGACATGAAAGCAGCTGCCAAGGCACTCTCTCTTATTTGATTTTCTTGCACAATGTGTAAAACTGCTTAAGAAGGTATATCAATGCTTTTCTTTCTTTTTCTGACTTTTTCATTTTAATCAGAATGTTCTGACGATAAACCACACAGCGTTGAGAGGCAGCAGGGATGACAAAACTACTGAGCTGTCAAAAGCAGTTTGCTTTGTCAGCTCAACTGAAAACTGTGCTCATGCTTCAAACACCAACTGTAATAGCAGCTTTCCAAACACTGCAAGGTTAAGGCTACAACCTGTCCAACAGAGAAACACGGACTATAGGGACGAAAAATCTGAAGGCTACAGAAGGCATTTGGTGCAGAATAGGACTGAAGACAGTTTAAAAAAGAGAGGTATAAAATAGCCTGGCATGTTGCAATTTGTGGTTCGTGGCCCATCTGAAATGTTTAGATACTGGGTCACATGGCTGGATTCTAAATGTGTGCTTGACATCACCGAGGAAACCCTAGGACATGACATCATTCTGTGGTTACAAAATTGGTACTTCCCTACAGAATGTGTTATTTGTCTTTCAGCTTGAGCTGCAATTAGAAACAAATGGTTTTGCCATGTTAGCAAAATCTGCAAATGATTCAAAATTCTTTTACTGAGCGTAATCCACAACTGCAGATGGTTCTTTTAATTTGACTGTGTGAGTGTGCACAGCAATGCATTGCACAGATAAAAACCATTAATGTATCTGCAGTAGTAGTTTATTGCTATCCTGGGCACCCTCCTGGTTATCATAGTTTTGTATATTGCCCCAAGAACAGCGGTGCCCAGATCTGTGCAAGAGTACGAGCAAGCTACTTTGTCATTTGGCAATATCATCAACTTTAAGTACAGAGGTCCTGCATGGTTGCTGCACTAACAAATATCAACATATTGACTTGTAATGTTTTTTCCTTAGGATTCCCAATATTCAGTTGGCACTGTGATTCACTGTGTTTCCTGGATTTGACTCTGGTACTGACACAAGTTGAGGCCCTTAAGTGATCATTAATTAACTGAAAACCCTGCTGTGGTCATTATTTTCAAATTGGATTTCACTCTGTCCATATGAGAAATAAAGCATTGGATAGTGGATCGAAAAAGAAAAGCAACACATTGTTGTTGCCTTAAGGCAGACCTCCTGAAACAGGTCAAAGAGTCCAAATGTAGCCAGGAAAACTGTATATTCCAAGTGCAGGTTTAAACATCTACACGTACCTTGCACTATGAATGTTTGATATCATTTTCAATTATGTTTTGTACATTTGGTTTGTGATCGTTCCGCTGTAATGCAAGTGGTAGTGAAAGGGAAGCAAAGCTATCTTGCAACTATGCAGTTTTCACTGGCATTTCACCAGTGTGCTGAGTTGTTCTCTTCTTGATCGATTTTCAAAATAAAAATTCGAAGCAAACTTTTCAAATACATGAACTTGAAATGTTCACAATAAAACACTGGATAGATTGCAGTTTGAAAATGGCTTAGTTCACCTATTGAGCCAGCTAATGCATCTACCAATAAATAAGGATTTTGAGCAGGAGCCCACAACCATCCTTCAACTTTGTAGAAAAGTGCAATTAATCGTACTTTTCTTCAGAATAAGTTCAAAGGGTAGATGTTCTGATGACAGGAGAATGAAGCATGGGAGTATAGTAATAAACTGAAGAACATGTGGGGCAAAGATTGGAGCAAGTAATTTACATCATTCAGATGTCAATCTTTATGCTTCATATAATGTTTCTTTGTTTTATGATATCTATAATGCTGCATACTTTTATCGAATTAAATTATTTTGAGTAGTTTTTAATTTTGACTTAAGTAAGCAAGCAAGCAGTTCAGTTCCATTGTTTTATATTCTGTTTGATTGTGGTTAGTTGTAAAACACATTCTGTAAGGAGCAATATGCCCCATGTAAAAGGTAAAGTCATGGGTTTATGGTTTTTATGATATGTTTATGGCATACTTGTACTAAGGCTATGTAAAGCAAACCATATAGCTCGAGATGCTGGATCTCATGAGATTCAACATATGGTTCTTGTTGAGCATTACATTAAATCACGTTAGCAGCCATTAGTCAACTAATTTTATTAACACCTCTCCAATAGAGACGGAAATCGAGAGAGTAGAATAACAAAATCTTCAGCTTTTATCAGATTCAATTTTCTCAATGAATAGCATGAATTAAAAAATGTTAAGAGAAATTAAATTTTCAGAGTCTTTTTTTTAACTGTTTGTTATCTTTATATTTTAAATGGCATAGATAGTTTACTGTACATCAGAAAGCTCGTGCTAAATCATTTTGGCTAACAGTCAGTTTCATCAAGTTTCATCGAGGATTTTTCGAGTAAGATCTCCTGTCGTATCTAGCCAATCATATCTCATTAAATACCAAACCCGTTCCATGGCTGACAAGGGAGGTCAGGGACAGCGTACAAACAAAAGAAAAATCATGCAATGCGGTGAGATCACTGGGATGTCAAAACATTGAGAACCCTTTAAAAACCAGCAGTGGACAATTAAAAAAGCAATAAGTTAGGAAGAATATAAAATATAAGGGTAAGTCTCTTGTAACATAAATGAAGATGCAAGCTTTCTTTTAGGTCTATATAAGACAGAGGCAAGAGTGAAAATTGGACTGCTGGAAAATAAGGATGGAGAAGTAGTAGCGGGGAACCAAAGAAATGGCAGAGGAACTGAATAGGTAATTTGTATCAGTTTTCATGATGGAAGGCACCAACAGCAGTCCAGAACTTCAAGACAGTCAGGGGGGCAGAAGTGATTGTAGTGGCGATCACTAAGAAGAAGTTGCTAGGGATGTTGAAAGGTCTAATGGTAAATAAATCAGCCAGACTAGATGTACTTCTTAAGGAGATAACCAGAGGACTGCAAAGGTGAATGTCATACCCCTGTTTAAGAAGAAAGGAAGGCTGGAGACAGAAAGTTATCAACTGGCTAGCCTGACCTCAGTCATTGATAAGATTTTAGAGTATGTTATTAAGGATGAGATTGTGGAGTACTTGGAAGTGCATGGTAAAATAGGGCTGGGTCACTTCATGAAGAATTCTTTGAGGAGGTAATGAGCAAGTTAGACAAAGGAGAGTGAGTGGATGTGGTCTATTTGGATTTCCAGAAGGCCTTTGACAAGGTGCCGCACAGAGTCTGCAAAATAAGATTAGAGCCCATGCTATGAGGGGTAAGGTACTGGCATGGATAGAGGATTGGCTGACTGATAGAAGACAGAGAGAATGGGAAAGGGGCCCTTTTCAGGATGGCAGCCAACGACTAGTGGCATTCCAGAGAGGTCTGTGTTGGGACCACAAATATGAACATTATACATTAATGATCTGGATGAGGGAACTGAGAGCATTGTTGCTAAGTTTGTCAATGAGACAAAGCTGGGTGGAGGGACAAAAAGTGTTGAAGAGGTTGGAAGGCTGCAGAAGGATTTCAATTGTCTTGGAGAGTGGGTAAACACTTTCAGATAGAATACAATACAGTGTGGGATGAAGGACAGAGGCAGAGACTATTTTCAAAATGGGGAAAGGTTTCGGGAATCTGAAGCAGCAAGGAGTGCTAGTTCAGGAGAACAGTGAATTGCAAAGCTGATGTTGGGAGACCTCAGAGGGACATCGACAAGTTGGTCAAATGGACAGACATCTGGCAGGTGAATTTCAATGCAGAGAAATGTGAACTAATGTGTTTTGGTTGAACAAACGTGGAGAAACTAGACAGGCTTAATGGTACTACTTTGAGGGTATGACAGCAGCAGAGGGGATTTGATTTCAAGTCCATAATTCTCTGAAGGTGGCCAGGCAAGTTAAGAAGTCCTATGGGATCCTTCGGATTATAAATAGAGACATAGAGTACAAAAGCAAGTAAGTGATACTACACCACTACAAATCATTTAGAGTGTTATGTTCAGTTCTGGGCATCTTATTTAATGAAAAATGTGAAAGGCCTGAAGAGAGCATAAAGGGAATTTGTTAGAATAATACGGAGAATGAGGGATTGTTGAACCAAGGACAGGTTAGAGAAATTGGGCTTATTTTCCTTGGAGCAGAGAGATAATTGATCATACTGAGGTGTTGAAAATTATGACCAATTTGGACAGGGCAAACAAGAATATTCTGTTTCCACTAGTTGGTATCTCAGTAACAGGTGGGTCACAATTTTCAGATTGTCAGCAAGAGAGCTAGGAGTGAGATCACGAGAAATGTCTTTACTTGGAGAGTTGTTAGGATTTGGAATATACTGCCTGGGTGAGTTGTGGAGGCGAATTCCAGAGGAAATGATGAATTTAGAGGGACTAACTGGGTAACTCTGGAGCCAGTACAGACATGATGGTTGAATGGCCACCTTCTACACTGTGAATTCCATGATTCCCTTAACATGTAGGTTCAGTTGGCAGTTAGGAAGGCAAATGTAATGTCAGCATTCGTTTCGAGAAGGCTAGAGTATAAGAGCCAGGATGTATCTCCTTTGTTCTGGCCGCAAAAAGATCCTGAGCTTCTAGTTGGCTGCCACTTCAACACACCACCCTGTTCCCTGGCCAATATCTCTGTCTCAGGCTTGCTGCAGTGGTCCAGTGAAGCTCAGCGCAAGCTGGAAGAGCAGCATGTCATTTCCTGCTTGGGAACTCTATAGCCTTCTCCACTCAATGTTGAGTTCAACAGTTTTAGGGCTTGAAGCACCTTCTTCCATATCCTCACCCCAATCCCAACACACCAGGCCTTGTTAGCACATGGTCTGCTAATACACACAACCCATTGTTAGCCACTAGCCATCCCCATTAGTAGCTATTCATTCTCTTAGGCTGACCCTTATCGACTCTTTTGTCTGTCCAACTAGTTTTCTCTCCCTTTGGCCTCTATCCATACCTGTCATTTACTCCTAACCTCCTCCCTCCATCCTAACTTCTGTGTAAAAAACAACTTTTTCCAAGCTACATCAGTTCTGAGGAAGGGTCACAGGATACAAAACATTAACTCTGATTTCTCTTCACAGCTGCTACGAGACTGCTGAGCTTTTCCAGCAATTGCTGCTTTTTAAAAAATAGATAGGTTCTTGATTGATGAAGGGTTGTGGGGAAAAGTCAGATGAATGGAGGCTGAGAAACATATCAGCCATGTTCGAACGACGGAGCAGATTTGATGGGCCAAATGACCTAATTCTGATCCTATAACTTGAGGTCTTATGGTCTAATGTACTCTTGGTATCCAGGCATCTCACTACTGTCATGACATCTTGGATTGGAACAGCATCACTGCCGTGGATACCAGACCCTGCCAGCCTAGCTTGAGGTTGCC
Source organism: Chiloscyllium plagiosum (assembly GCF_004010195.1). Classification (NCBI taxonomy): domain Eukaryota; kingdom Metazoa; phylum Chordata; class Chondrichthyes; order Orectolobiformes; family Hemiscylliidae; genus Chiloscyllium; species Chiloscyllium plagiosum. The sequence continues at coordinate 93,545,444 of NC_057714.1, read as the reverse complement.
AACTGGGTCAGTGCAATATCAGCCATCTAGAGGAATGCACAGCAAGACTCCACTCTGCCTGTATCAATGTCACCATCTTTTCTCTGACACCTCACCTTCACTGCATCTCTGCTACTGTACTTATCTCCCACCAAGACTCGATCCCCCCATTGATTGGGAATGCAATATAATGCTGCAATAACCTCCAAAGTCAATACGTCCAGGTTCAATTTTTGCAGGGGTTCTTTCAGTAGTAAGTTGCAAATTTGGTTGACAGCTAATGAAAGCACCTGGGAAATTGTATTTTTGTTATTTAGCATTTCCACAAATCTTCCATTGCAGATGCGGCAGACAACTGAGAGATATCCAATCCTTTGCTCACTTGCTATTACCCATGACACCACTAACCCTGTATGCCCTCTATACTGCCTTCTCACTCACTCAGGACAACTTCCTACATGCACCAAAAGTAACAGCTGTGCAAACACTTTAATATCAACCCGTCTCTCATTCCAAGAGGAAAGACAACACCCACATAAGGACAGAAAGAGTCAAGGCAGGGGATGGACTGCGCAGCATTATGGTCTTCACTTGGTACGGGAGAAGGATGTTAACCCTGATTGTCCCAAACAGCTGACTAACCATATCCTAGAATGGTATCGGATACTGCCCTTGACTTTCTCTGCCGGGACCTGCTGACTTAATACTGTCTCCCTTGACTTGACTGAGCACCGCCGACAAGCTTCCTGGCTTTGTATCAGTGTTAAAAAACACTGCAAGACAGCGGTACTGTAAGCCTAACATCTCTGGTTGAGGGGGCAGGCTGCAAAAAGTCAAGGCAGGGCACGGCAGAGAAGGTATCAGATTTTGCTTTTCCAGTTTCTTCCTACTTCAGCCTTCACTCAGTTATAAGAGGAAGGATTGGATATCTCCCAGTTGTCTGCCATATTTGCAGTGGAAGATTTTTGGAAATGCTAAACAGCAAAAATGCAATTTCCCAGGTATTTTCATTGGCTGTCAACCAAATTTGCAACATACTACTGAAAGAACCCCTGTGAAAATTAAACCTGGACGTGTTGACTTTGGAGGTTATTGCAGCATTGCATTGCACTCCTAATCAATGGGGAGAGATGTGTAGTACTGCAAAAATAGCCATCAATGTTAGATTTGTTAGGAGAAAGTGCGTACTGCAGACGCTGGAGTTCAGAGTCGAAAAGTGTGGCACTGGAGAAGCACAGCCAGTCAGGCAGCATCCGAGGAGCAGAAGAATGGTTATTTTGAGCATATGCCCTTCATCAGGATGTAAGATCTGTTGTCCATTACTGATGTATGAAGAAAGATCAGGATTATATTTGATAGAGTTTGAAAGAATGGGGTCGGTTCTCATATAAATTTATACAATTCCAACAAGATAAGACAAGCTAAAGCAGGGAGGATGTTCCTGATCTCTGGGGAGTCTAGAACCAGGGGTCACACACTATGAAAATAGGATAGGACTGAGATGAGGAGAAATTTCTTCACTCAGAGAGTGGTATGCTGTGGAATTCATTTCCACAGAAAGTAATCAAGGCCAAAACGGGCGGCACAATGGCACAGTGGTTAGCACTGCTGCCTCATAGTGCCAGAGACCCGGGTTCAATTCCCGCCTCAGGTGACTGACTGTGTGGAGTTTGCACATTCCTCCCACAGTCCAAAATTGTACAGGTTAGGTGAATTGGTCATGCTAAATTGCCCGTAGTGTTAGGTGAAGGGGTAAATGTACGGTAATGGATCTGGGTGGGTTGTGCTTCGGTGGGTCAGTGTGGACTTGTTGGGCTGAAGGGCCTGTTTCCACACTGTAAGTAATCTAATCTAAAAAAAAATGAATGTTTTCAAGAAGAGGTGAGAGGGATCAAAGTGTATGAGACAAAAGCAGTAACAGAGTACTGTGTAAGATGATCAACCATGATCATATTAAATGGCAGATCACACTCAAAAGGCTAAATGGCCTACTCCTACTCCTAATCTCTCCTGATTTCAATTTGTGGCAAAGTAAATCATCACTAAAATGTGGAAGGGATCCATAAGAGGTAGCTGGTCCAATAACAATATTATACTCCATCACAAAATTTCGAGCATATGCCCTTCTGCATAGTCATCCTGTTCAATAATAACAGAAATATTGATCACCCCTCGTCCTTCTCATCTCATTAGCCTAAGGGTGCTTAGACTACTTGCAATGTCCCAAGTGACAAACATTATTTTAGTTTCAAGTTCACACTATCAAATGGGCCAATTTCAATCTTGTTTTCAAGGCTAGGTGTTTTCTTCCTTGTCTACCTGAATGTTCTTCTCTTCCTGAAATATTGACAGGTACGTTTTTCCCTTTAACTTTTGTGTGAGTAATGTAGGGTTATTGACAGCTTCAGGATTTATGCTGGGTTTATGATGTTATCACTGAGCATGGCTGAGCCACATATCAGCTTAGTAAAGATAGGTGGGGAAGAAGTGATGAGAAAGCTGGAACATTCCAAACAGAGCATTCAATTCCCTGCGTTGTCTGGACAAGTTTACCTTGAGTGCTTCAATGTTTAAGAAATACTTTCTTCTTTACTTGCAAAGCAAACCTCCACTCCCACACTCCACAAGATCATACAAACCGCATGGAAAGCTGGCCAAATTCCCTCTCTCTGGAATCACATCCTCCTTTGAACTCTCATAGCCTCCACGCTGGGAGTGAAGTATGCACTGAGAACAACAATGAGGTGGAGCACAGATTAAAACTCTGACTTCTCCCACTTTGTCTGGGTTACTTGATATCTGCTCTCACCCTCCCTACCATTGCCACATTTCAATTTAAAATAAACCAGGAGTTCTCGACTTCCCAGAAAGCAGCACCCTATGATTGCCCTTTATGCTGTTTTTTCAGAGATAGGCACGCCCAAACCTGCAACATGTTTTTTTGTTCTTTCTGCATGTCTGAATGCTCTGTGTTCTGGCACCGAGAACCTTCTGCTTGGTCAACAGCAGCAATTTGCTGGCTCAGTATTAGAGCCTGAGAAAACATGACAGGAATTTGCCAAAATTCAATCAGGTTTTCCTGTAGCAGGAATGAGTTCTAAAAGGGAGTGCAGTAAAATACACAACAGAACTTGTCAAAACATTGATTATTGGGATGAGTAAATGATAGAACGACTAAATCATTATTCCTAAGCGCATGTAGATTTAACAGGAGGAGAGTGGTATTTTAATCTGGCCTGCCGTATAATATTTGATATGTGAAAATTATTTAGTCCTAGCCGTTAACGAAAAACAATTTTTAACATGCTAGATGGCTTTAGATCAAAATGCAAAAAAAATATATAAACATGTTTTATTTCTGAGTATCTAGATGCAAGACATATTGTCCTAGCTGCAAGCTCCATGTCAGTAACATTGTCTGAATCAGAGCAAAGAACACTTACCCAAAGTCATTCTGATGCCGACTCTTGTGGTTGTCTGGCAATGCAAACTGTGAGGAGCAACAATGGAAGACCTTGACGTTATCTTACTGGAATTTTCTCTTTTCTATTTGAGTGTGTAGCTAGCTACCAATAGTCTCAGATTCCCCACTATACAAAATAGCATTCATAAATATTTTTTGTTCAATGTCCCTCATGTGGGCGGCACGGTGGCACAGTGGTTAGCACTGCTGCCTCACAGCGCCTGAGACCTGGGTTCAATTCCCGCCTCAGGCGACTGACTGTGTGGAGTTTGCACATTCTCCCCGTGTCTGCGTGGGTTTCCTCCGGGTGCTCCGGTTTCCTCCTGCACAAAGATGTGCAGGTCAGGTGAATTGGCCATGCTAAATTGCCCGTAGTGTTAGGTAAGGGGTAAATGTAGGGGCATGGGTTGGTTGCACTTCGGCGGGTCGGTGTGAACTTGTTGGGCCGAAGGGCCTGTTTCCACACTGTAATCTAATCTAATCTAATCTAAATTGGTTTGAGTCAAAATCAGTTCTGGTAAAGCCTAATTGAATTTCAACTGCAATCAAATACTTCAGAAGGAACACTTCTCAGCCCTGAATGATGTGGGTCATGGTGAGAAGCTTCTGAAAATCAGGTGAGAAGTCCAGCAATGGTCTTCTCGATGTTGAGACCAAAATGTCCCATTTTTCAATCAAGTATTGGACGATATGGCGAGAGTCTCATTAGTGAGCTGCAACAGCCTTATTGGCTTGGATTATCATTCTTTATGACTCTCATTATTATCTAATTGCACATCATTAATATGCAGTTTCCTATTCTCCCAACAACTGAATAGAAACTAGATACTGAGTGACTCCAACTCACCTCTTGCTCCTTTGAACCTCCACCTTTGACACTAATCAACAATATCTCAGGACATGCTGTATGGGCAGTAACTACACAAACCTCTATCGAGTCCTAATGATCAACCTTAATACTTAGACACTCTTGGGAGGCAATGGCCTTGTGGTATTATTGCTGTACTGTCAATCCAGAAACCCAGAAAATGTCCTGGGGACCCATGTTCCCATCACAGCAAATGGTGATTTACATTCAATAAAAATCTGGAATTAAGAGTCTAATGATGATATTGCTAATTGTTGGAAAAACCCATCTGCTTCACTAATGTCCTTCAGGGAAGGAAACTGCCATCCTTACATGTGACTCCAGACCCACAGCGATGTTGTTGATTCTTAACTGCCCACTGGGCAATTAGGGATAGGTAATAAATGCTGGCCCAACCAGTGATGCTCTTGACCTGTGAATGAATAAAATGAAATCGGAGTGCCTGGACATGGGTTGCTCGCGCCATGGAATATCTCCGTCCAAAGTGGCACCCTGAAATTTGCTAGGAGAAAGTGAGGACTGTAGATGCTGGAGGTTAGAGTCGCAAGTATGGTGGTGGAAAAACACATCAGGTCAGGCAGCATCCGAGGACCATTCATCAGGGCCTGTGCCCGAAATGTCGATTCTCCTGCTCCTCAGATGCTGTCTGACTTGCTGAGCTTTTCCAGCATCACACTCTTGACCCTGAAATTTACTGCCAACAATAACTCTAGGTCATCTGCCATTATTGGTGAGCTCCCCTGCAAGCCAGTTATTAATTGGCCAAGTTGCCCAAGAGACTTATCATTGGCTTATGTGGGCAGTCAACGCAGCAATTACTTTGACGTTGGGAACTCAAAGCCAATTGATAAAATCCACACTGTTTGCTCAATTTGTTAATTATCGTTTTACTCTTCCACTCAAAGATCTTCCTGCTATTTCTCATATCGATGGAAATGATGATAGGAGTTGGAACGTTATGTTACAGTTGTACAGATCAGTGCTGAGGCAGCTTTTGGAGTACTGTGTACTATTCTAGTTTCCCTGAAAGAAAGGATTTTATGAAATTGGAGAGGGTTCAGAAAAACCTTACAAGAATTTTGGTGGGACTGGACAGTTTGAGTTATGAGGAGAGGTAAAAACAAGGACTGTAGATGCTGGAAACTAGATTCTAGATTAGAGTGGTGCTGGAAAAGCACAGGTTCTATTCCTGATGAAGGGCTTTTGCCGGAAACGTCGATTTTCCTGCTCCTCAGATGCTGCCTGAACTGCTGTGCTTTTCCAGCACCACTCTAATCTAGAATCTGAATTATGAGGAGAGGCTGGATAGGCTGGGACCTTTTCACTGGAGTGCGGGACATTGAGGGGTGACCTTATAGAGGTTTATAAAATCATGAGGGGCATGGATAGGGTGAATAGCAAAGGTCTTTTCTCAAGGGTGGGGAAGTTCAAAACTGGAGGGAATATTTTTAATGTGAGAGGAGAAAAATTTAAAAGGGATGTGAGGGACAATTGTTTCACACAGAGGGTGGTTTGTTTGCAGAATAAACTGCCAGAAGAAGTGGCAGATGCAGGTACAGTGACAACTTTTAAAAGACATTTGGACAGGTACATGAATTGGAAAGGTTTAGAGGGATATTGGCCAAATAGTGAGACTAATTTAATTTGGGAAATTTGACATGGATGAGTTGAATCAAAGTGTCTGTTTAATGATGTATGACTCTAGGACTTGACTGAATGATGAGAAAAAACTCATGTTTTGTATTTTATGATTGGCTTATTCAGAGATACTATTACATGACTCGAGAGCAGGCTGTACGTGAATTCAGGACTCCTGACTGAAAGGTAGGGACACTATCATTGAACCATAAACATGCTCTCAATATCAGATTCAGCTGTGCAGTGGATTATCAGATTTCCACATGAGATCAGTTCGGATGACCCAACTGGGGGTTTACTATTTAAAAACTGTGTATCACCCATTTAATATAGGGCCAGGGTTATTTTCATTCTCTTTCAGAGAGTCATGAGTTTTTGGAATTCTCTACCTGAAAAGGGGGTGGAAGCAGAGTCCATGAATATTGTTAATACAGTGTTGGATAATTCTTGTTAAGCAAGTGGGTGAAAGATTATCAGGGGTAGGTGGAAGTGAAAACTTGAGCTTGCAATCAGATCAGCCATGATCATTTTGAAAAGTAAAGCCGGCTTGAGCGGCTGACTGACCGACTGTTGCTTTATATTCTTGTGGTTTTCTTCTGGAGAATTGCTCAGAACACTAACTCAAGCAATGTACCCTAAGAGGATAAGAGTCATCCTATTTTGACAGCTTTACATAATAGAACAACCCTGATAAAGGAATTTGATTATACGTTATAAGACAAATTCTGTGCATAATGATTAGTGGTTGCTCAGATAGACAATAACAGCTGCAACAATTTACTCTAGAGCAGTGTAGATGTGGAGAGGACAAGATAGAAGTTACTACAATATGAAATGAGCTGGATATTGCTCAATTATTCAATGCAATAAATTAATAAATCTGGAATAAAATGATAGTTTCATTAATAATGATCATAAAACTACTCAACTGTTGTAAAAATATCTGGTTCACTAACCTTCTTCAGGGGAAGAAATTTGTGGTCATCATCCAGTCTGACTTACATGTAATTGCAGAGCAACTACAACATGGCTGACTCTTAATTTCCCTCTGAATTGGCTTACCAAACTTGATTAAGGGTACATTTGTTTATATTCATTTATGGGATATGGGCATCCCGAACTAGGAACAGCCACCCCTCGTTGCTCTTGAGAAAGTGGTGGTAGGCTGCCTTCTTGAACCATAGCAGTCCATTTGGTTTAGAGACCTTCACGATGCTATTCAGATTAGAGGTGCTGGATTTTGACCCAGCGACATTGAAGGAAATATATTTTCAAGTCAGGATGGTGAATGGTTTGGAGGGAAACTTGCAAATAGTAGTGGTCATGGGTTTGTAAGTTGCTGTCTAAGGAGGGATGAGCAACAAATACCAGCCTTGCTGCTGCTTCCCACATCCAATGTACAAATATAAAAGATGTGACTGGGAGGGACAATGGTGTCAGCATTTAAACTATACCAACGGAGGAACAGATTGGATATTAAGTGGTATTTCATTTCTCCAGATGATAATGAACCTCAAAAATGTGTTACCCTGAGGTGCTGTGAGTACAGATAGTTTGTTTGTCTGCAAGTGGGAGATGGACTGAATCTTGATTAAGGCAAAGACTGCAACATCTGGAGGGCATTGACTAATAATGAATGGTACAAATGGTTTCCTGGAATGGTTCTAAGTATTTCATGGAGCTGTCATTGAAATCTCCAAAGTATTCTTTCCACACATTGGCCCTGGGTTTTTTGTTTCTCACAGGAGATTACATGGCTGAGGGGGTGGGGATGTGGGGAAGGCTGTGGCAGAGCAAGCAGCCACATTATATCAGACATCATGGGAGTAAGACAGAAGCACACTTCTTACTGAACGTTTTTAATATATTTGATATGCTCACTCTGCATTATATTATTCAAAGAACATAAGAAAACTTGTGATGAGGACACAGCAGCTTGATTTTGCAAGAATTTCTCACAATCTATGTGATCACAATTTTTTTATAAGAAGTTCTTTCCTTAATGATGCTGCTGAATATGGTTTTGGCTGTTAAAAGTAGGAATCTTTCTTGAACTACTTCTCCTCTTTTTCCTCCACACAATGTACCATGGGATTGAATGGAACCATTATGAATTAACAAGATTACTGTAGGAGGATTCATGATCTTGAACATATTTTAAATATTTCTGCACCTTCTTACGCCATTATCTGAAGCCCTTTTAACCGCCCAGGCAGAATAAACTTTGGAATTCTATAAGCCAAATGACAAAGAAATGCTTCAAATTACTCATTGCTGGCAAGGAACCCACTGGGTCCCACAATACAGTCAACAAAATGAACTAAGGGCCTTTGTACAAGCAATAAAAATGTATGTCAAAGAACATATTGTGCTGATTTCTATAACAAATTGGATCACAGCAGTTCCTGCCTGAAGTAGAACTATGACTGCGGAATATAATTGTGCAGGTGTGTTTTAAATAACAGACAATGAATTGGAGAAACTGAGCAATATGACTGTGGATTAATCAAACTGTTATCTCCAGCAATGCATTATCCCTTTTTTTTTGGCTCAGCAGCTACAATGGTTCAAGCACAAGAATCCTGAAATATTCTTTGTTTTATCCCTTCTTTGGAAAGTACTTTCTTCTCAGAAGCTGCTACACTCTTGCGAGGATCCAGCTTTTTACATTATGTGACTGACCGAAGACTGATCAGAAATTTTGTCTTTGAACAACCAAAAAATAGGTGTTGCTGATTCAGTTCCAGATTAGACATCTCTTCCCATTTTTATTTCAAGTTCATGTGTGATGGTTTCTGTAAATTATTTTTAAAGACCGAACAAAACCGTTGCATGCTTGAATGAATTGCACGCCATTCTAGACAACAATCTAATAAACAAAATGTGGGAAACACAAAAAAATGTAGACTGGTGATATGCAGGTGGAATAAAAACAACCTGGGACAAATTTGTTACAATAGCAATAGCGGTACTATCGCTAGACTACTAATCCAGAAACTCAACAAATATTCTGAGAACCCAGATTTGAATCCGGCTGTGGCAGATGGTGGAATTTGAGTTCAATTGAAATAATGTATGAAATTAAGAATCTGCTAATGACCATAGTAACATTGCCGATTGTCGGAAAAAAACTCATCTGGTTCAATGATTTATTTCAAGAAAGGAAATCTACCATCCTTAACTGGTCTGGCCTACATGTGACTTCAGAGACGTGGCAAGGTGGTTGACTCTTAAGTGGTTTCTGGGCAATTAGGGGTGGGTAATAAATGCTGGCCTAACTTGCCAAGCCCTCGTGTTGTGAATGAATAAAACAAAACTGCAGGCAACTTGACATTACGTAGTTGAGGCTGCAGCAAATAGTAGAGATCCCTTTTTCTATTGCAGGATATTTTTCAGATGTTAGATCTGATTATTTAATTGCTTTAAAGTTACGGCGATATTTGTCACAAAGGCACACAGCCTGTCATCTCCTCCAATTACAGAATCTTGTGTACCAAAGAAAGACATTCATCCCGTGTGTCTGTTAAAAAGAGCTGTCAAATTAATCCCATTCCTTTATCTTTTCCCCAGCTCCAGCCTTCACAACAAGTGAAGTAAAAATGTCAGACAATGCATGGCCACAGATAATGGTTTTGTTCATCCAATTTTGCCCTTCTCTCTGTCGTCTATCTTTACTTTCTGTCCAATTTCCTTTTGAAAGATCCTATTAAATATGTCTCTGCCACTCTTTCAGGACAGCCAATGATGCCTTATTTCCCTCCTGAATATTTAGAATGTAGGATAATATTTCCATAATATTTGTAATCTGTAGTCAAATAGGAGCGGTCAGATGGACTGATATACTAGGCCAACCAATTTTGAGCTGACATACTGAAATGAACATGAGTCTTTGTAATCATAAGGTTACTCCAATATTACCATAGTAGCATTCATGCTACAGAACAAAAGCTATTCAAAAGTCATTTATTTACAACAGAAACATTAACTAATTCAGCTTTTATTGTTGGTGCACCAACCACCACATGGACAGCAGCAGTTCAAACAACAGTTCACTAAGGGTAATCTCAAGGGTAATTAAAGATGAACAATAAATGTTGGCCTTATCAGCGACACCGATATCATGTAAAAGAATAAAAGAAAATTGATCCTTCTCGCTCATCATTTTATATTTCTGTTATTTATTCTATTTAGTTTGTTGTAACTTTGATGTTTTCTTTCTGCTGTCTTTATACAATGATAGACATAATGTAATTGGAAGTAACAGATGGTTATAGCAATGGAGATGAACACACTTGGACTCGTGGAATGATGCACTTACATGAAAGCAAACCCTATTTTTGTCCACTAACCTTTCATTATGGTTTATATTAAAAAAATAATTTAAACTGACTGGACATTTAGTTGAAAAGTTATCTGTTTTATAGAAGATAAATGCAATTTTGACAAGTAAATAAAGGATATTGTGTGAACACGATAAAAAAAGGTGCTGACAATTTGAAATAAAGCTAGGATTATTGGAGAAATACTGCAGGTTAAGATATTAATTTCAAATAACAGGTTCTGTTATTAGGGCCCAGGAGGTGGAGTGAGGGGGGCCGGGGGGCGGGGGGGGAGCTGGGTGCTAATTTTTTTCTATAGAGGTGTCTGTTAATTATTTTTGTTGCTAACTTATGCCTGTTGACTTATGACAATTTAAGTAATGTGGTATCTAGGAAATTAATGCTTTCCTTGTGTATTTTGCCTTTAAGTATAATTAAGGATATTGATTTTTTTTACTCTATTCTGATTCTGTGTGAGTCCAAGTACAGCATATGTCAACTAAGAGACAGAACATATTATTACTTTTTGACTGCATCACCTGATAAATGAGTTAGTGCAAATGGAAAAAAAAAGCCTTTGAAAACTAAAATGCTCCCCTCAGAAATCAAAAGTTGCCATCAAGAAAAGATCAAGAAGGAACTTTTGAGAAAATCAGCTTGAAATAAGGTCAAGTTCAAAGAAGCAGAGCTGGTTGCATTTCATGAATGACCAAATTGCGCACAATCATCTGACAAAGTTACTGAAACCTGACTTTTTGATGATCTTTGTAAATAGGGTACAAAAGTGAAGATTCTTTGCTGAACCTATAAAGAATTGTTAACCTCCACCATAATGATAGTTTACAAATCTTGGCACCAGAAAGATTAAAAGACTTTGTAGATGGTTTGAAAGAAATTTACTGGAACAGTTCCAGGGATGAGGGATTACAGAGAAGCTGGGGTAAAGGCCAAGAAGCAGGACTAGGACCTTGGTCTAAGATTTCTCTCCCAAGTCTTACCTCTGACAGGGAGTAATATTGATCAAAATTGCACCAGCAGTTTATGAATGTAAGATGAGGTATTAGGTAGATTTCTGGCTATGAATTAATTCACAAATATATTTTCATATTACATTTTATGGGCTACGAGTCTTATACACTCTCAGTGCATAAGGGGAATAGGAAACTTCATTGCTACTGGCTGACTATGTGACAACAGAAATTGGCTGGTTTTGAGCAGTGATTGATTGGTTTTGAAGAATTTCTTTTGATGAAATGTGTAAAATTAGTGCTGATATCTTAGCGTGGAGGGAATAAAAATGCCGTGATTATTCTCCTTTAAACAGGAAGAGTTAAGGTGGGAATTAATAGAGGTATTTAAAACGATGATGAGTTTATAAGAATGTGGTGAACTAAGCTACTTCCACAGCAGGAGTCAGTAACTGGAGGCAATTATGTGGCTTGCAGGGCCAGAGATACAATTGGTTAGAGACACAATTGTCTGACAACTGGCAAAAGGACCTAAGAGAGCTTTCTGTTTAATCCACATATTACAATTTTCTGGAATGCAATGCCTGATCGCGGGTTTTGGGAGGAAGATTTAATGGTAATCTTCAAATGAGAAACGGATAATAATTGAAGGTGAAAACGTACAAGGTTATGGCCGAAGGGAATGGAGTAGTTGGACAGCTGTTTCAACTTGTCTGCATGGTTATGATGAGCACCATTTTCTAATAGCAGCGTGTTCTGCACCGTCACTGAAAACACAAAAGGGGATGGACCTCCTCTGATGTTGGCAGCCTTTCAATCATTTGCCACCCCATGGAACATTAATTGGCTGGAGGCAGGTCTTCCAGCTCCCACTCAAAGACACGTCTTTGCTCAGGTGCAGATATTTTGCAGCCCATATTCTTGGATCAGTAACTCTGTAGTTCCAGCAACACTACTGGGAGGGTTGGTCACTGCTGGGACTATGGTCAGTTCACATATTCTAAGAGTTGATGGACCCTGAATATTTAAGGATATTTAACATTTTGGAAGGATAGGCAAAAAAAAAGGAGTGGAATAGCTCTACTAATGAAGGATGAGATCAGTATTTATAGAAAATGATTTCAGTTTGAAGAATTAAATGTAGAAACAATATGGAGCAAGATAAGAAATGACCAAGGAAACAGGCACAGATATTGGCTTTATTATAGACCAAACTATAAAAATAGTAATGGAGTCTTGTAAGTAAGTTATGGCCATCTTTGTGGAATATTTTAATCTTCACTTAGATTTGACAAATGAAATTGAGATTCATTGTTGGAGGGTGAGTTCATAGAGTCTATTTGGGACAATTTATGAAAAGCAATTCATTTTGGAACCAATCAAGGAACAGGCTATTTTAGATAGAACATAGAACATTACAGCGCAGTACAGGTCCTTTGGCCATCGATGTTGTGCCGACCTGTGGAACCAATCTGAAGCCCATCTAACCTACACTATACCATTCTCATCCATATGCCTATCCAATGACCATTTAAATGCCCTTAAAGTTAGCGGGTCTACTCTTTTGCAGGCAGTGTGTTCTATGCCCCTACTACCCTCTGATTAAAGAAACAACCTCTGACATCTGAAAAATATCCATCACCCCTCAATTTAAAGCTATGTCCCCTCATGCTAACCATCACCATCTGAGGCAAAAGGCTCTCACTATCCTACCTAATGAACTCTCTGATTATCTTATATGTCTCAATTAAGTCACCTCTCAACCATCTTCTTTCTAATGAAAACAGTCTCAATCCCTCAGCCTTTCCTCGTAAGCCCTTCCACCAAGCAATATCCTAGTCAATTTCCTCTGAACCCTTTCCAAAGGTTCCATATCCTTCCTACAATGCAGTAACCAGAACTGTATGCAATACTCCAAGTGCGGCTGCACCAGAGTTTTGTACAGCTGCAGCATGACCTCATGGTTCTGAAACTCAATCCCTCTACTAATAAAACCTAACACACTGTATGCCTTCTTAACAACACTATTAACCTGGGTGGCAAATTTCAAGGATCTGTGTACCTGGACACAGAGAACTCACTGCTCACCTACACTACCAGACATTGTGCCACTTGATAATGAGTTAACGAGAGCTGGTAATGTATAAGGATTCTCTTGGGAAAAGTGATCATAATTTGATAGAATTTTATATTCAGTTTGAGTATAAAACATGTGTCTAAATTGAAAACTTAAACAAGTAAAAACAATTACAGGCACATTGCCAAGAAGAAACACATGATGCTGAAATGTTTTGACTGGCTCTCATTGGGACAAATGCAAATATACCAAATGTTAAATTATCACAAAGAATTAAAATATAGGAGAAAATGGAGTCAATTAGTTGGTCAGTCAAGTCCGATTGGCCAAAATGTTATCATGGAGAAAACAGTGGGAACTGTTGACTCCCTAAGTTCTTGACTCATTCAAAAATGGTAGTGTATTTGAACATATTTGCCATGGTTGGAGGATTTGAGCTATAGGGAGAGGCTGAACAGGCTGTTTTCCTTGAAGCGTCGGAGGCTGAGGGGTGACCTTATAGTGGTTTACAAAATTATGAGGAGCATGGAGAGGGTAAATAGACAAAGTCTTTTCCCTGAGGCTGGGGAGTCCAGAACTAGAAGGCATAGGTTTAGGGTGAGAGGGGAAAGATATAAAAGAGACCTACAGGGCACCTTTTTCATGCAGAGGTTGGTACGTGTATAGAATGAACTGCCAGAGGAAGTGGTGGAGGCTGGTACAATTGCAACATTTAAAAAGCATTTGGATGGGTATGTGAATCAGAAGGGTTTGAAGGGATATGGGCCGGGTGCTGGCAGCTGGGACTAGATTGGATTGGAATATCTGGTCGACATGGACGGGTTGGACCGACGGGTTTGTTTCCATGCTGTACATCTCTATGACTCTATATTCCACTTGTTTGTAGAGAAAGTGTTCAGGCTATGTCAGTTCAAGAAAGTCAAACTGAATCATGTTTCAAACTTAGATCATTGTTTTAAATTGACCGTTAATGTAATTATTAGGAATGAAGTAGAAAAACAGTTTAAATATCTCTTAACACATAAAAGGAAAATGAGTGAATTTTGGTCCAATTTTTAAATTCAACTTTCAATTTGTAAAAGTCCTTTCTGATTTCTGTAAATTTGGCATAGACTTAATTCTCAACAGATCATTGATTAATACAGCACAGAAGATGGTCATCAGGCAGAATATGGCAATCATGTCATTCTCATTTAGAGTCATGGAGATGTACAGCACGGCAACAGACCCTTTGGTCCAACTTGTCCATGTCAACCAAATACTGAATTGAATTGAATTTATTGTCACATGTACCGAGGCACAGTGAAAAGCTTTGGCTTGAGAGCAATACAGGCAGATCACGTAGTTAAGTAGCATAAATAAATAAATAATAGATAAAATGTAGCAAAAAGAAAAACACAGGCACAGGCGAATGTTAAGAGTTTGTGAGTCCATTCAACATTCTAACAACAGTAGGGTAGAAATTGTTTCGAAACTGGCTGGTGCTTGTGTTCAGGCTTCTGTACCTTCTCCCCGATGGTAGAGGTTGTAGAAAAGTATTGCCAGGGTGGGGTGGATCTCTGAGAATGCTGGCAGCCTTTCCTTGACAGCGGGCCTGGTAGATGGATTCTGTAGATGGGAGGTTGGCCTTTGTGATTTTCCAGGCCAAGTTCACCACTCTCTGTAATTGTCTCCGATCTTGAATGGTACAGTTGCCATACCAGGTAGTGATACATTCAGACAGAATGCTCTCGATGGCACACCGATAAAAGTTGGCAAGGTCATTCACCGTCATGCCAAATGTCCTCCGCTGCCTGAGGAAGAAGAGACGTTGTTGGGCCTTTGTAACTAGTGCATCCACATGAAAAGTCCAAGAAAGCTTGTTGTGGATGACCACTCCCAGAGCTTGACACTCTCCACTCGTTCCACCTCTGTGCTGTTAATGTGTAGGGGGCATGAGTAACATTTTTCAGGTTTTCCACCTCCCGTCTGTAGTCTGTTTCGTTGCCATCATAGATTTGATTGACTATGGTGGTGTCATCAGCAAACTTGTAGATGGCATTAGTCTGGTATTTGGTGATATCATGGGTATATAGTGAGCACAGGAGGGGGCTTCAGTGTTGAGTGTTAGTGAGGATGAATTATTGTCCCCAATCTTCACTGATTGTGACCTGAGGGTCAGGAAACTGAGGATCCCGTTGTTGAGAGTGGGACTTAGTCCGAGATCACTAAATTTAGTAATCAGTCTCGAGGGGATAATAGTGTTTAAGGCTGAACTGTAGTCAAGGGTCGGATTATTAAGTAGTTGTTCTTGGTGTCAAGCTGTTCTAGTGAGGAGTGAAGAGCAAGTGATATGACATCTGACGTGGATCTGTTGGTCCGATAGGCAAATTGGAGTGGGTCAGGAACAGTGGGGAGGCTGGAGTTGATTAATGCCATGATCAGCCTTTCAAAGCACTTCATGACCACTGAAGTTAGGGCCACTGGGCGGTAGTCATTAAGACATGCTGCATGTATCTTCTTCGGCACAGGGATGATGTTAGTCCTCTTGAAACAGGCAGGAACAGTGGCCTGCTGCAGTGAGAGTCTGAGAAGATGTCCGAGAAGACTTCTGCCAGTTGAACTACACATGCCATTAAGACAGCCAAGGACCAATTCCGATCCAAACCAGAGACCCAGACAGGCACCCGCAACTATGGCAAGGACTGAATGACATCAAAGGTTCTAAAAAGAGACAGTGCAAGATAGCAGATGATGGCACATCCTTCCCAGATCGCCTTCTATGCTCACTTTGGCCTGGAACTCTGTCTGGTCCCATTGCTTTCCTTGGACTCACACAAAGGAAAACTGATCTGACCTCTGATGCAGTGACTGTTGGGATAGGTTCATCAAGACTTGGAATAGGTGTTACCTCTCCGCCAAAATTCTGCTCAAAGCAAGCATAGAAAGTGTTGAGATGATCTAGGAGGGATGTGTCATCGTCTGCTATCTTGCACTGTCTCTTTTTAGAACCTGCAATGTCATTCAGTCCTTGCCATAGTCGCTGGGTGTCTGTCTGGGTCTCTAGTTTGGATTGGTATTGGTTCTTGGCTGTCTTAATGGCTTTGTGAAGGTCATACTTGGACTCCTTATATTTGAGTGGGTCTCCTGATCTTAATGGCTTTGTGAAGGTCATACTTGGACTCCTTATATTTGAGTGGGTACTGCAGATGCTGAAAATTAGAGTTAAGATTAGAGTGGAGCTTGAAAAGCACAGCAGGTCAGGCAGCATCCGAGGAGCAGGAAAATCAATGTTTCAGGCAAAAGATTCCTGATAAAGGGCTTTTCCAGCACCACTCTAATATTGACTCCTGATCTGAAGGCCTCATGCCTGGTTTTTAGCAGCTTCGGTATGTCCTGCTTCATCCAGGGCTTCCTGTTGGGGAACACCCGGATTGACTTCCTCAGTATGCTGTCCTCCATATAATTACTGATAAAGTCTGTGACGGTGGTGGCGAACACGTCCAAGGTACCTGCGGACTGTTTGAACACGTCCCAATCAGCCGATTCCAGACAGCACCGGAGTTGATGCTCTGCCTCCTCCGACCAGCACTGGACCTGTATCCACAAGGGGGTCTCCTGCTTGAGCTTTTGCCTGTTAGCCAGGAG
The DNA here is from genome assembly GCF_004010195.1 of Chiloscyllium plagiosum. NCBI lineage: Eukaryota > Metazoa > Chordata > Chondrichthyes > Orectolobiformes > Hemiscylliidae > Chiloscyllium > Chiloscyllium plagiosum. The sequence goes on along the minus strand of NC_057714.1, from coordinate 93,528,505 downwards.
AAGAAACACGGCATTGTGGTTGGAGTTCCTGAAATGAGGGTGGAGGATGGAGTGGGAGGCATCTTTCACAGTGGTGTAGCAGTGGTCTAAAATGTTCGGGCCCCTGATGGGGCAGGTAATGTTCTGGTGGTACTTGAGCAACGCCTTCCTTAGATTGGCTTGATTGAAGTCGCCAGTCACAATAAACAGGCCTTGGGGTGTTCCATCTCCAGGGTGTTCGTGATGGAGTATAGCATATCCAGAGCTTCCTCAACCTTTGCTTGTGGTGATATGTACATAGCGATTAATATAACAGTGGCAAATTCCCAAGGTAGATAGAAGGGACAGCATTTGATGATATCACAACCCAATCTAGTCCCACCTGCCAGCACCTGGCCTATATCCCTCCAAACCCTTCCTATTTAGATACCCATCCAGATGCCTTTTTAATGTTGCAATTGCACTAGCCTCCACCACTTCCTCTGGCAGCTCATTCCATTACACGTACCACCTCTGCATAAAAAAGTTGCCCTTTTATATATCTTTTATATCTTTCCCCTCTCATCCTAAACCTCTGTCTTCAAGTCCTGGACTCCCCCACCCCAGGGAAGAGACTTTGTCTATTTATCCTATCCATGCACCTCGTGATTTTATAAACCTTTACAAGGTCACCCCTCAGCCTCTGATGCTCCAGGGAAAACAGGTCCAGCATATTCAACTTCTCCCTACAGTTCAAATCCTCCAACCCTGGCAACATCTTTGTAAATCTTTTCTGAACACTTTCAAGTTTCATAACATCTTTCCGATGGGAATGAGACCAGAATTGCACTCAGTATTCCAGAAGTGGCCTATCCAATGTCGTGTACAACTGCAACATGACCACCCAACTCCTGTACTCAATACTCTGACCAATAATGGATAGCACACCAAACGCCTTCTTTACTATCCTATCTACCTGTGACTCTACTTTCAAGGAACTATGAACCTGCACTCCAAGGTCTCTTTGTTTAGCAACACTCCTTAGGACCTTATCATTATGCCCATAAGACCATGAGACATAGGAGTGGAAGGAAGGCCACTCGGCCCATCAAGTCCACTCCACCAATTAATCATGGCTGATAGGCATTTCAACTTCGCTTACCCGCACTGTCCCAATAGCCCTTTATTCCTTGCAAGATCAAGAATTTATCAATCTCTGTCTTGAAGGCATTTAATGTGCCGGCCTCCACTGGGCTCCATGGCAATGAATTCCACAGGCCCACCACTCTCTGGCTGAAGAAATGTCTCCTAATTTCCATTCTAAATAGACTTCCTCTAAGTCTAGGCTGTGCCCGCGGGTCCTAGTCTCCCCGCCTAACGGAAACAACGTCCCAGCATCCACCCTTTCTCAGCCATGTATTATCTTGTAAGTTTTTATTAGATCTCCCCTCAACCTTCTAAACTCTAATGAATACAATGCCAGGATCCTCAGCCATTCATTGTATGTTAGGCCTACCATTCCAGGGATCATCCGTGTGAATGTCCGCTGGACACACTCTAATGCCAATACATCCTTCCGAGGTGTGGGGCCCAAAATTGGACACATTATTCTAAATGGAGCCTAACTAGAGCTTTATAAAGTCTCAGAAGCATATCGCTTCTTTTACCTTCCAGCGCTCGTGAGATAAATGATAACATTACATTCACTTTCTTAACCACGGACTCAATCTGTAAGTTAACTTTTAGAGAATCCTGGACTAGCACTCCCAGATCTCTTTGTACTTTGGCTTTATGAATTTTCTCACCGTTTTGAAAATAATCCATGCCTAAATTTTTTTTTCCAAAGTGCAAGACCTCGCATTTACTCACGCTGAATTTCATCAGCCATTTCCTGGACCACTCTCCTCAACTGGCTAAATCTTTCTGCAGCCTCCCCACCTCCTCAGTACTACCTGCCTGTCCACCTAACTTCGTACCATCGGTGAACTTCTCCAGAATGCCCCCAGTCCCTTCATCCAGATCATTTATATATAAAGTGAATAGCTTTGGGACACCACTTGCCAGAGGATGCCAATCTGAAAAAGAACCTTTTATCCCAACTCTCTGCCTTCTGTCAGATAGCTAATCTTCAATCCATGCCAGTAGCTCACCTCAAACACCATGGGCTCTTACCTCTCTCAGCAGCCTCCTGTGAAGCACCTTATCAAAGGCCTTTTGGAAGTCTAAATAGATAACATCCACCGGGTTTCCCTGGTTTAACCTCCTTGTTACCTCTTCAAAGAAATCTAACAGGTTTGTCAGGTATGAACTGCTCTTACTAAATCCATGCTGACTTGTTCTAATCCAATCCTGCACTTCCAAGAATTCAGAAATCTTATCCTTAACAATGGATTCTAGAATTTTACCAACAACAGAGGTTACACTAATCAGCCTATGATTTTCTGTCTTTTGTCTTGATCCTTTCTTGAACTAAGGGTTACAACAGCGATGTTTCAATCATCAGGGACTTTCCCTGACTCCAGTGTCTTTTGAAAGATCACAGCCAACGCCTCCATTATTTCCTCAGCCACCTCCCTCAGAACTCTAGGATGTAGCCCACCCTACCATTAATTGTATAAGTCCTGCTAAGACTTGCTTTCCCAAAATGCAGAACCTTGCATTTATCTAAACTCCACCTGCCACTTCTCAACCCTTTGGCCCATCTGATCAAGATCCTGTTGTTATCTGAGGTAACCTTCTTTGCTATCCACAGTACCTCCAATTATGGTGTCATCTGCAAACTTACTAACTATACCTCTTATGCTCACATCCAAATCATTTAAACAAATGACTAAAATGAGTAGACCCAGCACTGATCCTTGTGGCACTCCACTGGTCACAGGCCTCCAGTCTGAAAAACAAACCTCCACCACCCTCTGTCTTCTGTCTTTGAGCCAGTTCTGTATCCAAATGGCTAGTTCTCCCTGTACTCCATGAGATCTAACCTTGCTCATCAATCTCCCATGAGGAACCTTGTCGAACGTCTTACTGAAGTCCATTTAGAACACTTTCACCGATCTGCCTCATCAATTCTCTTTGTTACTTTTTCAAAAAACTCAATCAAGTTAGTGAGACATGATTTCCCATGCACAAAGCCGTGTTGACTATCCCTAATCAGTCCTTGCCTTTCCAAATACATGTACATCCTGTCCCTCAGGATTCGCTCCAACAACTTGCCCACCACCAACGTCAGGCTCACTGGTCTATAGTTTTCTGCTTGTCCTCACCACCTTTCTTAAAGAGTGACACCATGTTAGCCAACCTTCAGTCTTCCGGCACCTCACCTGTGACTATCGATGATACAAATATGTCAGCAAGAGGCCAAGCAATCACTTTCCTAGCTTCCCACGAAGTTCTAGTGTACACCTGATCAGGTCCTGGGGATTTATCTATTTTTATGTGTTTCAAGACTTCCATCACTTCCTCCCCTCTAATATGGACATTTTTCAAGATGTCACCATCTATTTCCCTACATTCTATATCTTCCATGCCCTTTTCCACAGTAAGCACTGATGCAAAATACTCTCTTAGTATCTCCCCATCTCCTGCAGCTCGACACAATGGCCAATCTTTGCCGATCTTTGAGGGGCCCTATTCTCTCCCTAGTTACCCTTTTGTTCTTAATGTATTTGGATTCGCCTCAACTTTATTTGCCAAAGCTTTCTCATGTCCCCTTTTTGCCCTCCTGATTTCCCTCTTAAGTATACTCCTACTGCCTTTATACTCTTCTAAAGATTCACTCGATCTATCCTGTCTTTACCTGACATATGCTCCCTTCTTTTTCTGAACCAAACCCTCAATTTCTCTTGTCATCCAGCAATCCCTACAACTACCAGCCTTTTCTTTCACCCTAACCGGAATATACTGTCTCTGGAATCTCATGATTTCATTTCTGAAGGCTTCCCATTTTCCAGTCGTCCCTTTACCTGTGAACGTCTGACCCCAATCAGCTTTTGAAAGTTCTTGCCTAATACCATCAAAATTAGCCTTCCTCCAATTTGTAACTTTTAGATCTGGTTTATCCTTTTTCATCATGATTTTAAAACTAATAGAATTACGGTCACTGGCCCCAAAGTGCTCCCCCACTCTCACATCAGTCACCTGCCCTGCCTTATTTCCCAAGAGTTGATCAAATTTACACTTTCTCTTGTAGGTACATTACATATTGATTCAGAAAAATTTCTTGTATATATTAAACAAATTCCTCTCCATCTAAACCCTTAACACTATAGCCGTCCCAGTCTATGTTTGCAAAGTTAAAATCCCCCAACATAACCATCCTATTATTCTTACAGATAACCGAGATCACCTTACAAATATGTTTCTCAATTGCTCACTGACTATTAGGGGTTCTATAATACAATCCCAATAAGATGATCATCCCTTTCTTATTTCTCAGTTCAACCAAAATAACTTCCCTGAATGTATATCCAGGAATATCCTCCCTTAGTACAGCTGTAATGCTATCCCATATCAAAAACTCCACTCCCCCTCCTTTCTTGCCTCCCTTTCTATCCTTGCTGTAGCATTTGTATCCTGGAACAGTAAGCTGTCAGTCCTGCCCATCCCTGAGCCATGTTTCTGTAATTGCTATGGTATCCCAGTCCCATGTTCCCAACAATGCCATGAGTTCATCTGCCTTCCCTGTTAGGCCTCTTATGTTGAAATAAATGCAGTTTAATTTATCAGTCCTACCTTGTTCTCTGCTTTGTCCCTGCCTGCCCCGACTGTTTGACCTGCTTTTTTTCTCAACTGTACCAGCCTCAGATTGATCTCTTTCCTCACTATCTTCCTGAGTCCCAACACCCCCAACTTTTGCGAGTTTAAATCCTCCTGAGCAGTTCCAGAAAATCTCTCTGCCAGTATGTTAGTCCCCTTCCAATTTAGGTGTAATCCGTCCTTCTTGTACAGATCACCTCTACCCGAGAAGAGATTCCAATGATCCAAAATGTGAACCCTTCTTCCATACACTACCTCCTCAGCCATGCATTTATCTGCTCCTATTCCTGCCCTCACTAGTTCGTAGCACTGGGAGTAATCCAGATATTACTACTCTCAAGGACCTCCTTTTTAAGTTCCTACCTAACTCTTTATATTCTCCCTTCAGAATCTCATCCTTTTCCCTCCCAATGTCATTGATTCCAATGTGTAAAATATTGCTTTCTCCCCGTGTTTGCGTGGGTTTCCTCCAGGTGCTCTGGTTTCCTCCCACAGTCCAAAGATGTGCAGGTCGGGTGAATTGGCCATTCTAAATTGCCCGTAGTGTTAGGTGCTTTAGTCAGAGGGAAATGGGTCTGGGTGGGTTACTCTTTGGAGGGTCGGTGTGGACTTGTTGGGCTGAAGGGCCTGTCTCCATACTGTAGGTAATCTAATCTAATCTAATCCAATCCAATCTAATCTATCAATTCATCCATCTGGTTAAAAGAAAGCTGCATTTATTCCACTAAAGCACTAGTTAATTCTATTTATTCTTGGTAAACAAATTTCCCTGTTCTGACCATATTTGCTGGTGAACTGTTATAATTTTAAAAATTCATTTATGGGATATGAGTGTCACTGATTCAGTATAAATTGCTTATCCCTAATTGCGCAGAGGGCTGCTCAGAATCAACCATGTTGCTGTGAGTCTGGAGTCACCATAAGCTAGACCAGGTAAAGATGACAGATTTCCTTCCCTAAAGGACATTAGTGAACCAGATGTTTCATCTCCCCAACAATCAGCGAAAGTTTCATACTCGTCATTAAATTCTTCCCAAATTTCCAGGTTTTGGTTGAATTTAAATTCCACTATCTGCAATGGTGGGTTTCGAACTCAGGTTCCCAGAACATAATCTGGGTGTCTGGTTTAATAATCTTGCAATAATAATACTCAGCAATCATCTACCCACAGTATACATTGTATACAATTGAAGACACTGTCACTTCCTGTTGCTCTCTGCTTATTATTAAGCCTGTCATTATCATGCGCTACTGCTTTGGCCTTTTTCTTCAGCTTTTTAAATCCCTCTCATGTGAACTCTTACCCAGTTACTCAGCCTGAAGTCTTGTTTGGTTATAAGGTTTACCAAATGATTTATCCCAGTCAAAGGCAGTACTAATGGTACAGTTACGTCTTTCACCAGTACTGGTGCCAATACCTTATGAATCAAACCCAATTTCTTGAAACCCAAATTTTGAACTACGCGCTTTCTAATGTCATTTATACCAATTTGCTTGCGAATCAGATTGAAATTCAAAGATTATTTCCTTTATGATTTTGGATGATCAGGGAATACCTGCCATAGGAGTATTGGATAGCTTTACAGGTTTTTGATCAACCTGTTTGGCCACATCATGAATGCGCCTTTGATGGCCTTCAGGTCCTAGAGTGAAATCTGAAACCAGGGCTTCTGTCTCAGAGACAGGGGCACTACTCATTGTACCTATCAATGAATTATTCTGTCCTCTAGTGTTACAACCATTTTTACTCCTATAACTTGAATGGCCCTTGTACCACTGTGCCTTGCTCTGTTTTTTTTATTATCCTTCAGTCCCTGCTTTTATCCACACAGGTTGCAAGGATGTTGGACAATTCCAAGATCTGAGACTACTCAATTACTACCTTTTTGATTTCCTAACCGAGGTGACACAGTGGCTCAGTGGTTGGCACTGCTGCCTCACAGTGGCAGGGGTCCAGGTTTGATTCCAGCCTCAGGCAACTGTCTGCGTGGAGTTTTCGCATTCTCCCTGTGTCTGTGTGGGTTTCCTCTGGGTGCTCCAGTTTCCTCCCACAATCCAAAGATGCGCTGGTCAGGTGAAAATTGGCCATGCTAACTTGCCCATAGTGTTTAGTGATGTGTTGGTCAGGGGTAAATGTAGAGTAATAGGGTAGGGGAATGGGTCTAGGAGGGTTGCTTTTTGGAGAGTTGTTATGGACTTGTTGGGCCAAATGACCTGTTTCCACACTGTAGGGATTCTATGGTCTCTCTTAGAGTCACACTTTCTTGTTCCTGACTGTGGATTGAATCTAAAGATCTTAGACTAATGAGAGTGACTGCCTCCTGGACTAAAACATTTAGGCAATATTCTCACTCCCTGATTCATCATTTTGATGGAATGCTGAGCTGAAGTTCCTCGAGCTGCTGGCAATACTGCAGATTGGCCACTTAAGGGCCTCAGTTAGTCTCGGAGCAGATGGCCGTCCTTGACCTTCCCTGCTCCTGACGTAATTGGGGTGGGAAGGGGAAAGAGTCGAGAAATGCCATTGGTATTATGACCCCTGCCTTCCCCCTAATTGTCTAACCCCAACCCCAATTTCTTAAGTTGCTATTGTGGGCCAGATTAAATCCTGCACAAAAGATAAACATCTAAAACTGCACACCTAAATTCTGTTCCTCTGTTGTTTTTCCCAGTGTCTTTGCAGTCAGCCAAAATTATTTTCCACATGCAATATTCAGCAAGCTCCTTAACAATTTAGTGATCATCTCCTAATTTCATTAAGAGGGATACAACCATCTCAATATACGACTTTTATTTGTAACACGGGAGCCATGAAGGCTTTTGAAAGCTTCACATTAATTTTACAATTCTTTTTTTTCGAAATATACAAAGTCTCAATTTGGAAATCGATATGATGAATGAAAGAATTTGCATTTGTGTAATGCCAACTTACATTTACGAGGTGCCTTTAATTAAGTAAAGCTATCCAAGATGCTTAACGGCGGCATTACTGGGCAACATTTGACAAGCAGAGTCATAGAATGTAGTGGGTTATTACATCCATAGGTTGTTCCAAATTGTTTGTGGTTATGTGTTTTTATTTGCCCACACGCGTACTTCCCCCTTCAGACTGAGCCACAATCTGTGCTATTTGTTCTTCAATTCTGAAAACCGGCTGATACAACTAAGTTTTTAGACAGATCAACAGAAAGTGGCTGTTACCGCTTTCATGGTGTCAATAAATCATTGGTTGGAAGCAAAATGCTTGAATTTGATTTGGCAGACATTAGTCACTAGACTTGCTGGCTCTTGTGTTCAGCAGATGCCAAAGAATTCAATATCTTTATTTTTAGATTTATTATTAACAAAAGTGAACAGTGCTAGTGGAAAGATTTATCCTATTTTCTCCATTAAATTCAAATGAGTCAATGAAGCAAGCAACACATTTTCTCCCTCTGCCAGTAGTTTTAACTGCAATTAGTCAACATGATTTCTTTATTCAGAACTAACTTTGTAGGGTAGGAAAGAATCTCACCTGTTTTCTGTTAATAGAGTCATTAAGAAGAAATCAAATGATATTCTCTGGCAATCCAGCAATGCGATAAAGGGAGCTTATATAAACACATTCAAGCCACAATGAAAGGACTGGGAGCTCCCAGAGCTATGGAATTAGAAACTGCGTTATGTATCTGTGATTTGGAGATGCCGGTGTTGGATTGAGGTGTACAAAGTTAAAAATCACACAACACCAGGTTATAGTCCAACAGGTTTAATTGGAAGCTAGTGTGCTTCCAATTAAACCTGTTGGACTAAAACCTGGTGTTGTGTGATTTTTAACTTAATTATGTATCTGTGACACTTTGATATCATGTCGAATCAATGATAATACCTAGGAGGTGGGTGGAAAAATGAGGAGAGAATAATTGAGGCTCAGAAGGATGGCACACACTGCAGGGAGCGAAAGAAGCCTTGCTAGTAGAGTATGGATTGGCTATTGGAGATTGAAGATTATGAGGGAGGCATCAGTGAAAATTAAGACTGGGAATGAGAGATTGAGTCAGGGGATTGCAGTCTGTGGTCAGAGGAGTGGGTGGGAATTGATAGAGATATCAGTGGGAAGTGTCAGATCTTGGGGGTTGGAGGACAAGAATCCCAAGCTAGCACAAGGAATCAGGATGGTGACTGTGATACATAATGTAGCTGGTAGGTCTGGTGTCGGATTCTCTTTGGTGGGTTGGTGTAGATTCAATGGGCCTGAATAGTGTTTATCTGCACTGTAGGGATTCCATGAGTTGCTGTCTCTGCTGATGAGGAGTTAAGAAAGCTTTAAAAGATGAATGTAAAAAAGGAGAAATACATGACAAAAATGAGAAATACGCAACATTTAAAAAAAATTCACTTGTGGGATGTGGAAATTGCTGACTGGCCAGCATTTATTGCCCATCCATAATTGTCCTTGAGAAGGTGAGCTGCTTTCTTGAAATGCTGCAGTACACTTGTGTGTTGACTGACAATGCCATTAGGGAGAAAACTCCAAGTTTTTGACCCAGTGACACTGGAGAATAACGATGTATTTCCAAGTCAGAATGGTGAATGGCTTGAAGGGGAACTTGGTGCTATTCCCATTTATCTGCTGCCGTTGTCCTTCTAAATGGAAGTGGTCATGGGTTTGAAAGATGCTGTCTAAGGACCTTTGGTGAATTTCTGCATTGCATCTTGTAGATGAACCTGACCTGTAATCACCTGGGAGTTGTCTCAGACCTTGAGCATGATGTAGGAAAGACAGCAGTCTGGGTAAGAGACTCAAGAAAGGTAAAAACAATGACTGCAGATGCTGGAAACCAGATTCTGGATTAGTGGTGCTGGAAGAGCACAGCAGTTCAGGCAGCATCCAAGGAGCTTCGAAATCGACGTTTCGGGCAAAAGCCCTTCATCAGGAAGGGCTTTCCTGATGAAGGGCTTTTGCCCGAAACATCGATTTCGAAGCTCCTTGGATGCTGCCTGAACTGCTGTGCTCTTCCAGCACCACTAATCCAGGAAGAGACTCAAGAAAGCCTACTTAAATTGGCCCTTTTTAAAGATAGTGAATTTGATCTGAGGCAAAGGTTCAAACAAAGAAGGGAATCCTATGTAAATAAACTTTGTCATGACCAACGAAAGTGAGGTGGTGTGGTCAATAAAGAAGGACATGTAGTTAATCCCCCTTATCCAGGAGCTTAAAAATTTAAGATATCTCAACTGTAACCATAATATGTTGAGGAAGTTCACCCACATGTTGGTCACAACACAGTAGAATGAGATCTGAATTTTCATATTCAAGGGAGAGGATACAGGAGAGAGGAAATTTCACAGCACTACAATCCTGCCTCCTATGTGGCAATGCCAGCTGGTATAGTAATCCAGAATCTGGTTTCCAGCATCTGCAGTCATTGTTTTTACCTCCTATGTGGCAATGCCAGCTGGTATAGTTATTATCGTGATTAGGGCATGGGATGGGTTGGAGTCAGACCTGTTGTCTCTTACACCAGCATGGAGGAGTTGGCTGAGGGAATGGAGGCAAATGTGAAGGTGTGTACACTCCATTTTACTGCTATTCAAATGTCAGTCTCCATCACAATCTTAGAAACTTAGCAGGTTTCATAAAAGGTTTTCCTCTGTGAGCCTCAGTGAAATTTCTCATATCAGTCTCCAAAACTCGCAAAACCGATAGAATACGTCTTTAAGGTGTCTTGCAAGTCTTATCTCCCCTCTCACCACAAGGGAATGCATTTGCCACTGTCAGGATTTACCATAATTCCTGTGGCTGGCACCACTTTTAATCCCACCCAGTCAAGCATTGACAGCAAGTTGCCCTTCACTGTGGAAGGAGGTGGTTAGCTCTGTTGGGTGGATGGCTAATTTGTGCTGCAGAGTGATGTTAGCAGAGTGGTTTCAATTCCTCTACAGGCTGAAGTTACTATGAAGGTCCCACCTTCTCAATCTCTCCCTTCACTTGAGGCGTGGTGACCCTCAGGTTGAACCAATGCCAGTTGTCTCCCTCTTTAATGAGAGATCAGTCCTATGGTCCTCTGGGACTATGGCAACTTAACTTCCCAGTGGAAGGGGGGAACAAAACAAAATGCTTCTCATGGCATATGGACAATACGGTGCAACATTGCAAAAGCAAGAGCTTATTCATAAACATTGCTAGTCAGGGACCAATATGCAGAGGTAACTCTTAGAAGTTTGTCTGAAGGAATGATACTTGTTCTCTATTCCTCACTGCAGCCTACATCTTCTCATCGTTCAATCAGATTGCATTTAGTAAAGCCTTCAAATAATTGAAAATCTTCCCTTTATTCAACAACAGCAAAAATGAAGTAAAAACAGACAGAGCTCATTTATTCATGGGAACAAACAAAGATTACTTAACTTTTGACTAATAATAAATTTACAGTCAATTAGTGACCATTGCCCCCAGCTTACATCTGTAGGAACCAGGTGTCAAGCAAGCCCTTGATTCTGCACTATTCTATCATGCTGAAGGAGATGTTCCTCCTGATCAATGTCCTCCTATTTCTCCTTGGAAGACTGCTCCTGCTCTCTATAATCCATCGCCACCCCTCCTTGCCTGCCCCAGTTGTACAGACAACATCAAATTAGGATGTTGCAGCACGCTTGGTCTGGGACGTACATCAGAACATCATCTTCAACAGGCCTGTTGCCTGCTTCAATATGGCCTTGGTTAAAGCATTCACACTGCCTCAATCTGCATAATGTAGCTATAAGCTATGTTTGTAGAGGGTGGCCATTGTCTCCTAGAAGCCATCCTTGTAAGGCATCTGGCCCTTGAAAGGTTTGCATACCTTGACATAAAGTGGGACGAGGGAGACTCTGACAAGAAGAGTCAGGGAATGAATCATAGATTGAATCATAGAATCCCTTCAGTATGGAAACAGACCATTCAGCCCAACAAGTCCACATCAACCCTCAGAAGAGCAGCCCATCCAGGCCTATTCCCCTACCCATTTTTCCCTATAACCCTGCCTTTCCCCTGGCTAACATACCTAACCTACCCATCCCTGAACTCTATAGGCAATTTACCATGACCAATCCACCTAACATGCTTAGCTTTAGACTGTGAGAGGAAACCAGAGCACCCAGTGGAATGTCAAGCAGACATGGGGACAACATGCAAACTTCAGACAGTCACCCGAGCATGGAAACAAACTCAGGTCTTTGCTTTAACATGGTCCTCTGACATAGGGACATTACTCAAATGAAAGCAGCTCAAGCCATCTCAGAAACACAGTAGGAGATTTTAAGTGCTGTACAATTGCAGATACCTTTTTGCCCACCTCTACCATCACCCAAGGCAGGCAGTATTGTATAGAAAAGTATTTCAGCCAATACCAACAGCTCAAGCTGAGATGAAGTCGGTTCCCTGTCCTTGCAAAGTCTATGAGGTATTGAATTGTACTTTTTGAATTTTAAGGTCATCTGTGATTACATTTTCTTCACAATGATGACTATCTTCAATCTGAGATGATTAATGATATGGTCATGATTACTTATGGCCAGGATTCGTATCCCACACAGTTGGACACAGCATTTCACATGCAGGATACTATGATTACAGATCACTTCAGCTTGTTCCATGAGAGTGCCTGATTAATACAATTGCTCCTTGAAGATTTCATATCTATTCATGCATGCTCAGAAAGAAAAGAGACCCATGCCGCTGATTTTCCATTTGCCATGCTACTTTCCATTTCCAGGGCAAATTTTGATTTGCAAGAATATGGAAGGCAGTGTGAGTTGTACTTGTTTCAGGGAGCTGCAGGCTCAGCCTGGTTATCAAAGCATCTCCATGATCCTCCATCTTCCTTTCTTCCTGGCACTCCATGTATAGCCCATCAATACTTGGGCTTCCACTTACAGCTGAATCATATTGTTCATACTGCTCTGACCTTGATAGAGGTCAGGGTGATGGTGACTGTCAATGTACCCCAGATGGCCTCCCAACCACCCCTGCAGTAACTCATGTTCTCCAATGTGTTATCTCCCTCTTCTTGCATATCACTCCCTCTCTTTGGTAATGTCCCCTCTTCATCCCAGCATGCTGACTCCAATTGTCAAAACTGTCTTTCCCCAATTTCCCTAACTTAACAGTGGCCCCCGATAACCTTCCTGACTTTCACTGAGCTGACCACAAGGACTTTTCTGTGGATCAATCATCCTGGCTGGGTAACCCTGACTTATATTCAGCCAGACCCTGGACTGATCTCTGTCAGCTCCCTAACTGATTAACCTGGACTTTTGCACTGGATCTGTAGGATTGACCTTAGTCAATTTCCCTGAAGCAGTGATATGAACTCACGAACCTGCCTCCACTAAGCAGCCTCCCTCTCTCCACCCCCTCTTCTGTATTAAATTCAATCTTTTTCTAGCTATCATCTGTTCTGTAGAAGGGTCACTGGACTCAAAATGTTCATTCTGATTTCTCTCTGCAGATGCTGCCTGACCTGTTGAGTTTTTCCAACAATTTCTGTTTTTGTACCCTAAGCAATTGATTGACTGTGTCCAAGGTCCTGGACCAATCCAGACATTGCTCTTGACTTACGGTGCTGGGACCCACTTACTGAATACTGTCTACTCATGGCTCAGTGGCTAGCACTGCTTCCTCACAGCGCCAAGGACTTGGGTTCGCATCCAGCCTCGGGTGACTGTGTGGAGTTTGCATGTTCTCCCCGTGTCTGCGTGGGTTTCCTCTGGGTCCAAAGATGTGCAGGTTAGGTGGATTGGCCATGCTAAATTGCTCATAGTGTTCCGGGGCGTTTAGGTTAGGGGCATTGGTCAGGGGTAAATGTAGAGTAATAGGGTATGGGAATGGGTCTGGGAGGGTTGTGGACTTGTTGAGCCAAATGGCCTGTTTCTACATTGTAAGGTTTCGATGATTCTTGGTCTGGCTGAGGTTGACACTCAACCTGAGAGACATGTTTCTTGCTGGTTGCCCATGCATTATGTTTGTCCCCATAAGCCATTGGCATTCAGTGCAGGTATGAGATTGGCATCGGCAGTGCCATCCAGCAACACACCCACTCCCTCGACTGCGATAACCATGACAAGCCATCCGGCTTTGTGACTGCACAAAACTGCCAGACAACCCATATGTACTGTATGCATTTAAGTTCTGGATAATGGGGCGAAGTGCAGAAAAAGGGAAGATGAGAAGTAATGAGATGCTGCGAGCATCCAAGTGCATGCAAAGTGAGTGAACACTAACAGAGCAAGATACATTTTGGTTATATACATGAGTTGCGTGCAAAGTGTTTGCTTCCAGAGTGTAATAGGTGTAATAGGTGCTGTTATACATCTAAGTGCGGCATTGAAGTACAGAAGTATATTGTGTTGATCAGAGATGTGTCATGTGGGTGTAATAAGGCTGATACCTTTTCTGATGCCAACATCCATGACTGTGGACAGTGACTGTACATGCAGTGTGCCCTGAGAGGATAGTGACTGCTGTTTCTGGAGGGGCTGGAGGAGCCACCAGTAAGCTGGAGTTGGTAGGTATGCACTCAGACTTCCATGTCAGGAATTGTCACTGTCTAGTGCCTATCCTGCAGGCAGGAGAATGGGAAAATGCAAATCAACGAGGTGAGATTAGAGATTAGGGAACGTAAATAGATTACTGGCAGGATTCTCAGCTTACCGTTCAAAACATAATTGCAGAATCAGACTTCAATGTTGAGAATCTCATTTCTGCTGATCTCATCCAATTTCCCCATTGATCTGCCAAAGTCTGCATTGTTCAGGATCCACGTCCAAGGAGGTTTCTGCCTTTAGTGATGGACATATGAGCTGAACTTTGACATATGATCTCCTATCATTGTTGGTGTTACTGTTAGCTCGTAGTTTATTGGAGTCATAGAGTCATACATCACAGAAACAGAACCTTCAGCCCAACTTGTCCATGCTGATGATGTTTCCGAAACTGAACTAGTCCTATTTACCTGCATTTGGTCAAAATCCCTCTAAGCCTTTCTTATCCATGTACCTGTTGTAATCATACTCACAAGGAGAAAGTGAGGACTGCAGATTCCTGAAGAAGGGCTTATGCCCGAAACATCGATTCTCCTGTTCCTTGGATGCTGCCTGACCTGCTGCGCGTTTCCAGTAATCATACTCACCTCTACCTTCCATGAAAATTAGACCAGCCTGAAGGGCTATCCCAATACCAGAATGCCAGAGTCAGGAATAAGCAGTAAAGAGATTGCATCAGTTAGTTGTCTGTCAGAATTCCCTGAGGGATGATGATCTTGTGCACTGTGATTGGATAAGACCATGGAGATAACCTCATCTGCATCTTGGATTTTCAAGTGTCTCAGCTGTACCCACGAGTGAGTGAACAATCTCATGGAGGCAAAACTTGACAGCACCTGGTGTGCATGCAGGAGCAGTGAGATGTCCTGCACAGGGGGCTCCTGAGCTATATGTAGCCTGGAGCAGTCAAGTCACTGTTTGAGCACTTAAGTCCATAGGATCTTCAAGGAGCACGCACAGCACAACACAGCACAGCACAATCACATAAGTGGTTCCAACAGTGTCTGGATAGCATGCACTATAGCACTACTGCAGGTCAACTTACTCAGAAAATCACCAAAACCTGAAGATGTCCCAGAGCAAGATGAGGATTCTGTGTGTATTCATAGCACTTCAGCATTGTCAGGTTCCTTTCGCCCCAACAAAGAGAGCCACTGTGGTGTAGATGCTTTCATAGTGGCTACACCTACGGAGATGCATGTCACATTCCAAATTTTTGGCACCTCCCCCACTTCTAGGGAAGATGGCAAGATTTTGGCAAGTCTTCCTGCAATCTTGTCTCCTACTTCCTTTAATAATCTGCAAGAAAAGGAATCAGAGCAGGTGTCTATCTGGGTGTATGCATAGCCAGCCTTTCCTTAACACCAAGTCTATCAATTTTTACCAGATTAATTAACTCTGCTATCTATATATCTACCAATATGTTATCAGGCTCCTCTTCATCAAAAGACAGCGAGACCACATACTCATATATCGTATTGTTCTGCATCCCTGAGCATATCATCAACCTTTTATTCCTTATCAAGGTCAACTCAACCTCTTCCTAATTGAAAACTGTTTACATATAAGGCCAGATTTTGAATTTTTGAAAATGTATTTATTCTGAGCATTGGAGCAATGCTAACTCAACATTTATTGTTGATCCCTAATTGTCTTTCAGAAGGTTGTGATGTGCAGCCTATGTGGTTTAGATGTACCAAAATGCAGTTAGGAAGAGTTCCAGGATACTGACCCAGTGACAGTGAAGGAGCGGCAATATATTTCCAAATCAGAATGGCATGTAGCTTGGAAGACAATTAGCAAGTGATGGGAGTCCCATGTATCTGCTGCTCTTGTCCTTCCAGATGGTAAAGGTCACTAGTTTTGAACTTGCATCTGAAGATAGCTTGACAAGTTGCTGCTGTGCATCTTATGGATAGTACACATTGCTGTCTCTGTACATTAGTTTTGAAGGTAATAAGTGCTGGATGTGGGCAGTTGTTTTGTTCTTGATGGTGTCAAGCTTCTTGAGTGTTGTTGGAACCGCAGTCACCTGGGAAAATAATATTCCTGACTAGCACCTTTTAGATGGTAGGTAGAGTTTGAGGAGTCAATACATGAATTACTTCTAACAGAATTACAAGCCACTGTCCTACTCTTGTAAATATTGTATTTAAATGGGAATTCTGAGGAAGGGTCTCTCGACCTGAAACATTAACTTTAGTTTCTCTCCACAGATACTGCCAGACCTTCTGACCTTTTCAAGCAATTTCTCTTTTTGTATTTGTATGGTACAGTTTCTGGTCAATTATAAACCTCAAGATATAAATACTGGGGGATTCAGCAATGGTAATGCCATTGATGTTAAGGCATGATACTTTTTGTCTCTTTTGTTGGAGTTAGTTATCATCTGGCACTTGCGACCTGAATGTTATTTGCAACTTATCAGCTTAATCCTAAATATTGACCAAGTCTTGTTACACATAGTCACAGACTGCTGCAGTATCTGAGAAATTGGGAAAGATTCTGAACATTGTGCAATTGTAATAATTCACTTATTACGTTAACATTTGGGTATGTTAACTCTTACTAAGGTACAGCAGACATGTGTCTCCATCAGGTAAAGTTGCTGTAGTCCCAGAGGAGCATAGGGCTACTCCCTCATTCGAGAGAGATGACTGGTAGTGGTTTAACCCGAGAGTCACTACACCTCAGACAAGGTGAGAGTTTGAGAAGCAGAGTTCTTCATGGTAACCTCAGCCGGTGTGGCTGACTGCACTAGAGTTCAGCTGATTCCCTAACAAGACCCTGTCTGATATCAATGGAGTGGGCAGAGCTCAGTATAGGCAAAAGTGAGGACTGCAGATGCTAGAAACCAGAGTTTAGATCAGAGTGGTGCTGGAAAAGCACAGCAGGTCAGGCAGCATCCCAGGGGCAGGAAAATCGACGTTTCGGGCAAAAGCCCTTCATCAGGAATAGAGGCAGGATGCCTCCAGAGTGGAGAGATAAATGGAGGTGGGGAGGGGGGAGGGGTGTGTGTGTGTGGGGCTGGGGTGAAGGTACCAAAGAGTACAATAGGTGAATGGGGGTGGGGATGGAGGGGATAAACCAGAGGGGAGGGTGGAGCAAATAGGTGGGAAGGGAGATTGGCAGGTCAGACAGGTCATGAGGTCAGTGCTGAGCTGGAAGGTTGGAACTGAGGTAAGGTGTGGGGAGGGGAAATTAGGAAACTGGTGAAGTCCACATTGATGCCCGGGGATTGAAGTGTTCCAAGGTGGAAGATGAGACGTTCTTCCTCCAGGCGTCAGGTGGTGAGGGGTGGGGAAGGGGAAATGAGGAAACTGTTGAAGTCCACATTGATGCCCTGTGGTTGAAGTGTTCCAAGGTGGAAGATGAGACGTTCTTCCTCCAGGCGTCAGGTGGTGAGGGAGCAGCGGTGGAGGAAGCCCAGGACCTGCATGTCCTCGGCAGAGTGGGAGGGGGAGTTGAAATGTTGGGCCACGGGGCAGTGTGGTTGATTGGTGCGGGTGTCCCGGAGATGTTCCCTGAAGTGCTCTGCGAGGAGGCGTCCAGTCTCCCCAATGTAGAGGAGACCTCATCGGGAGCAACGGATACAATAAGTGATATTGGTGGATGTGCAGGTGAAACTTTGATAGATGTGGAAGGCTCCTTTGGGGCCTTGGATGGTGATGAGGGAGCAGGTGTGGGCGTAGGTTTTGCAATTCCTGCAGTGGCAGGGAAGGGTGAAAGGGAGGGAGGATGAATTGTTGGGGGGTGTGGACCTGACCAGGTAGTCACGGAGGGAACGGTCTTTGCTGAAAGTGGAAAGCGGTGGGGAGGGAAATATATCCCTGGTGGTGGGGTCCATTTGGAGGTGGCGGAAATGTCGGCGGATGATATGGTTAATACGACAGTTGGTAGGGTGGAAAGTGAGGACCGGGGGTTCTGCCCCTGTTACGGTTGGAGGAGTGGGGTTTGAGGGCGGAGGTGCGGGATGTGGATGAGATGCGTTGGAGGGCAACTTCAACCACGTGGGAAGGGAAATTGTGGTCTCTAAAGAAGGAGGCCATCTGGTGTGTTCTGTGGTGGAACTGGTCCTCCTGGGATCAGATACGGCGGAGGCGGAGGAATGAGAATACGGGATGACAGTTTTGCAGGAGGTGGGGTGGGAAGAGGTGTAATCCAGGTAGCTGTGGGAGTCGGTGTGTTTGTAAAAGAGCTTAATATAGCCCACACTATTTATTTCAAAGCCATTACTTTATACAACAAACCCCACTTCAATTGTCTTACACTTTTTGCTTCTCAGCTCTAACCAAATGTATTCTATGCTTGCCTCCTTAAAGATCTCTTATTTTTCCAACGCTATAGTACCTTCCCTATACAAGCTACCTCACCTCCCTTTTCTCTTTGCAATCTTTATTGAACGACTTATGCAAATTTTTCTTATCATTTTTAAGCGACGTTTTCACTATTCAATGTTGCCATAAAACAAATTGATGTTGTAATTCAGCCATCTTTTCACCCAACTATGCATTTATGCACTGAAAGCAAAAAATGCTGGAAATTACAGCAGTCAGGCGGTGTCCATGGAGAGAGAGCAAGCTAACGTTTTGAGTCTAAATGACTCTTCATTAAAGCTGACCAGAGCATCAGAGCTATGTTATTATGCACATGTTTTCAAAAGAATTTCTTCATATCCTGCTCCTTTGGCTCAAAGTCCCTCTCTAATGGGATACAACATGGTAACTTCTTTGTGCTGCATATTCCTCTTTTCTACTTTGGTATGTTGGTGCTGATCTCCTTGACAATTCAGCTCAACTGTTATCCAACTATACTAGTGAACCCCATGAGCACATCAGTCCCAGTCCTGTTGAGCTACAGTCTGATCCTTTCAAATTGGTAATAAAGCCATCAAGTGCTGGAAACACTCAACAAGTCTGGCAGCATCTGTGGAGGGAGAAACAGAACTAATACTTTAAGTTCTGAGGAAGAGTCATCCTTAACATGGACTTTTAACTCTGTGTTTCTCTCTGCACTGATACTGCCAGACTGGTTAAATTCCTCCAGAACATTATGTTTTTATTTCAGATCTCAAGCATCCATAGGACTTTGCTTTCCATTTTGAATGGATATACAGGTATATCCGTCAGGTATTCTTCTAATATGAAGACCTCCTTCCAGCAACAGACCTGATGCCATACACTGATCCCCTCTCTTGTCCTGTTAAAAACAGCCACCATAGTCCTACTGGACCATAAGGCAGCTCCCTCATTAGAGAGAGGGAGTGGTGGTTTAACTTGAAGGTTACAATGCCTCAGGCAAGGAGAGAGGTGAAGAAGGAGAGCCCTTCATAAGGTAACCTCAGCTGGTGCAAGAATTGAATCCATGCTGTTACATCATTCTGCATTGCAAACGAGTTTTCCAGCCAATTAAGTGAACTGGTGCCCCTATCTTCCTATTACTATTGTTGCTTATGCCACTAGGTGTAATCCAGAGCTGACTACAGGTCATTCTGCTATAGCATGACAATTGTGTTCCTCTCTAACTTCACAATATGGAAAATCACACTGTGGATCACTGCTGTAGAAAGTTGCACTGCAGAGGAACGCTAATAGAAAATTGTTAACCAATTCAGTAGAAAGTTCACATTATCCAAACAATGTCCATAATTCATCAATCACCTTATAGCCAATTCGCGCCGGTGAAATACACATTATAGCAGAATGACCTGCATCTTCAAAGTTCCACTTTTGGTTTGGTTTTCCTGAATACAGACAGAGCAAATGAATGATGTTGTAATGAGGCTCAAAGAAGGCCAATAAGTCCATTATTTATGCATATAGCTGGCTTGCTTCAGCTGGGGGTGTTGACACGTCTTTTTACTCCTCACCCAATATTGCAAATGATGCACATACAGGTTACATTTCATGTCCACCACTTCAGAGCCTAAGAAAGCCACACAAGTGTATGGTTTGTTGGATTTATTTGTTCAGGATATTTCCGCACTGTCAAGGCTGGCATCATGAATTAACCTTAAAAGGACAATTTTACTCGGCTATGTGTAAACTTCCCAACTAACCCAGCTAAAGTGATGGCAGGGTGCTGAAAATGAAATGGTCTCACAAATTTTATCACTGACCATATTTAGTTTACTGGGACTCCTTCTCAGTGCCAACAAGATGGTCCAATAATGTGCTTCTACATTGATACAGGTTATGCAACATAACCAACATGTTTAGTTCTCCTAATATTCCTACTTGTAAACTGCTTAGCTGCCATGCTGTTAGTTACCTCGTCACCTGACATAGATTCTGTCTTCCAAAGCTAATAGACCGGCCGGTGTAGGCTGGGCTTCAATTTCTGGATGTGGCTGTGAGTTCAAATGGTATAGTTCAAACTTCATTCCAATCAGTGCTTGAGTTTGAAAGCACAACAGCACTGAACATTTACGTTAAATTAGCTTTGTCAGGTTCAAGTAAGATTATTTAGTCTAAGATACAGTATTGCTTCTTTAGAAGGTATGTACGTACTTCCTGTACAAGTGCTTTGTCATGTGAACTGTTTTCTTCATACTGGTAATTCGTTACAAGTTCAGGCTGCTCTGGCATGATATGACTTCTGAAACGTTAAGGATAAGGGATCATTATCGAAACCTCTTTTGGTCCGATTTCATTAATAACATATTTTCACCTCCTTTATATTTTCAAGTGTGCTCAAAGGAATTGAAATAGCTGCAGGAGTCTTATTGAAATAATGTGTATCTTGAGTTTTATTCCACCTCAGGCTATATGGAGTAATTTTAACTGATGGTCACAGTAGACTGCAGGTCAGAGGCCTCTTGTGAAGTGAAGCCTGTACACTTTTGCGTACCTCAAAAAGGATAGTGCGCCATAAACTAAGAATTATTTCTTTACTTTGGCATAGTGTTCCAGAGATGATCTCCAACCTTATATTTTGTTCCTTTTGAAAATCGCAAAATAGAATCATGACAGAGTGATACGTGCATGCTAAAACCACACAGTTAGGCATATATATATTTGGCATATATACAAAGTTATTAGACACAGAAGGGATTATTTTAAACACCAAAATGGGGGAAGCAAGGTGGCATAAATGGAAACTAAAACGTGAAAAGTTTCAAATCTGAACAGAACCAGATCACATCTGATTTAAATAGAGATGGGATAAGGGTGGAGGTGACTAATAAACTCTCAAGAAATGGGCTCTTCATTTAATATTTTAACACATTTGTCTAATATTTTCTTTCAATTCCTGGTTTGACACTGGCTGGCAGATTTCCCAGGCCTCAAAGGAACCTAACTGGTGGTGAGGACTGTTGGGCAAAACTGGTAAGCGCCACTTGTAGACCAGAAGGAACAGTAGAATTAGAATTAGAATCCCTACAGTGTGGCAACAGGCCCTTTGGCCCAACAAGTCCACACTGACCCCTCCGAAGAGTAACCCACCCAGACCCATTCCACTATCCTATACTTACCCCTGAGAAATGCACCTAATGCACATATCCCTGAACACTATGGGCATGGCCAATTCATCTAACCTGCACATCTTTTTGGATTGTAGGAGGAAACCAGAGCACCTGGAGGAAACCCACGCAGACACAGACAGTCACCCGAGGCTGGAATCAAACCCAGGTCCCTGGTTCTGTGAGGCAACAATGTTAACCACTGAGCCACCATAGAAATAAGAAAAATAATGGAATCTCTACAAAAGAAGAATATAGGGAATATCTCACAGAGTGATGCACATAATGACAAAAATAACATGGATTTCAAAAAGGAAAACTTTGCCTAGTATCATTCAGTTTTTAAAAGGTGGTAACAGAAAGAGTGGACAGTGATAATATAGTCAATGCTAAAAATCACACACACCTGATTATAGTCCAACAAGTTTATTTGGAGGCACTAGCTTTCGAAATGCTGCTTCTTCATCAGGTGGTTGTGAAGCAGGATCATAAGACAGAGTTTATAGTAAAAGATTACAGTGTCATGCAGCTTATGGTCCTGCTTCACAACCACCTGATGAAGGAGCGTCGCTTCGAAAGCTAGTGCCTCCAAATAAACCTGTTGGACTATAACCTGGTGTTGTGTGATTTTTAACTTTGTCCACCCCAGTCCAACACCGGCATCTCCAAATGTAGTCGATGTAATTTTCAAAGGGCCTTCAATAAGCTATAGATTAATGAATATGGTGAACGAATGGGGAATCAGGGCTACTTGATGAGCTGGCTTCAGTTCAGAAAGCAAAGAGTAAGAGTAAAGAGTAGCTATTCAGACCAGCAGAATATGGGATGCATTTTCACAAGGCTAGCACTCAGACTACTGCTGTTCATAATTTACATTAACAAATATGTCTGGTTCATAGATGAGTTAGATTGAAAGGTCTGTTTCCAAGCTGTTCATCTCTATGACTTTATGATTCTATAAATTGGACTTTGGAATCAAAAATACCAAGTTCCAAATTTGCAAAGCAGGAAAGGGTAAAAGTCATTACAGAGGACAGATGACTGCAAAAATATGTCGGATAAATAATAATAGAATTGCAGAATTGACAAATAAATGGCAAATTATGCTCAACAAAGGGAAATGTGAAGTAACAGATTTTGGATGGAAGAAAAAGGAGATCAATAATTATTGGGAAGGTACAGGTTTAGCTGGGAGGAGGGACAATGAGATGTCAGCGTATAAATACACCAATCACTAAAGGTTTTGCCACAGGTTAACAAGGCCATAAGAAACAAACCAAGCAATAGGCTTTATTTCTGGAGGATAGAATTGAACAGCAGTGTTGTTTTCTAATGAATCTTGTTTAGATTGCATTAGATTACTGAAGACAGTTCTGATTGCCATACTTAGAAAGTGGATAGAGGTACTGGAAATAGTACAGAAAAATTTATGGAGCTTTCTGATGTTGACCAGTCAAGAAGATTACCATATTATTCACATTTGTCAGAATGTAACTAATTGTTCATTAGATAAATTAGTGACCTAATTGTATTTGGCTGGATTTTAGAATGACTTCAATGTTACAAGTGTTAAATGTTGAATTGATTAGATTTTCAATTGTTAACAAATAACAGGAGTGAAAGATCACAGAAACCCTGTTCTAGTTTATTCACAGTACAAACACGAAGTCTGCGTAATGGGCCAGCCCTGAGCCAGGAGCAGTCAATCACAAGGCATAAACCAGGCCAACAGTGACCATGACAAAAGGAATCTGATAGGCAGGCAGACATCTCAGAACTGATTGTTTCAATGAACTGACCATACTGGAAAAAGGAAAAGGATTTACCTCATGAATCTGAACATCAGTGATCAATGTGAGCTGGCCATGAAGGTCATCAGATAATCAACTCAATTATGTAATGAACCATTACCTTGGCAGAGAAGTAGGTGCCAGGAGGGGCCTGTGAATTGTGGGAGGATCAACCCTGGATACTGGGATTGCAGTTAGGAATGTATGGTCTGGTTAACCAACAGATGATGTGCAATGATGGAACAAGACCAGTGTGGCTAACTTATGGTGTCAAATCCCATGCAAATCCAATCTTGAAAGGTTTTTTTGAGAACATTGCTTTATTTCATTTAATGTCACCTGCAGTATAAGGGTCTGAATCCAGGCTTGTTAAAGCCTCTGTGAACTCTCAGTTGATACTGGAAAGAAAGGGCTGTTCATTGAGAGACCAGGTCTCCTTTCTTTTTAAATTAAAACCTGAGGGATGAACTAATGGAAGACTTTGAAATTATGAAATGCTTTGATTGAGTGGATACAGAGAAGGTTTCCTCTTGTGGAAAACAGCATAACCATGAGACCATCAATATAGGATATTTAGCAGAAAAAGATTGATGGGAATGTGGCCATGGTTAAAATAAATGTCTGAATGTATTTAGGGATAAACTGGACAAGAGGAAAAAAGTAATAGATAGATATGCTAGAGCGGAAAAAGCTGCAGTGAAGCAAAAACACTATCATGGACTGGTTTGGTCAGATGGCCTGTTCTGTGTTCTAGTGGGCGGCACAGTGGCACAGTGGTTAGCACTGCTGCCTCACAGCGCCAGAGACCCGGGTTCAATTCCTGACTCAGGCGACTGACTGTGTGGAGTTTGCACATTCTCCCCGTGTCTGCGTGGGTTTCCTCCGGGTACTCCGGTTTCCTCCCACAGTCCAAAGATGTGTAGGTCAGGTGAATTGGCCATGCTAAATTGCCCGTAGTGTTAGGAAAAGACGTAAATGTAGGAGAATGGGTGGGTTGCGCTTCGGCGGGTCGGTGTGGACTTGTTGGGCCGAAGGGCCTGTTTCCACACTGTAAGTAATCTAATCTAATCTCATCTATATTCCAAAGTAATGCAACACAGTGAGTGGATTTCTCAGAATAACCAAACTACTTTGCTAATCTCCTCAATAATCAAAAGCTCCAACAAACACCCTTCTACCATGGTCCATTGCCCTCTTGATGCTATCTACAATCTTCAATCTCCTCACTGCTATGACTGAGCATGGGAGGTTAAGGGAATGGAGGCTTGTGGATGTGGTGCCAATCAATGGGGCTACTTTCTTCTGGATAGTGTCAGGCTTCTTAAATATTGTTGGAGCTGCACCCATCCAGAACAAAATGGCGTACAGGCTTTGGAGAATCAGAAGGTGAGTCACTCGCTGTAAAATTCCTAGCCTCTAATCTGCTCTTGTAGCCATTGTGTTTATTTGGCAAGTCCAGTTGAGTTTCTGATCAATGGTAGCTCCCAAGATGTTAATAATGGGGGAATTCAGTGATGGTAACAACATTGAATTTCAGGGGATGGAGATTAGATCAGTCTTATTGGAGACAGTCATTGCCTGGTTTTCGGGTCATAGGGTCATACAGCATGGAAACAGGCCCTTCAGTCCAACCAAGCCATGCCAAACATGAGCCCCAAACTAAACTAGTCCCACCTGTCTGCTCCTGCCCCATATCTCTCCAAATCTTTTCTAATCATGTATTTATCCAAATGTTTATAAATGTTATAATCGTACCCAAATCCGCCAATTCCACAGAAAATTAATTCTATATGTGAACCACTCTCTGTGTAAAAGATTTGTCCCTCAAGACTTTTTAAAATCTCTCTGCTCTCACCTTAAAAATTTGTGTAAATGTTACTTGCCATTTGTCCAGATTTTATTGCGTTTGAACATGGACAACTTCTGTACCTGAGGAGTTGCAAATGTGGTGACCATACTTCCTCAATCCAATGACCTTCCCAGACTTCATTCTCCTCGTGAACCCACAGTCCCAACCCAATCTTGTACCCTAGAGAAGATATAAGGAAGGAGAATAACATTATGAGAGACACTGATTTAGACAGGTAGCACAGACTGGATGGGTTGAATAGTCTCGATCTGCATCATGCTAATTCTATGATTTTATGAACTTTAATGGCTTAAACTGTCAATGGCCCCTTAACTATGAAATGACAGGGCACTGGTGATATTGACTTTCAAAGGTAGTACAATGCAAATGGTTAACTCACCCTCAGGTCTTTATACACTAGGTGAGACACCTCTGACATGGTGAACTGAATGCTCAAGTCATCCTTTCTCCAACTGACTCCAGTACAGTAGGCATGCTGCTTGGGATAGTATCTGATGTAATGCACAGATGTCCCATCTCTTTCCCTTTGCTACAGTGAAATGACTAGAGATGTGAGCTACATTCATTTTCATTATTGCCAAATAGCCACACTAAACATAACTCTTCAGCAACCACAGTCCTGTGCCACTGTAATCCAAAATTATACAACACTGGAACTTCCATAAGACACTTTCATTTCAGCATCCTTCTGTAGCTGCACTTGCTGTTTATTCATGATGGAATAGATGACTAATGAAGCTACAGCAATATCATTTGGCATTGTTTCTCACACTTGTGGCTGGTAAGTGGCCACAATGAAAAAATGAACAATTAACTCATTGCCATCACTTCATCATTCCATGTAAATCATCTTTTCATGAGGTTCCATAGAGAAATGTTAGCCTCATTATATTGAAGTCACACAGTGCCCATGGTGTATAATTTGTAATCAAACAGGTAAAAATAAAACCAAAACTTTTATCTTAATATTTTATTATGCCTGCTCCATATTGTACAGGTGTACCTGAGGGCCAGCTGTTTCTTAGATAATCTGGCCATCTCCAGAAAACGTTGCAGGTTGTGAATAAATAAGCATGTGAAAGAGGGACTGAGACCATAATGAGGGGATATTCCATGAAAAAGGTGATGAGCTAATACTTGTATTATGCAAGAATGTGAGACAACAGTATCCACAGCTGTGATTCTGGTCAAGGGCATAAGGTGTCATTGTATTTATTCATTTGTGGGGTGTGGGCATTGTTGGCTGGCCAGCATTTATTGCTCTTGAGATGGTGATGGTGCACTGCCTTCTTGAACCACTGCATTCCACATTTACCCAGAATGCCTTTAGGAAGGAAGTTCCAGGAATTTGACCGAGCAACAACAAAGGAATGGCAACATATTTCCAAGTCAGGATAGTGAGTGGCTTGGAGGGGAACTTGCAGGTATAGTGTTCCCATGTATCTGCTGTCCCTCTGGGCTTGGATTTAGAAGGAACTGTTTAAGGGGCTTTGGTAAATTTCTGCCATGTATCTTGGAGATAGTACTTACTGCTGCTGCTGAACATGGCTGGTAGAAGGAATGGAGCCTTGTGGATGTGGTGCCAATCAACTGGGCTGTGTTATCCGGGATGCTGTCAAACTCCTTGAGTGTTGTTGGAGCTGCACCATCGGGGGATATGATGCTATACAGGCTTTGAGGAGTCAGGAGGTGAGTTACTCGCCGCAGTATTCCTAGCATCTGAACTGCTCTTATAGCCACTGTGTTCACGTGGCAAGTCCAGGTGAGTTTCTGATCAACGGTAACCCTGACAATGTTGATAGTGAGGGTAAACGCCACTGAATTAAGGAGGGGGCTATTAGATAATCTCTTATTGGTGATGGTCATAGCATTTGTGTGAATGTTACTTGCCATTTGTCTGCCCAAGCCTGGATATTGTTCAGATTTTGCAGAAATATAGACTGCTTCACTATCTGAGGAGCCACAAATGGTGCTGAACATTGGGTGATCATGGCCGAATATCTCCACTTTTGACCTTACGATAAAGGGAACCTCACTGATGGAGCAGCTGAAGATGGTTGGGCCTAGGATACTACCCTGAGCAACATCTGCAGAGATATCCTGGAGCTGAGATGACTAACATCCAATAACTACAATCATATTTCTTTGTGTCAACTATGACTCCAACAATGGAAAGTTTACTGTGATACCTATTGATTCCAGTTTTTCCAGTGCTCCTTAATGCCACATTTGGTGGAATATAGCCTTAATGTCAAGGGTTAACTCTCTCACTTCTGGAATTCTGTTCTTTTGTCCATATTTGAACCAAGGCTGTAATATGGTCAGGAGTTGAGCGGTTCTGGCAGAACCCAAACTGCTGTCACTGAGCAGGTTATTGCTGAGCAGGTGCTGTTGATGACACCTTCCATCACTTCACTGATGATCGGACTGATGGGGTGATAATTGGTCAAGTTGGATATGTCCTGATTTTTGTTTACAGGATAAACCTGGGCAAGTTTCCACATTATCAGAAGGATGCCAGTGTTGTGATTGTGGTGGAACAGGTAGCTGGAGGTAGCTGGAATAATAAGTCGTGGAGCACATGTCCTCAGTACCAAAGCTGGAATGTTCTCAGGTCCCATAGCCAGGCCCTCTAACCATTTTTTTGATATCATGTGGAGTGAATTGAATTGGCTGAAGACTGGCATCTGTAATGTTGAGGACCATTGGAGGAGGCCAAGATGGATCATCCACATGACACTTCTGGCTGAAGATTGCTGCGAGTGCTTCAGCCTTATCTTTTAAACCGATGTGTTAGACTTGCCTATGTTTAACCTGATCTATGAGATTTCACAAGGTCCAGAGTTAATGTTGAGGATTCCCATAGAAACTCACCTCCTTTGTTTTCCACTGTGATGCCACCTCTGCGGATGGGGCAGGATGTGCCAGGGGTGCTGATGTTTGGGACATTGCTTGTCAGGTGTTATTGCATGAGCATGACTGTGTCAGACTGTTCCTTGTCTGTGAGATAGAGGCATCTGCAGTCCTTGTTTTTACCTTGTCTGTGACCATTCCTGAAGAAGCACTTATGCCCAAAACGTTGATTTTCCTACTCCTTTGATGTTGCCTGACCTGCTGCGCTTTTCCAGCAACACATTTTTCAGCTCTGATCTCCAGCATCTGCAGTCCTCACTTTCTCCCTGTGAGATAGTTCTCCAAATTTTGGCACTAGCCCCCTGTTAGAGATGAGAGTTTTGCAGTGTCAAGAGGCTTGTTCTGCTATTGCCTTTTCCAGTGCCTAGGCCAATGCCAGATTGTCCATCCAGTTTTATATCCTTGTTGAGACTTTGGAGCCATCGAGGCAACTGAGTAGCTCATTAGACCATTTCAGAGGGCAATTGAGAGTCAAGCACATTGCTGGTACATGTCACATATAGGCCAGGCCAAGTGAGGATGACAGATATCCTCAATGGCATTAGTGAACCAGAAGGGTTTTTTCAAAAATGGGTTCATGGTCATCATTAGACTCTTAATTCTGGATGTTTTTTGTCGAATTCAACTTCATCATGTGACGTGGTGTGATTCGAACCCGGGTCCTCAGAACATTAGCTGAGTTTCTGGATTAATAGTCTAGCATTAATAACAGGAGGCTATCACGTTCCCAGTTGAAAGAATAGTAAAATAAGAAACAGGCCATTCTGCCCATCAACTTCCATCTGCCATTCAATCCATTTATCCACCTTTATTCTCTAACCCTTAATACCTTTCTCTCTATATAGCACCCACATTTTCTAAGGAATGCTCATCATGGCTTAGGTTAAGGTATCACTGTGGAGCAAGATGAGAAGATGGCTCCAGAAATTACAACAATCAGAAAGTGTTGAAGATACTCTGTGGGTTTTATTCTGCACCGCTTAGAAGCCATCTAACCAATTGTGCTCCTTTTTACCTCCGCTGAATAAAATCTATAAATCTCAGTTTTAAAACTTTAATTTACTTCTAAACATTTTGGGGGAGAGAGGGTTCCAGGCTTCCAATGCTCACCGTGCAAGTAACATACAGGGGGAATATAAAATATTTGACTAACATAGACATTCAATGGCATTACAGTCTGAACCCCCTACTATCAGAATCTTAGGGATTACCATTGACCAGAGACTGAATTGGTCTAGCCATATACATGCTGTGGCTACAAAAGCAGGTCAGAGACAAGGAGTCCTGCAGCAAATAATTCACCTTCTGATTCCTCAAAGCCTGTCCACAATCTACATGGCTCAAGTCGCATGTATGATGGATGCCTAGATGAATGCAGCTCTCTCAACACTCAACAAGCTTGACATCATTAAGGACAAAAAAACCCACATGATTGTAAAATCCACAAACATTCATTCTACATCTGGGGGTTCCGTAATAGCAGTCGGTCTTATTTACAAAATGCATTGCAGAAATTCATCAGGCTTGCTTTAACAGTACCTTGCCAACCCATGACCACTACCACCTCGAAAAACAAGGGCAGCAGATTGTCTTTCTTAAAATTCATTCATGGGGTAAGAGCACAGTTGGTTAGGTCAGCATCTATTGCCCAGAAGGCAGTAAAGAACCAAATACATTGTTGTGGATCTGGAGTCACACGTACGCCAGATCAGATAAGGTGGTAGTTACCTTCCCTAAGAGAGGTTAGTGAACCAGATGGGTTTTTAACAACAGTCAGCAATGGATTGATGGTCATCATTAGACTCTTAATTCCAGATTTGTATTGAATTCAAATTCCATCATCTGCCCTTGCAGGATTCAAACCGGGTCCCCAGAACATTACTTGGGTTTCTGGATTAGCAGTTGAGTGATAATAACATTAGGCCATCGCCTCCCACCATGGTATATGGCAGCATCACCACCTGCAAGTTCCCCTTCAAGCCATCATCATCCAGACCATCCAAAAATGTATGACTGATTTTTCAGTGTTGCTCAGTCAAAATTCTGGAACTCTGTCCTGAAGGGCATTGTGGATCCACCGACGGCATATGGACCACAATGGTTCACAAAGGCAGTTCGCCATCATCTTCGTAAAGTCAACTAGGATGAGCAATAAATGCTGGCCAGGCAGTGAAGGCCACATCTCATGAATGAATAAAATAAATAATGTATGCCATAATGGACAGCAATTTTAGCTGTGTCTTTAAAATTGCAGAATGAATGAAGGCTTGACATTGACATGATATTTTCATCTTAACACATAAATCCAAGCTATGTGTGGAGCAAGAAAAATTAAAATTCTCTGTTACTTTCGACCATTCAGTCAACTCAATACAGAATCTGAAATCAAGGTCAATTGTTCAGCTTCATGAAAACTTTACGTAGAATATGGCATGCACCTAACAAAAGGTTCACATGTGCATTTCGACTGACTGTACTTTAAGCTGAAAGCACAATTGATAACTGCACAAAAATTAGCATCTGGTATAACATTGAAATTCAGAATGTTATTTTGTCAAAATGAAACCTGAGGATTGACTGTTACAGATTTCTGAGCCTTAAAGCTGAGATGGATAAAAGGTGATGATACATTATAGCGACTTGCTCAATAAGGGAGTCCTGATGAATGTGTTTGTGCCATTGAAATGGAATACAGCCTGCGCTGCATTCATTCGCTATGTGTAAATGCCAATGCTTTGCTTTTTCACCACTTCTCAATCAAAAACTCAATGAGGTATGTTATTCAGCATTGTGGTGCAAAATTACAATGCAGAACTTACAGTTATTTTTACACTGAGAGACACATCTGCAATAAAATAGAGAAAAAAATACATATTTCAAATTAGGCTTGTCCCCACCTTAGCTCCGGAAACACATCTAGTCTGATTCAGTATCTCTTATCTATCCCATAAGCAAATCCCAGATTCTCTATCATCTGTAATTATCTTCACTGCTCAAAATCTAGTCATAGGAGAACATGATTTATGGGGTTATAACAATGACTGTTCTCTTTTTAATGTGCTGTATGCTGTGATTCCATTTGTATTTCTTCCATTTGTTGAACTAATAGACATTTTAGTGGGATGAGATCAAATATCACTCAATAAACAGATTTAAGTTCAAAGTGACCCTTACAGAGACTAATAGTTCACCAGGCTTCATTTGTCATGCTAACACTGTTGATAAAGAGAAAAAGATGAGAAAAGGACAGTGAGACCAGATGGGTGTGGCTGAGGTGGTGCTTTTGTTTGTGTGGAATACAAAGTTGGATTTCATGCATGGGAGCCGAGGCTATTTATTTGCAGGAGGGGCCATACTTCAGTCTCCCAGCAATGGGCAAGCCTCCCCCGATTTAGCTGCAAGAAGGTTCTGATGCATGATTCCCAGCAGATGTCAATTCAGCTCATTAATAATATGTAGGAGCAGAAGTACGCTAAAAAACAAATGGGTTTTTGTCAAATTGCAGTGAATTGTGGGGTACTGCAGGGATGAGTGTTAGGATCTCAGCTACTCACAATATATATTAATGATATGAATGAGGGAACTAAAAGTAATATTTGCAGATGACACAAAGCTGGGTGGGAGGATGAGTTGTGAGGAGAATGCTTTCCCAAGCAGATCACCAATCAATGGGTGAGACCCCTGCCAAGCCGAATAAGTCATGCTACCAGTAAATCAAACGGTAAACCCGTGACACATAATTAATGAATCAGCGCTCATCAATTAGGCAAACTTTATCGGTTATATAGATTTTCATTCACAGTTTTCAGGAAAATAGCGGAAAGCTGTGGTGAAGCTGCAGGTATCCATTGAGTTGAACAGTAGGAAAGGAGAGACCTATTTGGAAGGTTGAATCTTCCTGAAGTGATCAGACTCCAGCAACACAGACTCGCTTGCTGCATTTTTGGATATAGGAAAATTCAGGAGATTGGGCACGGGGTCACGATGCACATTTAATGAGCTGTGGCAGGCAGGATGGACCGAGTGGCCTCCTTCATGCCATGACACTTCTGTGACTTCTCTGTATTACTGTGTTTACCAATCAGTATGTGGATTCTCTACTTTGGGGAGAACAAATGTACACAGAGCTACTGAAAGTCTCCCCTCAGTCTACAAGAGCAATCCTGAGTTTTGAGTCATTTTGCTAATTCTTCACTCTCCACTCTGGACTACGGACATTGCTCTAATGAGCCTCAATGCGAGCTCAAGGAACAGTACTTCACTGTTTTTTTCTATGAGGCATTTTACAGTTTTTCAGCCCTAACCATGAACTGCAAGTCTCCTCAATTGCTCAGAAAATAGGTCACGCCTAGACCAGAACCAGTGAGTGTCGAGGAGGTAAAGATTAGTTCTGTGTATGGATACCTAGGGTACATGGCCAGTGGGGGGGCATTTTAATGCTTTGGTTCCTCCTTGACTATATTGCTGGTCCAAGACATTCATGACGTCTCTCCATTACTGTCACAGGGGCAATCATAAGTGGACAACAAATGTTGGACTTCCCAGTAACACTAGCACTCCATGAAAGAATACTTGTTAAAAATGTATTTTTTCCTTTGCTTTCCTCTGCTGCTATACAGCTGTTGCCACTCACACCTTCCTTGGATGGTCCTACCATTTCTACTTGTCTGATCATTGCGCACTTTTTTTGGCCTTTTACTATCATCTCTTCTGTCATTCATTCATCCCTACCTCCTGAGTATTACAGACCTTCCTTTTCCATCCTGTTTCTGCCACAAGTCCTGTTGGCCTGGCTCTGTATTTGCTTTAAACCCTTTCATTTCTTGACTTCAAGGTCTCATTTAACCAAATGTGGCATCACAGAGCCTTAGCAAAACTGGAATCATTTGGATTCAAGGGGAAAGCTCTCTACTGGTTGGAGTCATATTGAATACAATAGAAGGTAAGTTGTGGTTGCTGGAGATCAATCATCTCAGCTCCAAGTCATTACTTCAGGAGTACCTCAGTGCTTTATGAATGAATTTCTCTCCATCGTTAAGGTAGAACTTGGGATGTTTGCTGATTATTGCATTATGCTCAACATTCAAGTTGCATATGTACCAGGCAATGGCCATCTCCAACAAAAGAGAATCCAATTATCATCCCTTGACATTCCAGGAATTGTCATTGCTGAATCCCCCAGTGTCCCCCTGTAGGATGACCATTGACCAGAAAGGGAACTGAAATAAATATTTAAATATGGATGCAGGTCAGAGACTAGAAATCATACAGTGAGTAACTCATGTCCTGACTCCACAAAGTCAGTCCACCATCTACAAGGCACACATCAGGAATACGATAGAATATTCCCACTTCCTTGAATGAGTGCAGCTTCAATAACACTCAAAAAGCTTAATACCATCTAGGCCAAAGAAGCCCTCTTCACTGGCACCCGATCCAGAATCTTCAACATTTTCTTCACCAATGTACAGTGAAAACAATGTTCACACTCTGTAGATATGGTGCTACTGCAACAGCACCTCCAAAACTCATGACCTCTACATCCTTGAAGGACCTTGGCTGCAGACCCTGGCAACATCACGACCGATGAGCTAATCTCCAAGCTAGATGCCACACTGTCTTATTGAAGCTGCACTCATTCAAGGAAGTGGGAATATTCTATCGTATTCCTGATGTGTGCCTTGTAGATGGTGGACTGACTTTGTGGAGTCAGGAGATGAGTTACTCACTGTATGATTTCTAGTCTCTGACCTGCACCCGTATTTAAATATTTATTTCAGTTCCCTTTCTGGTCAATGGTCATCCTACAGGGGGACACTGGGGGATTCAGCAATGACGATTCTGTTATTCCTTCATTGCTGCTGGCTCCAAATCCTGGAGATCTCTCCCAGGCGCCATTGTGGTGATCCTGCGCCAAATGACTGCTGTGGTTCAAGAAGGCAGTTCACCACTACCTTCTTGAGGGTGGCTAGCACTGAGTGAAAATATTGGCCGAGCCAGTGAAACACACATCCTATGAATCAATAAAGAAGTCTTTCAGTTCTGATGCAAGATCTTCAGCATGAAATTTTTAACTCGGAATCTCTCGCTACAGATGCTGACTGAATCACACTGTTTCGAGCATTTTCTGTTTTTTGATGAATTTTGTTGTCACGAACATTTATGTCACAAGTCTCGCTCAAGTGAAATGTTATTATTGACAGAATAATATTCTATATGCAAATTCATTTGTCATCCAACTGAAGTGAACTGAATATATTCGGTGTGATGAAATCATGTTTTATTTGTGTTGAAAAGCCTCTGAAATGCCTTCTTGACCATAATGGAGTTAAAGAACGTGACAGATACAAAATTGAAATTGGTATCTAACATGATATTAGCAAATGAAAACTGCCCATTATTTTTAATGCAGGCTTGCCTTTTAAATAACTTAATGAGTCCACCAAATTGCTTATATGTTCATTAGCTGCCATCACTGCCCACATTTTAGACTTATTGGAACATTTCCATAGCGATTAATGAAAAACACTATAATGTTTTCATTTTAGAGCAAATTATATTCATGCATATCTATTTTTAACAAATGACTTGTTATCTGTGAAATAAAGGTGTTTGGCTTCAACTTATTATTCAAAAAACATTAGTCAGATATTGGGTCACATGTGAAAGACACAAGCATTTGGTACAATGCGAAAGGAAGTATTGTCAAGCTGCATTGTTAAATAAATTGCTATTGCTAAGTCTGGAGAGGACATTTGAATAGCACCAGTTTCTGGCTTATGATGGATGATGTGTTCACAACGAGTACCTGAATTAATGGGCTTCAGGTCTTGATTAGGCATGCAAAACAAGTGTTTCACTGCAGCTGCTTGGTCTGTGCCTGTATTTCACTGCTGCATTCACAGTACTGAAAATAAATGGCCCCGACATTATATTTTTTTGCTAAGAGTGAATTGCGGTGAGTGTTTTACAGAGTTTACACCATAAGGTCTAATGAGTCTTCTCACCATAACTTACCAAGCTGCCTCCTGAGCTGCCTATTCTAACCTCGCATCTGAATCCGTCCCATCTTACCAGACACTGTTCCCTGAACAACTCACTGTTCACTGGAATTGTCTAGAAGCCCTGGTTCCTGAAACATTCACTAGAATTCTTGGAGGATGTAGCAAGCAGGATAGATAAAAGGAAGCAGTGGATGTAATATATTTAGATTTTTAGACGGCATTTAATAAGGTATTACATGTTCAGCTACTTAATAGAACAAGAGCCCATGGACTGGAGGTAATATATTAGCACGGATAGGGATTTGCTAACTAATAAAAGATAGAGAGTTGGGATAAGGTTGGCAACCTTTAACTAGTGGAGTGCCATGGGGATCAGTGCTGAAGTCGCTATTATTTATAATATATTTCAGCAATTTAGATGAGGAATGTACTATAACCAAGTTGGTGGGATGGCACAAAAATGGCCCGGAAATTGTGATGATGACACCAAGAACACACAGAGATATAAACAGATTAAGTGAGTGGATAAAATATTGGCAGATGGAATATAATGTGGAAAATGTGAAGTTATGTGCTTTGGCAGGCAGCATCAAGGAAATAAATATTATTTAAACTGAGAAAGTCTTTGTAAAAAACAAAAGAACTGTAGGTGGTGTTCTGAGGAAAGATCATGCAACCTGAAAGTATAACTCTGAATCCTCTCCGCAGACAGGGACAGACCTGCTGAGTTTTTCCAGCAATCTCTACTTTTGTTTAAGAAAGTATTATTGCTGGAACAGCACAGCAGGTCAGGCAGCATCCAGAGAACAGGAGATTCGACGTTTCGGGCACAGGCCCTTCTTCAGGAATTCCTGAAGAAGGGCCTGTGCCCGAAACGTCGAATCTCCTGTTCCCTGGATGCTGCCTGACCTGCTGTGCTGTTCCAGCAATAAAGTTTCAACTTTGATCTCCAGCATCTGCAGACCTCACTTTCTCCTTTAAGAAAGTATTTACAATGCTACAGAACAGTAGGATTTGAGGTCCTTGTTCACATATCACAAAAAGCTGACATTCAAGTTCAGTGGGAAATAAGGAAGGCAAATGGAATTTGGCATTGTTTCAAAGGGAATGGAATGTAAAAATAGGGAAACTTGTCTAAAACTATACAAGGCACTAGTCAGGACACAACTAGAATACTGTGAACAGTTTTGGGTCCCTTATCTCAGGATGAATCTGCAGATTTTGGAGAGAGTCCAGAGAAGGTTCATTAGACTGTGACCAGGCATAGAGGGATGTTTTATAAGGTGTTGTCATGTAGGTTAGATGTGTTCTTAAAGGAATTTAGAAGGATGAGAAACGAGCTTATTGAAACCTGCAAAATTCTTTGGGGATTTGACAGTGTAGATGCAGGGAGGTTGTTTCCTCTCGAGGGAGGGCCTCAAATGTTTACAAGTTACATCAACTACTTAGATGAGGGGAGCAAAGGCATGTTCACTAAATTTACAGATGACTCCAAGATTGTTTGTTGTGCAGAAGATTTGAGGGTGTTGCAAATTGATCGGTAAAGCTAATGGATAACAATCTAGCAGATGGACAATAAAATGGGTAAATTTGAAATTGTTTGGCACTTTGGCAGGAAGAATAAAAAGAGCAGTGTTACTTAAACAAAGAATAAAGAATTCTGAGGGATTAGATGTTGTGCTGCATAAGTCACAAAAAAGTAAGCATGTTGACACAGCACACACTCAAGAAGTTGAATAGACTGTTATCATTTGTTATGAAAGAAATTGAAATTAGAAGTTAAACTTCAGTTATACTGGGTACTGATGAGACCACATCTAAAATACTGCGTGCAGTTTTGCTCTCCTTATTTAAGGAATGATATAAATGCATTGGAGATGGTTCAGAGAAGGTTTATTCAATTAATAGCTAAACTGAGTGGGTTGTCTTATGAGGATAGAGTGGACAGGGTTGAAGTAAACAAAATCTTGAATGAATGCTGACAAGGTGGATGTGGAAAGATGCTTCCTGTTATGATTTAGTATAGATTTAGGGAGCACTTTTTTAATATTGGAGGGTTGCTCTTTTCAGACGGAGATGAGCAGACAGTTGCGTGACTTTGGAATTCTCTTCCACAGAAGGCAATGTTAGGATCCAATAATTGTAAGGCAGATGTGAATAAATTAAAATTAGCAGGACAATCAAGGGATAGGAATGTGGAAATGAAGCTTATTGAATGATTGATTAGCTTTGAGGAGTTGAATGTCTATATGCTTGTATTTTGATATGAAAGATGCACTAACACAAATGAAGAGGGCACTAAAGTGAAAGCTGAAAAACACTAAAGGCGCAAGCTTAAATGCCATCTCTCCTCCTTAAATAATATATAAATAAAGAGTTGACCCACTTTGCCAATACATGTGCACCTCATGCCCTTTAAGATAAATTTTCATGACATAAAAATGGCTCAGCTAGGCTCCACTGAGGATAAATTTGGAAATGAGAATTCCAACTCTAGTCCACCTTCTTCTGGGTCAATAAAGACATCTGTAGAAGAGTCATCTTCCTCAAGCAATAGCCCAATTGTACCAGCTCCCCATAGACCAGAGGATTGGATGTCCCTCTCCCTGCTTCCAAGACCAGGTCCTTCAATATCCCCCCTACTCAAACACCCCAACGCACACCCACATCATCAAGACGGGGCTCCTGTGCCAGAGCTCATATTCTCCAACCGCTTTTCTTTTCTGAATTTCCTTTTCCTTTTTTTCTCTTTATTTAGTGACTTACTTCCCTTTATTTACCATCAGTGGTGTCGAGGAGTCCCAGCGCAGACTTGAGTGAGCCCAGCGTGGACCTCGTGGTGGCGACGAGTGGCCAAGTGCAGACCTTCTGGTACTGGTGAGTGAGCCCCTACTTACTTTTCAAGGGTAAGCTCTGGACCTGGCTACTACATTGGTGGAGGCGACCTCGGCCAGGTCGACCCAGTGCCAAAAGATGGCATCTGAGGATCAGTCCTTTGCTGG
Source organism: Chiloscyllium plagiosum (assembly GCF_004010195.1). Classification (NCBI taxonomy): domain Eukaryota; kingdom Metazoa; phylum Chordata; class Chondrichthyes; order Orectolobiformes; family Hemiscylliidae; genus Chiloscyllium; species Chiloscyllium plagiosum. The sequence goes on along the minus strand of NC_057714.1, from coordinate 93,490,184 downwards.
CAGCGGCGAAGTGGTGGTGGAAAGCAATCACAGCAGCATTGATGATGTGGGCTCAGGGGCGAAAGATGTTACAGTGATATTGGGGAGGTCTGCCATAGGTGGTGGCGAGGCACTGGCACAGGAGAATCCGCCCAGTGACAAAAGCTGGCACCTGAAGATTGGTGACTTCAACTTTGATTGGGTCCTGTGTAGACGGCGATGAGATGATTGAAGAGGAATGGCAGCACATGCTGATGAGCTGGCTCAGGACTGATGGATTCTCTTTAAACTACATCTTCCTTTTTTTTTCTCATTCTTAAAACTGCTCAAAATGGTGACAGTGGAAAATCTTTTCACTGTATTTTACTGTTTTTCTCATTCTGTCATACACATGACAACAATGGTGGCTCAGTGGTTAGCCCTGCTGCCTCACAGCGCCAGAGACCCGGGTTCAAATCCCGCCTCGGGGAACTGTCTGTGTGGAGTTTGCACATTCTCCTCATGTCTGTGTGGGTTTCCTCCTGGTGCTCCGGTTTCCTTCCACAGTATAAAGATGCGCAGGTTAGGTGAATTGGCCATGCTAAATTGCCTGTAGTGTTAGGTGCATTAGTCAGGGGTGAACGTAGGGGAATGGGTCTGGGTGGGTTGCTCTTCAGAGGGTCGGTGTGGACTTGTTCAGCTGAAGGGCCTGTTTCTATACTATGGGTAATCTAATCTAAACAAAATCATTTATTCATGTGCCAGAATCACTGATTCATTTAAACTAGTCTTATCGTAGTCTTGCTTCATAAATTCATTTGCTATTGAGTAACACAGTTTAAAAATTCAGATTGACATTGTGAAGCAATTGAATTCCTTAACTTCCCTTCAAAAACTTTGAAAGCAACATGTAAGGGGATGTAACAAAAAACACAAATGTTTGATTCGGTTGACAAATGGATACTCCTGGTTTATACCACTTTATGATTGGATATTGGAGCCTGCTTCAGCACTTAATCTGAAATAGTCTATTTAATGGGAATAACAGCATCATTGAACCCCCTGAAATTACCAGCAGCAGAGGAAAATTCAGAACAATCATTGAGAATAATATCTTAGCTTTCAATTGTTTTGTGAAAAATTGTATACTTGTGAAAAAGAAGCATCGTATTTTTTTCTCTGCTGGAAACACGTTTGCTTTTGAACCAACATTTCAGTCAAGTTTACATCCCAAAGAAGCTGATAACACAGTACCTTCATTTAGGTGGGAATTTCTGAAGCATTCAATCAATGTGAAGAGAAGCTGAGCGACCAGTTTATTTCAGTTAGTGGGAATGTTTTGTTGTTTCAGTCTCAAGTTGGTAATAGTAAATCATTTACTTTCTAATGTTGTGATATATAATCCTGTCATGACATTTGACATTTGACTCTAAAAGGATTCCTGTGTAGAGATGCACTGTGCATCCAAAAGCAAATGGCTTTAATCTGTGCCACAACTGTCAATGAATGGTTGATAGAAACTTCAGGCTTACTGAAATATCTAAGGAAGATACTGAGCACAATCAGTTGACTGAGTTTATATTTGTTGACTCTTTCAAATTTGTTCCCATCACATGGAAGAATCAGCTGATTGCAATGTGTGCTATTTTCTGCATGTATACTGACTATAACTGTGTACAGTTCAGTTTAATTTATTGATGGATAAACTGTATGCTTGCAGCAGCTTTCAGTCACAATGTTGGCGATATTTATCAAACAAAAGCCCTGTTTTTTATAAATGGTCACTTCATTAAGAGGAATTCTGCAGTGACCCTGCAGTGACCCAATCAAATAACATCATGATTGATCCATCCAGCTCGCTACAAAAAATGTTGGAGGTGAAGTAACAAATTAATACTACTTTGGATTTTGGAAGAATGTTTATTTGCATATACTCTGTGTTTACTCCTGGAGAAAGGAAGTGAACATGAAATGTTAATGAGAATAGGAGACAGGAAAACACATGTTCAATTTTCCCCTTGTTTCATTCCCATTGTGGACATGATGTCTGATGAAGGGCCATGCTTCTAGCCGCGCTGGTCATCCACTGATGTCCATGAATTTATCTTAAACACTGAAGCCTAATGGAGGTTAGGGCAACTAGCCTAACAGAGTACTGAAATTTAAGATGAGGATAATGTATGATCTAAGGAGACACAGATCACACTCAATGTCCCATCTTGGCTCAATTTCTCAACCCTCTGGCCTACATTGAATAGAAATATTCAATCCCCTTGTTTTCAACCTGACAGAACATTTCATTTACATGAATACTTACTTTCTTATGCATTGTCATTGTACCTACATTTTAAGGCAATCCACCATGCTGGTACAATTTCACCTAGAACTGCAAATTTCAGGGTGATCTCTAGGGTGCCAAGGGTACCATGAACAGCCTTTCTGCAGCTGATGCTGTGTATAATGAAGGACAGCGACACATCAGAGGGATGACTGAGCACATTACTCAGTCCTGTTGAAGTGAAGCTTTAGGAACCTGGAATATGCTGGATCAGTTCACCCTGCTCAAATCTCAAGGGCCCATGCTCTCTGCTAACATCATACCTTTTCTCAAATATAAACAGAAAAGAAATGCCAAAAAACACTAATCTTGTCAGGCAGCATCTTGGAGAGAGCAAAAGTTGAAATGTTAATTCTCTTAATATTGCTAGAAAAAAGACTTTAAACTTTTTTATCTTGCAGTCAGCAGGAGATAATCACAAGAAAACCAATTTTAGAAATGATACAACAATTCAAACATCATGCAAAGAAGGTGCAGATTGGCTGGATGATGTTTGGCAGAAGGATCTGATATCTGTCTGTGTCTTAATTAATGAATACATTCAAACCTGGCAGGTAGAATCTGGGTATAGTGCATTGCCGTGGGTATGTACAATTGTTAGGTTTTCAACATAATGCTTTACTCAGTGAAAAAGCTGCCATAATATATTGGCATGTTCCTTTTGTCCACAAAGAACCAGGTCTAACAGAAAATATTATGCCTTTTCTACATTGTTACAAGTAAAACTTAATAGAAAAACAACTGTTGTATCACCTAAGTAGTTGGACATCATGTGTGAACCTGTAAGATCAAGGATATACACTTTCATGCACCTTCAGTAACAGGATTTTCCAACTAGTGATCTTTTTCTATAATGCTTCATGGGCTGTTGGTCTCACTAGCTAGGCCAGCAATTACAGAACAAAGAATAAAGAACAAAGAAAATTTACAGCCCAGGAACAGGTCCTTCGGTCCTCCAAGCCTGAGCTGATCCAAATCCACTATCTAAACCAATTGCCCAATTCCTAAGCATCTGTATCCCTCTGCTCCCACCTATCATGCATCTGTCCAGATCCACCTTAAATGAATCCACCGTGCCTGCCTCTACTACCTCTGCAGGAAAATCTCTGTGTAAAGTACTTGCCGCGTATATCCCCGTTAAACTTTTCATCTCTCACCTTGAATATGTGACCTCTCGTTATAGAATCCCACACCCTGGGAAAAAGCCTATCTCTATCTACCCTGTCTATACCCTTCATGTTTTTGTAAACCTCAATCAGGCCCCCCCTCAATCTCTTTTTTTCTAATGAAAAGAATCCTAACCTACTCAACCTCTTTTCATAGCTAGCACCTTCCATACCTGGCAACATCCTCGTAATGGCAACATCCTCGTAAACCTTCTCTGCACCCTCTCCAAAGTATCCACATCCTTTTGGTAATGTGGCGACCAGAACTGTACACAGTCTTCTAAATGTGGCTGAACCAAAGTCTTGTACAATTTTAACATGACTTGCCAGCTCTTATACTCAATACCCCGTCCGATGAAGGTAAGCATACTATATGCCTTCTTGACCACTCTATCCGCCTGTGCAGCTACCTTCAGGGTACAATGGACCTGAACTCCCAGATCTCTCTGCTCATAAACTTTTCCCAAGGCTCTCCTATTTACAGTATAGTTCTCTAGAATTACATTTCCCAAAATTCATCACCTCACATTTGGCTGGATTGAACACCATCTGCCACTTCTCTGCCCAACTCTCCAGTCTATCTATATTCTCCTGTATTCTTTGACAGTCCCTTATGCTTTCTGCTACTCCACCAATCTTTGAGACATCTGCAAACTTGCTGATCATACCAACAATGCCCTCTTCCAGATCATTTATGTATATTACAAACAATAGTGGCCCCAACACTGATCCTTGTGGAACACTACTGGTCCATTTGTACATGGCCACACTTTTGTCCATTTTGAGAAACTCCTTTCAATTGCTACTCTCTATCTCCTGTTGCTCAACCAGTTCTTTATCCACCTAGCTAGGAGACCCTGCGCATCATAGCCCATCCCTAACTGGCCAGAGGGCAGTTAAGAGTCAACTGCATGTCACATGTAGGCCACATGTAAGGACATCAGATTTCCTTCCCTGAAAGATGTTAGTGAATCAGGTGGGATTGTACAACAAACAGCAACAGTTACATGGTGGCCATTCGGCCACAACATTTTAAAATCCAGATTTCTTTACTAGAATTCAAATTTCAGTATATGTCATGTTGGGATTTGAACTCCCATGTAATTAGAACATTAACCGGAATTGCGGGCCTGATTATCGACATGACAGAAGTGGACTCCCCGACCTCTACTGGGAAGTCGTCCAGGGGCTGACAATCAATCATTTTAGGCAGCCGCTGGGTCATGGCAGCCGGCGGGTTTAGCAGAGGGGAGGGGCAGAGGTGGGGGAGAGATGGGTGTATTGTATACAGACAGGAGACGTTTAATGCTATCGCGTAACGGGAGCATCATCATTTCTTCATTTTTTCTGCACATTGCGAAAGATTGCCTTTTTTTAACCGAATGTCATTGTTTAGTCAAAACATGTGACAGAAATACATTTTTTTTAACTTACTTAAAGATCGTTCTTTGCAGGAAATTGAACAATTCTGAATATCTGAAGCCAGATGAAAGCATAATGCAGGTTGTTTTTATAAATTAGATGAACAACTTATGATCGACTCCCAGGCAATGTTACCTGATTCGTCATGGTCCCAGATGGTCTCCCTCAAAATGTTACCCTCGCAGATGAGGAGGGGTGAACTGGTTACTTGCTCAAGTCCTCAACTGGTTACAATAAGGTTAATTTTAAAAGGACACATTATCTTTCCCTCAGACCGAAATGTGCTTATGTTTTAAAATAGGACAATTAACCAGACTTTCTTAAATTGACAGAATAAATTACTTTTATAAGCCACAGATGTGAGAACAATTAGTAACATAACACACATATACACAAAGTAGAAATAAGAGGGGAGTCCAAAAACAAAAAAAGTTAAGATAAGATGTATGACAAATGTTATCTGATTTGTTCATGAAGGGTGGACTTTTCAATATTGTAGTGGAGATTGCTAGTTGCATTGCTAGTGGTAACTGAATAATGGATTTTGAAATTCTTGGCTTCATAAATTGATTATGACTCTTTTGTTCTGACTTTGTTTGGCAGTAGCTGACTGATAGCATTTAGAGTGAGAGAAAGTATTTTCACTTCTCTGTAGCTGCAATCAATGATGTTTAAATAACTGTTCTCAAATCCTCATAACATACTGGTCCACACATTTTGACATCAAGCCACAATACATGTAGACAGGATGAAGCTTACTTTTATCTCCCCGTCCTTGTGTATCATTGCAAATGAAATGTGAAAACATGAGTATAGAATTATTAGAATTTGCTTTATTGTCACATGTACAGAAATACAGAAGTAGAGCAAAAAGTTTACACTGTCACCCTACGTGGCATCATCTTACTTACAAAAGTACCTCACTGCAAATCTTAGATACAAAATAGTGATAAAATAATAGTTGCATTATCTTACAGTTATTCATAGTTTAAGTTAGAAAAAATAAGAAATAAGGTCAAAAAGATAAACATTGCAGTTTTTCTATAAAGGGCCTACAGTAGATCCATAGAGGAGTTTTCCATATGTAGTCTGACTGGGTTTACAAGCCGCTGACCACCTGCACCAATCCCCAGTCCAACAACCATCCCTATTCAGCTCAGGCCTTCAGCCTGCTAGCAGTCTCATTCCACTCCATCTGTCATTCAGACTGGTCTCTTTTCTTTTCAAGTCATTTTCACAGTCTGAGATACTCTTAGGTGATTACAAATGTAGTTTATGGTGCATTTTCTCCCTTTGAAATTGCTTTGATACCCATCAGGTGTGATATTCCAGAGTCTCCTGGAAGCTGGGAATTAACTTTTTTAATATCCATTTTTATATCCTTAAAAAAAAATTATACATGTGTTATCCTGTTATCAGTGAATAGCCAAGGACTCAACACAGATCGCTATGGGAATCCATCAGTCACATCCTGTTAATTAGAGTCATGGACTAATGCAGCATAGAAACAGGCCCTTCAGCCCACCATGTCTATGCTGACTAACAAATACCAAACTACACTAATCCCATTTACCTACACTTAATGAGACTATCCCTATTCTCTGAATTAGCTTTATTGTCACATGTACTCAAATTAATACAGTGAAAGGTTTACAAGTTGCCACATTACAGCGCCATCTTAGGTACAATCTCCTAATACTCAGCCAATCTCCTAAAAATATGCCCTCAGATCCATGAGCTTAAACTTTAGTGAAAAGTCTCTTTGAGAGACAAATGGCCTTCTGGAAGTCCATCTTAGTAGGCAGCCTACTATTCACTACTTTAGCCATTCATAAATAAATTCACTCAGATTTGCCAAGCATCATCTCCGATTTTATTAGTCCTTCTTGGCTGTCTCTGATCAGCTCTGATCTCCAGCATCTGCAGTCCTCACTTTCTCCTGTCTCTGATCAGCTAAGCTTTTTCAAACTGTTGAGTCACTTGATCCTTAACTACAGGCTCTAATTTCCTAATAAGGTTAGCTGGTCTATAATTCCCTGCTTTGCCTCTCTTGCTTTTATGAAATAACAGAGTGATGTGCAACTTTCCAATTGAAAGGAACAGTTCCTGAGTCAAGAGAACTTTAGAAGATCATATTGTGGGCTTTTGCATACTGTAACACAAATTAAAATGATTGCAATATGCTTCATACGGGATCTCACTTCTGGCAAAAAAAACATGATCACATCGTCATATCTAAACTAGTAATTGAAAATGGAAATTACAGTATTCTAATCCTGTGCAGGAACCAATAGCCTTTTTATTGCTTTTTGATCCAAATGTTTCAATTTTTGTATTTCTTAAAGGGATTGAAATATGTTTATTATCTTGTACTGAGCAATAGCAGTTAATTATTCATTTGTTATGTCTCCATTATGCTACTGTGCTTTGTTCTTTTTTTGTCCCAAGGCAAAATGAACTTGTTGCTCTAAGATCCCCATCTGGCTGTATGCCTAACCATCTGCTTGATAACATTGCAAACAATTCATTTATAGCTCCCTGATGGCTTTGTTTGTAAATGCACTGCCAGTGTTTCCACTGCTTATGATTATGCAGTGATGGAATCACTGGTGGAATCTGATTCGCTGATTCACTGAACTCTGCGCTTTCTCATGACATTAGCTAAACACCATGGAAGAGGTCCATTCATCTTACAGCTGTTAGAATAGGCCTTCGGACCACCAAGGGGCCTAGATTAGAGTGGTGCTAGAAAAGCACAGCTGGTCAGGCAGCATCGGAGGAGCAGGAAAACCGACGCTTTGGGCAAAAGCCCTTCATCAGGAATGATGCAGAGAGCCTCCAGTGTGGAGACTCAGCCCACCAAGACTACACTGATTACTAATCCTTGTTTAGACCTGCTGCTTATTGCCCATATGCGGTTTCTATCCCTTTGTTTGCCTCCCATTCATGTGTCTATCAAGATACACCTTAAGTGTTGTTAACGTGCCTGCTTCCACCACCCCATTGGCAGTGTATTTCACCCTCTGTCTGAGAAACCTTCCCTACACTTTTCCTCTTAATCTTCCCCCTCTCACCTTGAACCTCTGCCCTCTTGAAGTTGACCTTTCCACCCTGGAATAAAGCTCTGACTATCCACATCTCATAAGTTTGTAGACCTCCAACCTGTCCTTATAATTAAAACCATCCAGACCAGGCAACATCCTGGTAAACCTTCTCCACACCTTCTTCAAAGCATCCACATCCTTCTAGTAGTGCAGTGACCAGAACTGCCTGTACATGTGGCCTAACTAAAGCTTTGCACAGCTATAACATAACTTAACAACTCCTATATTTGATGCCCCAGCTGATGTATGCTTACCTTATCCACCTGTGTTGATGTTTTCAGGGATCTGTGGACCTATACACCCAGATACATCTGTACAGCAGTGCTCCTAAGGCACCTTTCAGGTATAATGAACACCTTGGGATATATTTCCACACAGTTTGGCCCAGAATTTGGGATTGTGGTGCATAGCTTTGCAATCACATAAAGGGTATTCATAGGGGTCTAGAAGAATAAAGGTTCCTTTAGCAAAGAGATAAGGAAGCAGAGTTGCAATAACTGAAGAGGATGCAAGACACATTCATTTTGCACTAATACAGAATACTTTGTCTTGCCTGTAAATCTATCCCTGAGGAAAAGGTCATACAGAACTTCCTCTGCGTACCTCCTTATTATATCAATAGCCCAGCCTTTCTGATCTTTGGATCATCCAAGATCAAACTACCCTGCGCATCTGAATTCATCAAATTGTCAGAATTGTCCGAGAAGTTTCAAGTTCTGATGGCCAATCACCCTACTTCGGAGCTTCTCTCCATAAGTCTCCAAATCTGAATCAACATCAAAGATTTTGGGGAGTTACTATGGACTTACCTGGATGGTTATACAGGAAGAGTTAAATACTTAAAACTAAAACAGCATTAGGTCCTTTGTAATATTACAACTGAATCTCCTATACCACTAGTTCTGCATCAGTTCTCTAACTCTCCAAACTGTCTTGACACCTCTCAGCATCTTATCTACCCAAAACCCATGCAAACCTGGGGAGGGAACATTAACTCCTAACATTAACTCCTGTTATGGCCCCCCCACCAAGACAGAGTGCGAAGGAAGCACTGGAGCTGAGATGTAGAGGCCAGCTATGTGAAAGGCTGGCCAAGGTACACAGAACCTGTGAGAAAAATAATGAAACGAAAACAGCTCTCGAGCCCTCAGCCCCACACTCCCTGAAACCCTCACATTCTCTAGCCATGATAATACAGACAGCTAGTATCATCATCCATCTCAATACCTCTCATACTCTCCACATTAAACCATGCCCCTGTACTCATTCCCATTGCTCTCTCTATCCCTTCTGCCAATCTGGTGGTATCACATGCATCCAGTCATCCCAAAGGGTTTTTGCAAACCCTATTACAAATCAATGCCAATTTATTCCCCTACATTTTTCCCCTACATGTGCCACAAACTCACCCAACGTCCATTATGGGGAGACCTCAGTATGAAATAAAATAACATTTTCAGTGTCTATTGCAAATTTTGTTTAAAAAAGGAATTTTATTTAGACAAAAAAAACTTACAAATTCGTTCAACTGCTTCATGCCTGACCATAGCAAACTTTTACCTCAAGTATTTCATCACTTATGAAGCCACGTTTATACTCATAGTATCTCTTCAAATACTTTATATACAACAGAAGCTATCTATTAATCTGTGACCTGACAGGTATTCCACAGCGATCAGTCACAGAATCAGTCATGGAACACTGTTCTGTAAAGATAGCTGTTGGATTTATGTCAACAGACTGAGTGAAATTACCATCACTGATTTTTTTTTAAATGTACACTGTTATATTTAATGTCAAGGGCTAGAGATTAAAATGCCTTGAAGGTTTAACAATTCCAAGAAGTTTACCTACTTTTTATTCTTACCAATCATAAAAGGCATCTTAACTTTCTCAAAGGGGATCCTGAATTTAGCTCAAAATGGTCCCTAGATCAATCCAAGAGGTTAGACTACCTTTCTAAATAAGTCAACGGTTCTAGAGCTTTGAGGAAGAGTTTGAGGCCAGTTGCAATTTTACAACTGTAGCTGTGTCAGCAGACTACACATTTGCAATATACGACCCATACCTATCCCAGCAAAAATGATTAGTGCAGAATTCTGGAACTTTTGGAATTGGGTTCCAGTGGTATTTCCAAAGTTTTATCGCCAATCAAGAATTCTGTCCCTGACTCCTACAATGTTCTAATGAAACTCAGTGGATGCTTGGGAAGCTGTATCTCACCATTGATTAGGTACTTTGCAGTGTGCCGACTCAATATTAACATTAATGCAACATTAATTTCAACAAGTCAGATCATTCAGATGCTCACATTTTTTGTTTTGAATAAAAATCACTGTCTTCATTGCCAAATATCTGAAACATAAATTAATGTAACCGTTTAAGGCAATGTTTTCTCAACCTCCTTTCAAACATGAATCAATGTATAGTCCTTCCACTTTTACACTAATGATACCATCCCCTGACAATTATCAACAAAGCAAGTCTAGCGTAAGAAGTGTAATAGAATAAATGAGCAATGGAAATAAGACTTTTTAAAATTAGATGCTGTAGACTGGTTTTCACAGGTCAAGTAAACTGAAAAACACTCTTCATTCCAATATGTGCACAGCCCAGCAGAGAACCTTTATCCCATGAAGATCAGTCTTATTGATTCAAGAAGATACACTTAAATTTGATGAGTATTGGACTAAAACATGCTCACTTCAGCTACTTTTAGATTTCATTCCTTTCAATGCATTTTCCTCCCAAACTGATACTAACCTTTGTTTACCCAGTTTTATGCACCTTGCCAATAATTATGTCACTGAACGTTTGAACCTGTAGCTGCTAGCACTTTATATAGCATTGCAAGTGTACCCTTGACCATTGAGGCTTCTTTTTATTGTCACTGTCATATAGTAGACCATTTTTATTACAGGCTGTGAGTGCTGGCTACTGCAGTAAAGTTTAAATACTATTGGATTCTAGATTGCTTTCAACTGACCCCACATCCATAAATCACAGGAATCGAATCAGGCCACTTGGTCCATTGAGTCTGCTCATTCATTCAATGAGGAGGAGAAAATGACGACTGCAGATGCTGGAGAGTCGAGAGTGTGGCGCTGGAAAAGCACAGCAGGTCAGGCAGCATCCGAGGAGCAGGAGCTCTTCCTAATGAAGAGCTTATGCCCAAAATGTCAGCTCTCCTCCTCCTGACATGCTGCCTGACGTGCTGTGCTTCTCCAGGACAACACTTTTCGACTCTTCACTCAATGAGGTGAGACTGATCTGTTAGGCTTCAAATCCACTTTCCTGCCTTATTGCCATAACCCTTGCTTCTTTTGCTGATTAAAAATCTATCATTTTATCTGAATACAAGGGCTTAGGATATGGGGAGAAGATGGCCTAGTGGTATTATACTGGACTGTTAATAAAGAGACCAAGGTAGTGTTCTGGAATTTGAATTCAATACATAAAGAAAATCTGCAATTAGTAGCCTAATGATGACCATGAATCCATTGTCAATCATTGGAAAAACCCATCTGGTTCACCAGGAAACCTCCTCAGTCTAACCTACATGTGACTCCCGATTCACAGCAATGTGGTTGACTCTCATCTGCCTTCTGGGCAATTAGGGATGGACAATAAATGCTGGCCTAGGCAGCGATGTCCTCATTCTGTGAATGAATTTTTAAAAATCTTATTCCTACACTCCTGCCTTGTATGCATTGGGTTTCTATGTGACTGTGTCTTCATTTGACCCTGGTTTCAGCAATAATTGTTTATGCATATTTTCTGGTTAAAATTCAGTTTCTGAAATGATCAGATACTGATGTTTCAGAATTGCGATCACACTCTCCACCTGGAGCATGTTCACAACAAAAAATAAAGACTAAGTTATGCTCCACTAAGTTTTATTTAAGATGTTTTGCCAATCAAAGCATTTCCAGTTTACTCCATGGTCTGTATCGTATAATCTAATAAGAGAACCGAATGCAGCAAAATACAATTATGTACAGAATGTGTCGAAGTGTCTGTCAGGATAAGATATCTCCCTTAATGAAATTTGTCAAAGTATTGGATTTGCCAGAAACTTTCAAAGTTTGGACTTTAACCAATTTTCAACGTGGGAAGAAAGAAAACCATTTGTTTATCAATAGTATTTAACGTGTCTTCAGTCTAAGGTTGTGACATTTACCAAAACAGAAGATTATCTTGTGGCCATGTTTTCCACAAAACTCAGGAAAATGTTGCACTGTGGATTCAGTTCAGAAACCCTGAAAGGGAAAAAAAAGGTCATTTCCTGCAGGGTTTTTAAGACAGATTACTATTATGTCATCCAGTTTAACTTTAAAACTATCTCCTCTGCCAGTCCACATACAAGCTGACTGAACAAGGCTTTATATAGTCAGCAGCAAGGACATTCCAGTGCTCAGTTACAAAAACATGAGTGTCACAAAAAGAGATATCTCACCCATATTTGGCTAGGTTCGATCACAAATAACTATAATCAAGAAACTCTCTGAGTCAATCGTAATAATTTGAGTATCGTAGCACAGTGCTATCAGTTATATAATTCTTCTGAAAAGAAATCACTGAGTTCTCCACCAGACAAACAATTAGTATTTTCTCCTATTGTGGTAAATAGTACCCTCTAACACAGTACATTGTCTTGACATTTTGATGATTCAACATTTACGTACTCCCAATCAGAATGAAAAGCAGCAAATGAGGCAAAGTTGTGTGTTTTTCTTACTTCATGTTATGTTAAGTACATAAACAGTCTTCACATCTTATAATTTTCACAGTGACAAGACCATGACAACATTACCTAGCTCAACCCTCATGTTTACATGGACCTTAGTAAAGTCTTTGACATGGCTCTGCATGGTAGACTAATTAATAAAGTTAGATCACATGGGATTTGTGGTGAGCTTGCCAGTTGAACTCAAAATTGGCTTAGCAGCAGGATGCAGTAGGTGTTTGTGGAGGTTGTTTCTTGGTATGAAGGTCTGTGACTAGCAGTGTTCCACATGGATTGGTAGTGAGTCCACTTTTGTCATTTATATAAATGATTTGGATTAGAATATGGGGAGCTTGGTTAATAAGTTTGCAGGTGACAACAAAATTTGTGCTGTGGTGGACAGTGAAGAAGTTTATTTAAGATTACAAGAAATGTTGTTCAATTGGGTCAATAGGCTGAGGAGTGACAGATGGAGTTTAATTTGGATAGATGCAAGGTATTGCATTTTGGTAAAACAAATACAATTAATGGTAGGGTCATAAGTAGTGTTGTAGTCACAGAGACCTAGAGGTTCAGGTACATAATTCTTTGAAATTTGCATCGCAGGTAGACAGGATGGTTAAGAAGGTGTTTAGCTTCAGACCTTTGAGTATAGTAGTTGGGATGTCATGTTGTCATTGTACAGAGCATTGGTGAGGCCTCTTCTGGAGTATTGTGTGCAGCTCTGGGTTGCCCTGCAATAGCAAGGATATTATTAAATTGGAGAGGGCTCAGAAAAGGTTTACCAGGATGTGGTTGGGAATGGAGGGCTTTAGTTATAAAAATAGGCTGGATAGGTTGGGACTTTTTCACTTGAACATAGGAGACTGAGGGATGACCTTACAAAGGTTTACAAAATCATGAAGGGCATTGATAAAGTGAATAGCAAGGGTCTTTTCCCTCGGGTGGGGAAGTTCAAAATTCGAGGGCATATTCTTAAGGTGAGAGGAGAAATAATGAAAACTGAAGTGAAGGGCAACTTCTTTACACAGAGTGTGGCTTGTGTGCAACATGAACTTCCAGAGGAAGTAATGGTTGCAGGTATAGTTACAACATTTAAAAGACATTTGGATAAATACATGAATAGAAGTGTTTGCAGGGATATGGGACAAATGCAAGCAGATGGGACTAGTTAGATTGGGAATATGGTTGGTGTGGACTGAGGGGTCTGTTTCCTGTTGCACAGCTTTATTACTCTATGACTCTGACTCTAAGAAGCAATATTATAAGTTTACTGTTACAGGATCTTTCTATGTACATTCTATGTACATTCTTTCATCTTGAGTATATCCATCATACTTTCTGGAGTTAAAAGTATCAAAATATAGAAAAGAATTAAAGGATTTTGTCACGTCTCAGGCAGAAAAGACAGTCACAGATTTCACGTAAACGAAGCGTTGACGGAAGCTTCCTCTTAACGCTTCCACATTCTATCTGACCTTGCACTCTAGTTTAGCTGATCTCTATGTAGAATTGCTTGTTCCATTCAGTTTTTCATTGGAGTACCATATCTATACCCACACAATCCATGTTAATGACAGTTTTTAGCTTGTTTTTATTTTGTTGACCTGACCTGTCTTCAAGAACAAGTGATTGATCATTTCAAACAGTTATCAACCAGCAGAGATTTCTCAGGTTAGCCACTGCTTGATTTCAGGATGCACTTATTAAGATCATCCACAATAACCATAAAGGGACAGACCAGGTAAACATCACAATAATATCCAAACTATTCATAATGAAACCTTGGAAGATCAACTTGTATGTGCGTAGTATATATGTTTGCATATGCAAATATGAAACAAGAATCATGCCAACGACATTTGCATGGCATATGTGCTGCAAGGATAATGATCTGACTCTAGTTGTGTGAATACATTGTGCTGGCACTTAAATACCAGTTCCTCACAATATGTGTGAGCTAAAAGTTGTAGAAATGCCTTTTAGCATATAACATGCCTATTATATGATTCAGCTACATGATACGTATGGAAAGCAACATATAATTTCCAACAAGCCTTTTTGATATTGTTCCTGTAAGATGGCAAAGTGTCTACCTTTTGTATGTTTGTGTAAGCTTGAGGGTACATTTCTGAAAAAAATCTAATTGTCACATTTGTTTCATATTTAATCACAACCAAAGTTCCCCTTGACACAGATAGCTGACTTTTCCAATGGGTTTTGGGAGCACCTGAGACATTTGAAAGTGCTACCTGGCCATTGGGCACTGCCAAAGCAGGTAAGAAACGTCAAAGGTGGGTCAAGAAGAAGACATTCTCTGTGATATCTAAGATTGCTTAAAACAATTATGACTGCGGTTGCCAGGACATCATTGTGGAGAGCGAGCCACACCATAGGATGGCCATTGGTGGTGATCATCTGGCTTTTAGGAATCTTTTCCTAGCTGAAGACAAAGGTCCATTGACATGAAAATATAAACTGTGCTGGATATTTCTTAACCAACTTGGCCGGATGCGTTGTAACAGAGAAGTTCATAAGATATAGCAGCAAGATTAGGCCGTTCGGCCCATCGAGTCTGCTCTGCCATTCAATCATAGCTGATAAGCTCCTCACCTACATTTACCTGCCTTCTCTCCATATCCCTTCAACTCATTACCAATTAAAAATCTGTCTAACTCCTCCTTAAATTTGCTCACTGTCCCAGCATCCACTGCACTTTGGGATAATGAATTCCACAGATTCACACCCTGTGGCAGAACTAGTTTCTCCTCAACTCTGTTTTAAACTTGTTCCTCCTTATCCTAAGATGATGACCTCATGTCCTAGAATGCCCGCAAGAGGAAGCATTTGCTCGTCTGAAGCAGGTGGAGCTTGAACTCGGGCCTTCTGGCTAAGAGACAGGGATACTACTGCTGCACCACAAGAACGCCTTTGTTGCATTTACCAGCTCCCAACATGGGCCTTAATTGCTGTAATTGGCTGCCCACTTTTTAAACCATGTCCACTGAATAAAGCTTCGTGCACTTTGTGTCTTTCACTGTGTCTCACACCTGCACACACACACCATGGGTGCTGGGGAAAAATAAGCACTACCGCACTTAGGTGGTAGTGTGGGGGTTAAAAAAAAAATAATAAAATAAAAAAAATAAATAAAAAGAAAAAAAAATTAACAAGGAAAAAAAAATTAACTGTTTGAAGAGAAAAAAAAATATAAAAAAAAATAAACCATGTCCACGGCATCAGTTTAGCAAGCAATAATTTTAAAAGTTATTAAAACCGTTCCAATTTATAAAACTAACACCAGCTGAGCAAATATTTAAAATATGATTGAATGTGTGAAAATAATTAGTAAAAATTATTGAACATAGCAACAATTAGATTTGTCTTTTTTTGTGCTCTTCTAATATTGTGAAGAGGTGAATTGTTTCCATTATGACTGAATATGTGTATGCTGACTGGAAAAATCCATTAAGAAAAATCAGGAATTTGCCACTGCAGCTTGAAGCAAAGAATAACTTAAAATAAAACAAATCACACAGGTTTGGCTCAAAGTCTTGCATACCCGTTTCCTGACTCATTCATATTTTGGGTTTGCTTCAGTAACCATAAGGCCAATGGGTGTGGCCTAATCTGGTCAGCAGTTTTATTAATATGCCTTAAACCACATCTGCAAGCAATCAGAATAGCTACAGGATGAATAAGCAACACTTGCAAACATTTTAACTGTAAATGTCCCATGCAGTCACATAAATTTAGGGTTTGAATTAAATCCTTAGCACAGTGTGTAATTTATACCACAATTATAGCACTGTGCAGAGGCATTGGGACATCCCTTATTAAAGAAAACTGTATTGAAGCAGTCATGGAAATCCTGAAGTACTGATTCACAAAGATAATAACCCGGGAATAAGAGGAGATACTTATGATGAAGACACAGGAAACAATTAGGGTTGTTTCTCTCAAAGAGGGGATTTAATGGCGAGACAGATTAGGAGTGATCAGACAATGAAATGGAATCTAACATTTTGTATAACTGCAGCATAACATCTGCATCCTTGGCTGAACTAAGCTTTTACAGATGTTTATCTAAATTTCACCTAGCCCAACACAAGGTGGAAGAATGGAATCTCATTTTCAGCATGTTACAGTATTTAAGACTCAACTTTGCTTTCATGATTTTCTTTTCAGTCAGAGCTGACCTGTATTCTGATATTAAAACCCAGTTTGGATCTATGTTTATATGTTCTCTACATTACCACTCCCTTTGTCTTTTGTTCTGAGACTTATTATCTCTAATATCCCTTGCGCTCTACCTTTCCCTATCATTTACACTTTCCCACCCTTTACCACAGCGTGAAACACATGACTTGTCCTCCACTCCCTTAAGTTCTGAAGATGAGTCATATTGGACTCAAATGTTAAGTCTATTTCTCTCTTCACAGATGTGGCTAGTCTGCTAAGTTTCTCTAGTTTTTTTCTGTGCTTATTTCTTTTTAATTTCCTTCCTTTTTTATTCAACACTTCTACTTTGACAATCCATTTGCTGTATCTGCCAACTTCAACCATTTGTGCATATGTACTCTTAGCTCTCTCATTCCTGATGAAGGGCTTTTGCCCAAAACATCGATTTTCCTGCTCCTCAGATGCTGCCTGACCTGCTGTGCTTTTCTAGCACCACTCTAATCTTGACTCCTAGATCTCTGTTGTGTATTGTCTCATGGTCAGTACGTCAGTAAACTTCTGAGAATGTGCTCATCATATTATTAATGTATCACAGAATATGACCTCAGAATACAAAAAAAGTCACATACTCCAAAATAATTTAAATCACATGAAACAAGCTATTGAAAGAATACTGTCAAGCGTATGTTGCTGGGAAAGCACAGCAGGTCAGGCAGCATCCGAGGAGCAGGAAAATCAACATTTTCTCTTCATCAGAGAAGACTCTGATCTCTAACACCTGCAGTCCTCACTTTCTCCTATTGAAACAGTACTGCTCTGTTGTAACCTATTAACTTAGTGTTAGCCCGGACATTGATGAACATGCGAGTGTGATGTTTTATATAATAGCTAGCTGTAATAAATGCCTGTTGGATTTTTCAATAGCCTCATCCCAAAAGTAGTTTCTTATATTACAAAGGATAACATCAGCACTGTCATCAGGTAAAATATCCTGCTGGAGGCAAAATGTCCATCAGTTTCTCTGTGCCCATTTAAAATTGTACTCATTGGCCTGCATTTTCCATGGATTGGTAAACAGGTAATCACTACTTTTCCATTTCTGCATCCCAGCAGACCCCATATTTCTCACAAGATTATTGGATGCATTTGAAAGCAAGCAACCTTAGTCCCATTGGAGGTACTCTTTAAAGAGCTGCTAGGTTAGCAAAACCCAGGACGAGGTGCAGATGAACTAGGTCCAAAGGAGTGAACAAGACAGAATAAACAAAATGAAGGAATACATGATGAACAAAAGGACTCTGGGAAATGCCAAGGATCAGAGGGACGTTGGTATGGATCTCCATTTATTAGAACTGAAAATGTGTTGCTGGAAAAGCACACCAGTTCAGGCAGCATCCAAGGAACAGGAAAATCGACATTTCAGGCATGAGCCCTTCTTCAGGAATGAGGAAAGTGTGTCCAGCAGGCAAAGATAAAAGGTAGGGAGGAGGGACTTGGGGGAGGGGTGTTGGAAATGTGATAGGTGGAAGGAGGTCAAGGTGAGGGTGATAGGCCAGAGTGGGGGTGGGGGCGGAGAGGTCAGGAAGAAGATTGCAGGTTAGGAAGGCGGT
>NC_057714.1:93467951-93471413 GCF_004010195.1 Chiloscyllium plagiosum | reverse complement strand
GGGGGGTGTGGACCTGACGAGGGAGTCACGGAGGGAGTGGTCTTTTCGGAACGTTGATAGGGGAGGGGAGAGAAATATATCCTTGGTGGTGGGGTCCGTTTGGAGGTGGCAGAAATGCCAAAACACAGAATTTAAAAGCAAGGAGGTGATTCTGGAACTGAGTAAAATGTGGGTTAGGTCACAGCTGTAGCAACATGTGCGGTTCTGGAGCCATCATTATAAGATGGACATAATAGACAGGTTGCAGTGTAGATTTACCAGGATGTTGCCTGGGCTGGAAGGTTTCAGTTATGGTGAGAGACTGGGGCTATTTTCCATGGAGCAAAAGAGACTGAGCGGGAAATGGAACCAAGGGACACAGAGTTAAGGTAAGTGGCAGAAGGTTTTGAGTAGATGTGGACTAAACCTTAAAACTTCGAGAATGGTGGGAATCTGGGATGCAGTGTCTGGGAGAGTGGTGGAGGCAGAAACCCTCATAATGTTTAAGGAGCATTTAAATGTGCATTTGTGATGCCAAGACATACAGGACTCTGGGCAAGATGCTGGAAAATAGGATTAGAATGGTTAGATAGTTGTTTCTGACCAATGCAGATATAATAAGCCCATGGGCCTTTTTCTGTGCTGTTGATCTTTATGACTCTATGGCAAGTGGAGATTCAGCTGGCAATAAGTAGTTGATTGGTGTAATGGACCCATGACCAATTATCGATGATAAGGCCTTCTGCCGGCCACCCGTGATAGGATATTTCTCAGGGTTAGGGCTCTGAACAAGATACGAGATGTTGGCATCAGAACTCCAACAGTTCAGGAGGTGTATCTTTTTACTGCAGCAAAACCCTCTGCAAACTTGAAGAAAACAAATTTATTCTTCCTTGAACAACTGCTGTAAGCATTGACTTTTAACTAATAAGCCAGAACTGCTGACTGTAACTACTCATCAGAAAAGACTCTGATCTTCAGCAACTGCAGTCCTCACTTTCTCCTATTGAAAGAATACTGCTCTATTGTAACCTATTAACTTAGTGTTAGCCCAGATACTGATGTATGTGCGGGTGACAATGGCCAAATCCTAGTCTGAGCTTAGATGCTGCTCTTGAACTTACTGTGCTGGGATTCCTGATCAACAAATGCCATCTTGGATATCAGTGAGGCCTACTGTCTTTAGACTTCAGGACATATGAGTGGCAGAGTGTCTCAGTGGTTAGCATGGCTGCCTCACAACTCTGGGGACCCAGGTTCAATTACACCCTCAGGCGACCGTCTTTGTGCAGTTTGCGTAAGCCCAGTCTGCTTGGGTTTCCTCCAGGTGCTCCAGTTTCCTCCAACAGTGCAAAGATGTATAGTTTAGGTGGATTAACCATGAGAAATGCAGGGAAAGAGTTGGAAGTGTGTCTGGTGGGGTGGGGTGATGCTCTTTGAGGGTCAGTTTGGTCTCAGTGGGCCGAAGGGCCTGCATTCCCACTGTGCCGGTTCTATGATTCTACATGGCCATGTACTTGAAGTATATGCAGTGTGTTAGCCACATGCTCTGCTGGATGATGGAATTTGGCATAACACTGTTCCCATATGGTGAGATGTCTGCTCCTTTCATGGGGATTGCTAACCAGTAAGACCAGCTGCATGCCATTGTGTGTGTGTGGTAAGAGGCAAACTAACACCGAAAAACAGAGAGCATTTAGACTCAGCATGAGGGTCCAACGCAGCAAAATGCAATGTGCATGCTTAGGCATTAAGTGAATGAATGCAAAGAGCAAGTTTTAGCCCTGAGGTGCACTGTGGACCACTCTAGGTGAGCTGGGTGCCTATCCCTACATGCAGAGTCTCCTTGCTGCCACATTTCAAGGATAGTTAATACAGCACACCAAAGTGAAGCTTTGAAGCGCAGCAATATGTGGATCGAAATGTGCCATGATGGTACAGAGAGGTTGGCATATATCAGATGCCAATACATGTGTGAGCAGCTAATGTCCTGGAATTTGCCCTTCGACACTGGTGCCGAGTGTTCCAGATGACTGTCTGGAGGAGTAATTGACAAGCTGGAGTATCACAGTACTCTCTTTGACTTTCATGTCGGGTATTCCCAGTGTCTAGTCCCTGCTGAGCTTTTCCAGCAATTTCTGTTTGCATTTCTGATTTCCAGAATCTGCAGTTCTTTTGGATTTTATCTAATTTCTATCTGCCTTGTGATACAATAGAGAGCTGCAAATTAATGAGGCAAGGCTTGCAGATAGTGAGGGTGATAACAAGCAATAATCCCTGTTAATAGGTCTCTCGCTGCTCCTAAGTGAGAATCTTGTCTCGAAGCAGGAAACTCTGTTGGTAAATGAAACTAGTTCCTCCTGAATTTGAGATTGATCTCTCCGGACTTCTCTTGCAATTTTCCCATATTTCTCAATATAGCCCACAACATTCACTGCCCAATAAGGTTCTGTCCATTAACTTCCTATGAATATTCAAGAACATTCCTTTGCAGCAGTGTGCAATTTTTCAACCTTCTGTCAAAGTGTTTCTTTGAATTAACAAGAGACATCTACATTGACGCCATTCAGTTTTTTTGCTGAGCAGGTGACGTTTATCTGCAAAAGTTTCTAGCAGTAGGCAGCTTACATTTTGGAGAGGGATGGAGATGAAGTGTGAGAGAAACAAGCTGTCATTTAACCTGTCATTGGCACAGTGCCAACACAAAATCTCCTCACAGATACTGCCTGCTGTTAGGCCTGTCTCTTTTATCGCTGATGATGGGGTGAGATGGTCTGCAAACTTTCACGTGATTGCCATCAATGGAGTTCACGTGACTTTCCGACAGAGAAATGCTTGTAGGGAATTGTAATAATTGTCATTTCCCTCTGCTTCTGAGGTAATGTGTCATTTCAGAAGCACAGTATCTTTTAGAAAACGCATCTGATGACAGCTAGTATTCCCAGTTATTTGGTAAGATGGAGTGACAGAGATCCTGGAGTTAAGTTTTTCAGCACGCTGCTTTGAAAAAGGAACACTGTACCCACTAAATTATATAAATTGCTAGTCATTTTTCACATATTATGTTTGTCTTTTCTAATTCCTTCACTCAAATGAGAACATCAAGAGGTTCTTCATCCTCAAAGGTGTTCAGGAGGCGAGAGAGAGGCGGGGAAAACTGTCCCAGCTCCAGGAAAGTATGCAGAACCTGCTCCTGCTGCAGACGATGGGGGTGGATGTCACGGAGGACCTCAAGGAGGTGAAGGGCCAGCAAGCCTCGCTCTTTGCTTCGGAGGCCTCCAAGATAATCTTCCGGTCCAGGGTCCGCTCGGTGGAGCAGGACGAGACATGCTCACGTTTCTTCTTCCAGAAGGTGAACAAAGAGAGCTCCATGCTCAGCAGCCTGAAGGAAGAAGATGGCTCAATAACATCATCTCAGGCTGACATCATAAGGATCAGTAAATCCTTCTACGCCAGTCTGTATGACGTGAAGCCGACCGAC
The DNA here is from genome assembly GCF_004010195.1 of Chiloscyllium plagiosum. NCBI lineage: Eukaryota > Metazoa > Chordata > Chondrichthyes > Orectolobiformes > Hemiscylliidae > Chiloscyllium > Chiloscyllium plagiosum. Next base: position 93,467,953 of record NC_057714.1, on the reverse strand, counting down.
AG
>NC_057714.1:93450615-93465525 GCF_004010195.1 Chiloscyllium plagiosum | reverse complement strand
ACGTGTTGAGGGACACGCTGAAGCTTGGGGCAGCTGCCGCCAAGGCGCGGTGGGGAAAGACCACCGTGTAACATCTGCCTGCCTAAGAAGAACAGGGGGCCCACGCAGTCATTTGGGCTCTGCTGACGCCTCAGCTAAATATATGGACATATGATTGATAAACGTACAGACCTGTATATAAAAAATGATAAATTCTGATCTCTATATATAAATGCTTACGTATATATGGTATGACCAACTGTAACAGACCATCAAATTATTTTATGAATAAGGTATATTTTTGAAATAAAAAAAAGTGACATCTTGACCTCTGCATCTTGGAGTACAGATTCATAGTATCTTGAAATTAGAATCACAGGTAGATAGGGTGGTAAAGAAGATGTTTGGCACATTTGCCTTCATTGGTCAATGCAGTGAGTATAAGAATTGGGAGGTCATGTTGCGGCTGTACAGGACATTGCTCGGCTACTTTTTGAATATTGTTTCAATTCTGCTCTCCCTACTTTGGGAAAGCTGTTGTCAGATTTGAAAGAGTTCAGAAAAGATTGACAAGGATGTTGCCCGGATTGATGGGTTTGAGCTAAGGGAGAAGTTGAATAGGCTGGGACTTATTCCCTGGAGTTTCAGGACTTGGGGAGTGACTTATAGAGGTTTATAAAATCATGAGGGGCACGCATAGAGTGAATAGCTAAAGTTTTTTTCTCAGGATAGGCGAGTCCAAAACTGGAGGGCTCTTGTTGAAGGTCAAAAGGGAAAGATTTAAAAGGGACTGGCAGGGCAACTTTTTCTCACAGGGGGTAGTGCGTGTACAGGACGAGCTGCCAGAGGAAGTCGTGGAGGCAAGTACAGTTATGTAATTTAGAAAGCATCTGGAAGAGTACATGAATAGGAAACGTTTAGAGGGGTTATAGGCAAATGAGACTAGATCAGTTTAGGATATCCAGTCGGCACAGACGAGTTGAACAGAAGGATCTGTTTCTGTGCTGTATAAACTCTAATACTGTTTGCTCTGGGGGAACAGGGCTTGAAAAATTATGGGCTTTTGCAAATTTTAAAGGGTTGCACGATCTGAAGGACCTCTAAGGAGATATCCTACCGCACAAAAGAGTATTTTGAGCTGAAACAGTCATCGGAGATGGTGCTGCACAGCAATATTTACCTTAACTGGGCCAAGTGAATCAAAGATAATTGTTTTGTGACACAATGGTGTGCGTGATGCACCAACACACTGATTGACATTTGTACCTGATGTTCCATGCAATTTGTTTAAAAAAATTCATGGTTGTGGTGACCTTGACTGCCACGGACATTGTGGTGGAGCCAGTTTTTAACAGGTGGCCCAACTCCATCCTTGCTTTACTGATGGAGTAAGCAAAGCCAGATGTTCACAGATATGTTTTCTCGAATGGCTAAGCTCCCATGTAGGTGAACACAGCTGTGTGGATATAAGAAACGTCTGCTTCAAAATTGCTGTGAAATCTTCAAATTCCTGTTCATCCTTCAAATCAGGCAAAATCAGAGGAATCCTCCAACATTCTCAAATCCAAAATACAGTCGCACCCCCTCCCCCATAAGAAAAATGAGCATTTGTCCACACTTTCTTGAGCCTGCAGTGGGAAGTATCACTGATACTGCTTGGTTCTCCTTCTTACCGCCAAACCCCTTCTCCAGTCTGATCTTCGTTATACATTTCATTGTGACAAACCGAGGGGACCGAGCAGTGTCCCTGGAGAATCCCACGTGAGTTTTACTGCACTGCCTTTCATTTACATTGCAGCATTTAAATTGAGCTTTTTCACATTTTGTGCAAAAGCACTTGCAGCCAGATGGCAGATGAGCCATTGTGAAAACTGGGAAGCTACCCAACAGCAGGAGACGTGATCTGATTTATTTCCCTTCACTTGGATTTGCTGCACTAGGTCCATCAGCTATGAAGAACAGAAATTATGCTTAATGTCGCAGATCATTTCTGCAAAGGAAATATATATTACCGAGCTGACATAACCTGTCTGTTTTTATAGTACATGATAAGTTTTGCTGGTTTGTTTACTTTGTAGTTGCGGCTGTTTAACTAAAATCGCTTAGTACAGGCTTTGAGATACACAAAGCAAACTCTGTCAGCTGAACTTAGTTTCCCTTAGTTTCGGAACTTAGGAGCGAGGACATCCCTTGAGTCTTGGGCTTCTCCGACACTTTGGAATCTTCAGGCCATCAGGGAGAGGTGTCACTGGTTGCTTTCACTGGTCTTGTTTCCTGTCTCCATTCCCTCATCAGGAAATAGGACGTGACCCCTCGGAAATTGCAGCAAGAAATAAACATGTCCAGAGAAGCTGAAAAAGAAGATGTAAGTAGTTGTCAGGATTTGCATGGTTGAAACATCAATATTGGAAGAAATATCACATTTTATCAGTTTATATTTACAAACTGCATCCATTCCCATTCAGAACAGTCACAATTGTCACTGTGTAGAAGGACAAGCATCATAGATTCCCTCATAGTGTGAAAGTAGGCCATTTGGCCCATTGATTTCACACCAACTCTCTGAAGAGCATCCCATCCCCATCTCCAATTCCTGTATTTCCCATGGCTAATCCACCTGGCCTGCACCTTAAGGGTAATTTAGCATAGCCAATCCATCCAACCTGCTCATCTTTGGACTTTTGGAGGAAATCCATTCAGGCACAGGGAGAACACACACACTCAACACAGTCAGCCAGGGTTGGATTGAAGCCTGGGTTCCTGGCATTGTGAGGCAGTAGTGCTAACCACTGAGCCACCCCAGAAAACAGGTACATGGGAACAAGACAAAGACCATCCAGAGTTGAATTTATCCCTTCAATGTTGCAGGAATACTGGAATTCCCTGTCTGACAGTCACATGGAGCCTTGTGGAAAATCCATGGGATCCCTATTACAGGACAAAACTAAAGGAAGGGAAACAGGTCAACATGTCATATTCTCAAGAACCAGCTACAATTTTAGTTTTGTCTCTCTGTTTTTCTCTGTCTTTCTCTCTCTCTCTCTCCCCTCCCCCTCCGACAACTTATCTGACGTACTGAATATTTACACTATTTCTGTTTCTATTCCAGCATATCCAAAGATGCTTTATAATTATAAAGAAGGAAAGGAAGAATAAAGTCAATTCGTGCCCAGAAATATTATTTATGTTGGCGGTGGAGGCACAGTTCTTAATAAAGTTATGTCTATTTTCATCTAGGAGACACAAAACAGACATTGTAGTAAGGAGGACGAGTGTGTAATATTGTCTTGGATAAATACAGTAAGGGAAGAAATACAAAGGTGTTTTGCATCCTTGAAAATAGATAAGCCATGCCCAACGGAATTGTATCCCGGGCTCCTAACGGAACAAATGAACATAAGAATAGCTGTCGGCCATTCAGCCCCTTGAGCCTGTTCTGCTGACCAATGGGAGAAATAGTAGAAGCTCTAATTATTCCTTTGCAATCCTCTGACTTCAGAGGGCTGGAGGGTTGCTAATGTTGTCACCCTATTTACAAATGGAGGAAAGTAACAACAGGACAAATAGTCTAGATGTAGTGGTGGACAAGTTATTGAAAAGAAGTTCTGACACTGAAAATATAACTTACTTTTTTAGTGACACACAGATTAATTAATGATAGTAAAGATAGATTTGTTAAAGGAAGATCTTGTCTCACTGACTTGACTGAATTTATTGAGGGTCAATGAGGGTTGCTAAGATTAATACATTTTGATATAGTTTACATGGATTTTACTAAGGTTTTTGACAAATTCCCATGTGGCAGACTGATCCAAAAATCAGAAGCTCATGAACTGCAAGTAAAAGTGGTAAGTTAAGTCCAAAATTGCCTCACCAGCAGGAATCAAATGGTTATGCTGATGGCTGCTTTTGTGATTGGAAAGATATTGATGGGGTTCTGCAGGGCTCAAAATGTGTTGCTGGAAAAGCGCAGCAGGTCAGGCAGCATCCAGGGAACAGGAGAATCGACGTTTCGGGCATAAGCCCTTCTTCTTCCTGAAGAAGGGCTTATGCCCGAAACGTCGATTCTCCTGTTCCCTGGATGCTGCCTGACCTGCTGCGCTTTTCCAGCAACACATTTCCAGCTCTGATCTCCAGCATCTGCAGACCTCACTTTCTCCTTCTGCAGGGCTCAGTACTGGTGCCAATGGGTGTTCCTTTCTTGATATTTATCAGTGACTTTAATTAGCTAGGATTCTTTTCCTTAGAAATGAGGAGGCTGAGTGACTCACCTAATTGAGGTTAATGATGTTGTGAGGGGTCTAGATAGAGAAGACAGGAAAGATTCCCATAGCTGAGAAGCTAATTACCTGGAGGCACAGAACTAAAGTGATTGGTGTAAGGCTTAGAGGGGACATGAGAAAAAGCTTTTACATCCAGAGGGTGATATGTGTCTGGAGTTTGGTGCCTGGTTTATCTGCTCCTGAAGTACTGTGACTTAGAGGGAAATGGACCAGCTGATGGAGAATGGGATTTGAAAGTGTTTTTTTTTTCCTTTCTGTGGGTGCACACATAATGGACTGAATGGCATCTTTCCATGCTACAGTGTTTCTGTAGTTCCAATGGCTGGAACCTCTGATGGGCCCATGGGACCAGTACAAAGAAGGTGCTCATGTCAAGCCTGACAGTAGGCAATAAGAATCATCAGCTCCCATTTTCCCTATATGTAAGTGAAGTCAAAATGAGGCCCAGCAGGACAACAAAACTTCTGAGGGCCAGAAGGCAACCTGACATCTTCCTCACTTAGTGCAATATGGGAGATGGCTGGGGGTTAGGCAGGAAAATGGTGATTGGGCCATACTCTTTATGAGGCCCCAACTTTCAAAATTCTCTTCAGGGCCGCAAAAGTCCAGGCTCAGGAAAATAAGGTGACATTACTAATTAACGAAACTAATTGAAGAATATGAGATTATATAAGGAATATAAGGAGTGGTACGGTGGCTCAGTGGTTAGCTCTGCTGACTCACAGTGCCAGGGACATGGGTTCAAATCTACCCTCGGGTGACTGTCTGTGTGGTGTTTGCATATTCTCCCCATGTCTGCATGGGTTTCCTCTGGGTGCTTTGCTTTCCTTCTACAGTCCAAAGATGTGCAGGTTAGATGGGGTGGCTGTGCTAAATTGCCCATAGTATCCAGGGATCTGCAGGCTAGGTGGATTAATCATGGGGAAATGTAGGGATAGGCACTGGGGGGCTAGTCAGTCTTGGTGGGCTACTCTTCAGAAGATCAATGTGGACGTGATGGGCTGAATAGTGTAGGGATTCTATGGCTGTGAGGTACCCAGGTAGAGTGAAAAAGAAGACTCATTTTCCATCATAGAATTGTCAATCACAAGAGGGCATTCAAAGTGATTAAAATGTGTAAGTCCCAATGGCCTCTATGGAGAAATGGCTGGCTCCATCTGAATGCACTTCCTTGACCTCTGAGGAAGCACCGACAAGGATGCCTTTTAACAGCCCTGTTGGGAATGCTGGTCTCATAAAGATTGGGAACACAAGCTGGAGCGTACCTCACTATGACTACTCCATATTTGGCCAAGGAAGAAACAGGCCAGGCCATTCAGATGGGAGATTCGGCATTATCTCAACCCCAGGCATGAGAGGTATCAGTAAACAGGGAATTCATCCACTCGCATACGGAGAAATGGGGGCTGCATACAGCGATGTGGGTCGCAATGACAATCATTGCCCAGAGGCTGCACTAAGAGGAATCAGCTGTTCCAAGCATGAAACCATCTGGCTGCCAGGCATACACACTGGGGGACTTCAGTGGTCTTTCCTCACAAGAGCAGTGCCAGGAGACATCCAGCTGCAGGAAGAACTACACGCAGACTCCTCAGAATTCTCCCCTCAGGAACACTCTAGAGGTGGCTGGCCTCTTCACCACCACTCGACCTGCCCCACTTTGATCCTGGGAAGTTCAAGCCAAGGAGGGTTCAATTGCATCTAGCAAAAAGGACCTCAGTATGTCAGGGCCATCCATTCACACACATGCCCCCGGGGTCATATGACCAAACCTCCAAGGCCAATGGACTGCAATGCTGAGCCAGCTCCTAGCTGCCTAACCTGGGACAGAGCTGAAAGCTTGTGGGGTGGAAAGGAAGACAAAAAATGTCTTGAGAGTGTCTTGATGGCATGTGTGACAGTGCAATTCTATATGAAGTGGCATATTTGTATAAATTTGATGTGGCTCTTATTACTCCAGTTTGTTTAACTCTCGAAATAGCCCCAAGTGTAATTGTACCAGCATGATGCCTAACCTCATGTCCATACAGGATGGACTGAAGTCAGCATTGAGAGGCTGCTGCAGGTCTCGATGCACAAGGCTTATACAAGGCAATAGGTTATGCTGGCATCCATTGTCCTTATGCAAAACTACTATGCTTTTCCGGGTCTCTGAGTCCAAAGCTATCGAGGTGAATAGAGTGGAGCAAAGCCATGTAGAGCAAACAGGGAGCCGGTGCTGAAGGATTGTCAGGTTCTGTGTCCTGTACAGTGCATGGATTTGTGTGCGATGTTGTAGCCCTACAAAGTGCCTCACATTGATGGATTTTACTATCCTCTCCCTCACATATTGACTCACTTACCAAGTCCACTCTAGGTTGTCGCTGCTGCCATTTTCTTCCACATTGCGCACTTTTGATTTCCAGCACGTTGAAAGGCAATGGGGTGCGCTCATCGACCAGAGTTTCCAGCTTCCCCCTCAGTGAATCCCTGAATATCCAGGTCTCTTTTGTGATAGCCCTTCTTGTTAACCTCATAGACTTTGTATACCTCACCAGGTCCCCACCCAACCCCTCTACATGAGCCTGGACCTGTCCAGTTACTTTCCTGGTATGAGCTGACCATGCCAAGTATAGTTACACACTGTCCCCTCCTTGAAGACAAGACCTCTTAACCATGTGAAAAACCCACTCTGGCATTACCCCATTCCCAACCATGCTTTATCATATTCCCCCTTTACAATATTGTTGGCCCCTTTGCAATCATCATCCCCCTTCCTCCAATCTGCAACCCCCAATCTCGAATAATAGGTTCCCACCTCTCCCTCCCAAAGCAGCCACTCACAGCCCCTTGTCCATTTCCATCTTCCTTCTCCTCAGTTTCTGTGGATGGGCCCGACAGCCAGACTATGGCTCAGCCCTATGAGTGACCTGACCAGTCAATCCCATAGACAGGTGAGAAGTGTCCAGAACCGTATATGTCCCTGATCATTATTGGCCCAACCCCTCAGACTGACTACTATGGAGCCACCAGACTGACCCTGACCCATTCCAGTGACTGTGGAGACATGGACTCTCCCCTGACTGAGAACACTGAGATATCTGACTGTGGCCAAACCTCTGACTGGTGTTGGAGACTGCCTGTAACTTACTGCACTAGAACTTCTGCATGAAGGAGGTTTGAAGGAGTTCAGTGAGAATTACTTCCCTACAACTTTGCTTGCTTGCTGCACATATCAGTGCGTTAGCCACGTAAGCTGCTGGCATATGAAGTTGTGAGGAGAAAGTGAGGTCTGCAGATGCTGGAGATCAGAGATGGAAATGTGTTGCTGGAAAAGCGCAGCAGGTCAGGCAGCATCTAGGGAACAGGAGAATCGACGTTTCGGGCATTAGCCCTTCTTCAGGAAAAAACGTCGATTATGAAGTTGTGAGATTGATGTAGCACACTGCCATACAGCAAGGTGCATGCCCACTTGACAGCGACTGCTGCCAACAAAGCTAGCTGCCTGGTGATATGACTGTGCCAATGGGCAAGGCAGGGACACTACAATAATGCAAGTAGGCGGTAAATGAGAGGTTGCTAAGAGACCAAGCGAGCTGCACTGAGATGCAAACCAGGGTTTCAGTCCATGCATGCATAAATTGTCCAGGCATCAGCCTTCCAATGTTGGTACCTGGTGCAGCCTGCCCTGTAGGTCTGTGCTTCCAAAACATCATGCCCGATGCTCAGAGAGGTGCGATGATGAGCATGAGGGGTTGGCAAATCTTGGATGCCAGCATTCATGATGAAGGATGGATGATCTGGTGCCAATAGATCATGCCCTGAATCCTGCTTTGTCCTAAGCAACATGGAGTCTCCTCCACGGTGAGCTGAGCTCGGACTTCCCAAAGTCCAGTTTGTTTGCCAAATATGGTAAGGCAGGAAGCTGAATATCTATGAGGTGAGTTAGGCCATTAATGAGGCATTTGGCAAGCACTAGTACCCCTTAAATAGCAACTTACCACTCTCTAGAATCACTGTCTAGTCATTAGAAACTCATTTCACCATTTGGTTGATGTGGAAAAGATGCACTGAGTTGTACCCAACATCAGAATGGGCCTCACAGGTCTTGTTGCACATTCTGCCATAAATCTCACCATAACCCATATCATTTACACCTCGATGTGATTCTGCCCCAAGTTTCTATTTTTCCCATGTATGTGTCTGTAGGTGCAAATGCCAAAACAAAGCAGATTCAGTGTTGGCCAGTCTCTTACTGTGTTGAATATTCTAAGCCTGAGGCATACAACTTCTGAGTGAAGTCTCGCTGCAGCTATATAATATGGCGACATAAAGCTAACAATGGTTAAAAAGAAAAATATCTTGTATTTACACAATTCCTTTCAGAATTTTTGCACAAGCCTTCATGCTTCGCAGCCTGCAAAGGGCTTTTGACGTGTTGGCTTTGTTAAAGAGTAGGAAAATGTAATGGCTTAATTTTGTAATGAGATCCAGAACTGACAAAGTGATAACAACTGAGTAATCTGCTTTTGGTGATATTGGCTGAGAGGTAAATATTAGATCAGATTCTGAGGAAAACTCCATTGTATTTCTTCACAACAGAGCAATGGTTTTTGTTTTAAATCCTCCTGACAGAGTAGACACACATCATCTGATACTGTAGCACTCCGTATGTAATACACCAACACCCCAGTCTAGATTTTATGCTAAGGTTTAGAGAGACACGGTGGCTCAGTGGTTAGCACTGTTACCTCGCAGCCCAGGGACATGGGTTGATTCCATCCTTGGGTGACTGTCTATGTGGAATTTGCATGTTCACCCCATGTCTGCGTTGGTTTCCTCCCACAGTCCAAAGATATACGGATTGAGTGGATTGGCCATACTAAATTGCCCACACAATCCAGGCATGTATAGACCAGGTGAATTAGCCATGGGAAATGCAGGGTTATGGGAGTGTGTCTGGGTGGGATGCTCTGCTGAGGGTTGGCATGGACTTAATTGGCCAAATGGCCTGCTTCCACACTGTAGGGATTCGATGATTCTAAGTCTCAGGAGCACACACAACTCAAACTTTAAAACTCAATAGAGTTTGCTTTTGAGATCCATCAGAACAAATTGTTAGGCTCTGTTGCTTTTGGATGCAAGCTACAAAACATTTCCAGAAGATATGCAGCTTGGTTTTAACTTAAGATTTTGCAGATTAGAAACAATTCTGGTTGCTCCTGGAGCCTCCATTCTATGTTTAAATATCAAAGAAATAGAGCAAATTTGTCAGCTCTCATCATTGATTAGGAGTTGTAACCACCGTCTGAGATTGGTTAACCAGATATCCAGCAAGTAAGCACAATGTTGTTAAAAGGAAACTGTTCTCATTGGAGCAGTTTAACAAGAGTATTATTCTGTTCAAGATGCACTTCTCTTTTTGATAACACATTCTGTAGATGAACTGCTGAAATATTCCTCGATGAAAAGGCATGATTAATGTAACCCACATGGATCATTAGAAATTTGCAATAGGGTATTTCCCCAGAGAACAGGCCTGAGATTGATTGACTGAAGCTTGACAGTAGCTGGACACAGTAGATGCCGATAGCCATTGAATACAAATGCTTCCATGGCAACTTAAATGTTCAGTTATCCAGCTGACTGTCCTTAAAGCAAAATGCATGGTAATCAATAGCGAGTGGCGGGGGTGAAAAAACCAAAAAGAAAATTTAAAAGCCCCAGAATTTCAGAATAGAAATCAAACTTAAGGTCATTTTGCTTCACTTTTTGAATTTGATTTTGGAATTGCCTCTTTAAAAGAATCAACAAATACAACAGTTAATTTCTGATTACTAGCGTGACAATTCTGATAAACAACAGCAGCCCTTGAGGTGCATATGAAGTGCTGAGCTATTTTAAATGAATGAAAGACAGACACATAGGCATATACGCAGTGGGAGATGCCATACATGGTTGCGCAAGGAACATTACTCTGTTGTTTAAAGGCACCTAGCTTTGTCACTGTGAGGCTGCTGGCAGCCCCAGCTGTCAGCCACATCCGTAGAATGGAAATCCTGGTGTAATACTCACAACATGTCACTTATATGCTTTTGTGATGCTCTTAATTTTCTAATGACCTCCTTCCATTCAAAAACTATACATATAAGGGATTGGTTGGATGAAGTGAATTAAATCAATAAAGGATTGTTGGTTTTATTAATAGAAGATTGGGGTATTTGATTTGAAATTTAACTTGAGTGGGGACAGAAAATTGAATAGAATCAGATCTGTCACCAGTTATATATCTCACTCTGCTAATGGCCCTGAATAGTAAACTGACCCAACTTCATAACTGCCTCAACCTTTGATGCCATAGTCCCCAATAAAACCATTATGCTGGCTACTTTCTCTCCTGTGGCTTTCATCTTTATTTCCATGAATCCAAAGAACACAGATCTGAAAGGCAATTGTTTAACCATTCACTGCCAGATCTGGGGTGTTACATAAAGTACTCTCGGACCTGATCTCATCTGATCAGACTGTTCCCTCTCCCACTATTGTTCTGGTATGCATAGATAACTCAGAGCTTCTTTTCTCTACCACAACATCCTTTCCCTTACCCCCTCCACCCTCACTTCCAATAAGAAGGCTGAGGAGATCCTGGACTTCTTTGTCACAACATTTGAGTCCATCTGATCAGTTTTGTTTGCTGTATCCCTCCCTTTCAGAGGCCAATTGAGCCAAATGTTCAGCAGCACCTGGGCCCTGAACTCATATTTGTTTTTAGTTTCTCTCTTATCTTATACACTCCCTGAGCTTGTCTTGTTTGCGAAAACCATTTTCTGCTTCCTTGGCCCTGTTGCCACCAAACTGTAAGCACCCAACGTCCTCCAGCCATTGACCAATTTAGTAAGATTTTTTTTTTCCTCTGTTGTGTAAGGATTAGCACTCCAGGACATCCTATATGTGGTTCTCAGAATTCAGGATTTTACAAAGAACAGAATTGTACAGATGCAGGATAAGGCTCAGTCATAAACTTGAAGTTTTATTCAATCCATTAACATCCCTACCAGTGATATCTCTATGATAGTTCAGATAGCACAAATGTAAAACTAAAATTCCTAAAACCCAGTTCAAATTCTTCAGCGATTGTGCAAATAGGACACTAACACTTCCCAGTTGGACCATTCTGTGATTGGCTCCAAATGAACAAACCTGTACCCCCTTCCCTTTTCCCCACTGCCTTGTGATGTGATTCCCTCCATCCTGCAATTGGTATCCCCACCGTGATCTAGCCATACTCAGGAGTGGCCTTGTATGGTAGGCTCCTATATGTCAGACAGGCTTCTAGGCTGACAACTGGGCTGCCTGTGGGGAGGAAACAGTAAGGAATTGAAAGGAGTTATGCAGTTAAAATCATTCTGCCTGGTTTTCTGACCTCAAATCAGTGCCTCTCCACAGAATGTGCCCCTGATTTAAAATCCAGGCCACTGACTCTAGTGATGGATACCAAAAGACCATAAAACCTAAGGGCAGAATGATGCCATTTTGCCCATTGAGTCTGCTCCATCATTTGATCATGGCTAATATGTTTCTCAACCCTATTCTCCTACTTTCTCCCCATGATCTTTGATCCCCTATTCATCTCACTTAAATATTTTCAATGACTTGGCTTGCACAGCCTTCTGCAGCAATGATGCATCACCACCTTCTGGCTGAAGAAATTCCTCCTCATCTCAGTTCAAAAGAACATCCTTTCACTTCGAGGCTGTGCCCTCAGGTCCCATCTCTGCTACTAGTGGAAACACCTTGTCCACACCCGCTCTATCCAGGTCTCTCAATACTCTACAAGTTTTAATGAGATCTCCCCCAATCTTTCTAAACTCCATCGAGTAAAAACTCAAAGTCCTCAATCACCCCTCATATCACTAGCTCGTCATCCCTGGGATCATTCTTGTAAACCTCCTCTGGATCCCCTCTGTAGACCTTTAATGCCAGTACATCCTTCTTTAGATATAGTTCTAACTGCTCACGATATTCCCAATGCTGTCTGACTAAGCCGTATACAGCCTTTGTAGTACATTTTATTCTTGTATACCTGCCCTCTTGAAGAGAATTTAAGAGAATTTTGAACTAGAACTCACAATTCCCTTTCTGCTTCAGATTTGTGAAGTCTTTCCCTGTTTAAAAAAGACTCTATGCCTCTATTCTTCCTGTCAAAGTGCATTACCTCATAATTTCCCAAATGGTATTCCATCTGCCACTTTTTTGCCCACTCTCCTACCCTGTCCAAGTCCTTCGGCAGACTCCTAATTCCTCAACACTACCTGCCCTTCCAACAATCCAAAAATACTTTCTTCATCCAGATCGTTAATGTATAAAGTGAATAGTTCTGGTCCCAACATGGATCCTTGCGGAAATCCACTCGTCACCAACTGCCATCCTGAAAAGGAAGCCTTTACTTCCACTCTCTGCCTCCTGCCAGTCAGCCAATCTACTACCCATGCCAAGATCTTGCCCCTAACACTCGCTCTTATCTTATTTAGCAGCTTCTTGGACTGTATTTTGTCAAAGGGCTTCTGGAAATCCAAATAGATCACATCTATTAGATCTCCTTTGCCTAACTTGCTCATTACCTCCTTAAGGAATTCTAACAGAGTTGTCAGGCATGACCTCTCCTTGAGACAATGGTGCTGACTCACCCTTATTATACCAATGCACTCCCAACTACTCTGTAATCTCATCCTTAATAATGGACTCTAAAATTTTACCAAAGACCGAGGTCAGGCTAACTGGTCTATAGTTTCCAGTTTTCTGCCTCCCTCCCTTCTTAAATTGTTTGTTACATTAACCATTAGTCTCTGGGACCCCTCCTGACTTCTGTGATTATAAAATCAATTTAATTTCATTTCTTATTCATAAGGCAACCCTATCTTCTCTGCCCATCTGCCTGTCCTCTCAATAGGACATGTAGCCTTGGCTATTTGGTTCCCAGCCCTGATCCCCTTGCAGCCACATCTCTATAATTGTACAAGATCCACAAGATTGTACCTGCCAATTTCAATCTGTACTACAAGCTCATTTACTTTGTTTCATACACTGCAGGTGTTTAAATACAACACCTTTGATCTTGCATTGACTGCCTGCCTCCCACCTTTTCACATAATTGTTCTCTTTTCTACTGTTTCTGGAGTTAGATTCCTGACCCTTTTCATACTCCCAGTTCTGTTACTTGTTCTGGAAACTTCAATAAATTCTGCTAATCCCTCCCCCACTTGAACTTCTTCCTTACTTTTCCATGCAACTGGACCCAACCCCCACTATTTCATTAAAGTCCCATCCATAGCCCTAATTGTGCGATTAGCCAAGATTCTGGTCCCAAGGTGGAGCCCATCCTAACGGAACAACTCCCTCCTTCCCCAGTACTGGTGCCAATAGCACATGAATTCAAAACCATTTCTCCCACACCAATCTTTGAATCATGTGTTTAGCTCTTTAATCTTGTTCATCCTGTGCCAATAGCTTGTGATTGAGAAAGTAATTCAGAGATGTTTACCTTTCTGGTTTTCCTTTTTAATTTAGCCCTTCACTGTTGATATTCCCTCACCAGAACCTCTTTACTCTTTCAACCTATATCATTAATACCTGCACCAGTACCTCAGTAACCAAAAGACATGGATTGATGATAACTGTGGCAAATGAACCAGAGGAGAGGTTAGGAGAAACAGCAACTTTCTCTGATCTCGAATGTCTGACTTGAAAGAGTGGCAGAAAGAAATTGAGCAGTCATTTTAGAAGAGAATTTGATCGATACTCTAACAGGTAAAAAACTATTGAAAAATCAGGGACTAAAACTAGTTTGTTCTTTCACGGAGCTGACACCAACATAATGGAATGAACGCCCTCTGTGTTGTCATCTTCAAAATAAGGGAGGCTAATTCTTCACTGCAATAATTTGAATTCTTTGGCTACAGCTATTTTTAAAGGTGGCAAAGATGAACGGAGTAACTGCCTGTTTGTTTTAGTGTTGTCGAGGAGAATACTGAGATATAGGCTACTAGACTAGATGGGACCGAGGTTCACAAGGAGGAGGTGTTAGCAATTCTGGAATATATAAAAGTAGATAAGTCCCCTGAGCCAGATGGGATTTTTCCTAGGATTTTCTGGGAAGCCAAGGAAGAGATTGCCATGCCTTTGGCTTTGGTCTTTATGGCATCATTGTCTACAGGAATAGTGCCTGAAGACTGGAGGATAGCAAATGTTGTTCCCTAGTTCAAGAAAGGAAATAGAGACAACCCCGGTAATTATAGACCAGTGAGCCTTACTTTGGTTGCTGATAAAGTGTTGGAAAGGATAAGAGATAAGATTTATAATCATCTGGAAAGGAATACGTTGGTTAGAGGTAGTCAACACAGTTTTGTGAAGAGTAGGTTATGCCTCACAAAACTTATTGAGCTCTTTGAGAAGGTGACCAAACAGGTGGATGAGGGTAAGGTGGTTGATGTGGTGTCTATGGATTTCAGTAAAGCATTTGATAAGGTTTTTGAGGAGAAAGTGAGGACTGCAGATGCTGGAGATCAGAGCTGAAAATGTGTTGCTGGAAAAGCGCAGCAGGTCAGGCAGCATCCAAGGAACAGGAGAATCGACATTTCGGGCATAAGCCCTTCTTCAGGAATGAGGAAAG
>NC_057714.1:93421931-93449518 GCF_004010195.1 Chiloscyllium plagiosum | reverse complement strand
CTCCGGCCTATCACCCTCACCTTGGCCTCCTTCCACCTATCGCATTTCCAACGCCCCTCCCCCCAAGTCCCTCCTCCCTACCTTTTATCTTAGCCTGCTGGACACACTTTCCTCATTCCTGAAGAAGAGCTTATGCCCGAAACGTCGATTTTCCTGTTCCTTGGATGCTGCCTGACCTGTGCTTTTCCAGCAACACATTTTCAGAGTTGATAAGGTTCCCCACAGTGGACTATTGCAGAAAATACAGAGGCATGGGATTGAGGGTGATTTCGCAGTTTGGAGCAGAAATTGGCTTGCTGAAAGAAGACAGAGGGTGTTGGTTTCTGGGAAATATTCATCCTGGAGTTCAGTTACTAGTGGTGTACCGCAAGGATCTGTTTTGGATCCACTGTTGTTTGTCATTTTTATAAATGACCTGGATGAGGGCATAGAAGGGTGGGTTAGTAAATTTCCAGATGACACTAAGGTCGGTACAGTTGTGGATAGTATGAAAGTACTTTGTAGGTTACAGAGGGACATAGATAAGCTGCAGAGGTGGAAAATGGAGTTTATACAGAAAAGTATGAGGTGAATCACTTTGGAAAGAGTAACAGGAATGCAGAGTATGGGCTAATGGTAAAATTCTTGGTAGTGTAGATTTCCAGATACATAGATCCTTGAAAGTTGCCACCCAGGTTGATAGGGTTGTTAAGAAGGTGTACGGTGTGTTAGCTTTTATTGGTAGAGGGATTGAGTTTTGAAACCATGAGGTCATGCTACAGCTGTACAAAACTCTGGGGCAGCCACATTTGGAGTATTGTGTAAAGTTCTGGTCACCGCATTATTGGAAGGATGTGGAACCTTTGGGAAGAGTTCAGAGGAGATTTACTAGGATGTTGCCTGGTATGAAGGGAAGGTCTTACAATGAAAGGCTGAGGGACTTGAGGCTGTTTTCATTAGAAGACGTTTGAGAGGTGACTTAATTGAGACACATAAGATAATCAGAAGGTTAGATAGGTTGGACAGCAAGACCCTTTTTCTTTGGATGGTGATGGCGAGTACAAGGGGGCATAGCTTTAAATTGAGGGGTGATAGATATAGGACAGATATCAGAGGTAGTTTCTTTCGGGGTGTGGAATGCACTACCTGCAACAGTAGTAGACTCATCAACGTTACGGGCATTTAAATGGTCATTGGATAGGCATTCGGAAGAAAATGGAATATGTAGGTTAGATGGGCTCAGACTGGGTTCACAACTTGGCACAATATCGATGGCTGAAGGGCCTGTACTATGCTGTAATGTTCTAGGCTCAAAACTAGCTTCATGATGTAGCGAGGGCCCCAATCATAGAAGACATGAGAAACATGTGTGGTTCAAAGTGCCCTGTTGCTAACCAACATAACCAGTGTGTTGTAAGAGGACCATGGCCAGCTGCTTCAAAGCTTATTTCCAAATCATGTTTTTGGATTGTCAGGCAGATAGGGTGGCATTTCTCCTGGTTCCCAAAGTTAGTGTGGTGCTATTGATCCAGTCTTGTCGTCCCACTCTATCTTGCTGCTTCTCCTCCTCTGTTCCCAGGAATCAGTTGCAAGCTAGCACAGTCTCTGTTCTGTCTGATGCCTTGTCAAAATTTATCCTAAGCTGACATTGACAGAGAGGACTCGAGCTCTTTTGAACTCCAGAGCCATACTAAGAAGTTTGGTTGAGGAAATGGTGGTTCCTGCAAGCAAATGATGTCATATCTCAGTAGGATACAGCATCTGGCCGAGTAGGTTTGGAGAGGTAAATGCCATAGTCCCCTAGAAAACCATGGAAATTTCATATCTATTTCTACAATGTTGCATTCTGCCTGTGTCTATCGCATGTAGACACATTCATACAGTTCAGCAGAGCTAGCCATTGTTTAGTGAGCAAGAAGAAGGAACCTTCTTCAAGACTGTTGCATTCCCATTCCAGGGATGTGCACTATGGCTCTTGTATGTAAGTTGTAGCTCAGTAATCCACCAAGATCTGACCTGAAACATTCCTCAAATTCTTCACATTTCTTACCTCCACCAACCAAAAAGTCGAGGACAGTTAGTGCACGGGAAGCATCTCCTGACTGATCTCTTTACAAATAAGAAACAGTAAACACTGGGTTCCCAAGCCTCTGTGGGATGCTGGCTTTCCAAGTTGTCGCTCAAGGATTTTGACACCAACATGGGCATTTGAATCATAGCACCTTGCACTGCTCCATTCTAACCTCTCCACTATATTTCAGTGGGCTCAATGCTGAAAATCTCCACGGGCTACAATCCCAATCTAATTTCAAAATTTTCAAAATTAAGGCTCAGTCCTGAAACACCAAGAGGCTGGAAAGCAAATTAATTGGACTATGTTTTTGTTTCTGCTCAATCCACTGTTAACTTCTTCCAAAAAGGTGGGTCAGGACACTTGCAGAATTCCACTACACTTCTTCGAATAATGCCTTGGGATGTCCAAGTGTAAGCATTTGAATTAGCAACTCATTAGAAACAACCCATTTCCAACATTGTAACATTGCTCATTCATAATCTGCCATGACCATATTCATTAGCCATAATCATATTGGATAGCAGAGCACTCTCAAAGTGCTGAATAGCCTCCCACTATTCCAACTTCCTGTATTTTCTATGCTTCTATAATTGCAAACTTTATGCTGCCGGCCATCACTTTGATAGATTTTACTTTGTCCAACCAGCTAGGCACCTCATTTAGTGCTCTATTTTTAAATCAATGTTTTCTTTTTGATAAACAACTTGATACCTGTATTCCTGTAAAATTAAATCTCTCACATCCTTTTAACTTAGCTGATGTTGACAGAGAAAAAGAGAGCTCTTCTTAAGTAACTATATATTCTCAGAACCAAGGAACCATAGCCTTAAATAGATGTGGATTAATGAAGTTATAATGGACTTATGCATAAATGTATTATTGATTTTTGTTGTCTATTAAACTTAGAATGTGAATGTCTAATGAGGTGTCTTTAGCTGTTAAATTATCACAGTATTTCCAGTGCTGTGTTTGTGTGTTTTGAGATATAATTGCAATGAGTGGGCTGTTCAGTAGCAATGTAATATTACTGGCGATTGTTCAACATACTGAACAACATTTGTGAATGATTCAATTTGGTTCCAAAAAGAGGTTAGAATTTACTGTGGACGAAAGCAGCAGTATTAAACCAGTTACAAAAAAATAGTGATGAAAAGATGAGAATGTGGCCCACCATATTAACCACATTGCAATCACACACACACAAATCATATTGACAAAAATATTTTGACATTGATTTCTTCACAGTTGCTGAGAGAATTGTTTGAAATAATATGACAGCTGAAAAAGTTATTAATCAATTCAATAGAATGTTTATGAACTTGGCAGGGGTCTGCAACATGGTGGACATGCTGTAGTTAATGATCTGCCAGATTTCACAACAACTATTAAAAGCATGCATTTGTATAACACTTCATGAGAGAGTTAATAGACAATATTTGACACTGAGCTACTATAACAAGACATCAGGAAAGAGGACAGAAAGCCCTCAAAAGACATGGGTTTTCAGTCATATTTTACAGGAGGAGAGAGAGAGAGGTAGAGAGATGAAGATGTTGAGAGATGCAAGTCCCAAGCTTAGGCTTTGACAGTTGCAGGAATTCCTGCCAATTGTCTGTGAGGGAAATGAGGGATGTACTAGTGACAGGACCAAGAGGGATGCGAGTATAGTGAGTGGGAAGAAGTTACAAAGATAAGGTGGGCTGTGGAAAGATATGAAAACTTGGATGAATCATGGGTGATACTGGCCTGGGTGCCAATATAGGTCAGTCAGCACATGGGTAATATTAGGTAAAAACAATGACTGCAGATGCTGGAAATCAAATTCTGGATTAGTGGTGCTGGAAGAGCGCAGCAGTTCAGGCAGCATCCGAGGAGTAGTAAAATCGGCATTTCGAGCAAAAGCCCCGAAACGTCGATTTTACTGCTCCTCGGATGCTGCCTGAACTGCTGTGCTCTTCCAGCACCACTAATCCAGAACATGGGTAATATTATTGCCCGTTTATATCAAGATCAGAAAGGATGCTAACTTGCCTTATGTGATGTGACTAACCTATGAGAATCATCTCACATAAAGCAGCTTGAGGACCTCCATAATCTGACCTCCGTAATCATGAGGTGCTTCCAGAGGCTGGTCATGTTCCGTATCAACTCCAGCCTCCCAGCCTGTCTTGATCCCCTGCAATTTACTTACTGACAAAACAGGTCCACAGCGGACGCCATTTCCCTAATTCTACACTCATCCCTGGAACATCTGGATAGCAAGGCTGCTACTCATCGCCTACACATCTGCCTTCAACATCATAATCCCTACCAGATTGATCTCAAAATTCCGAGAACTTGGTCTCAGCTCTGCCCACTGCAATTGGATCCACAGCTTCCTCTGTCAGAACTGTAAGAAATTACAGAAGGTTGTGTACACATCCCAGATCATCGCAGAAGACAACCTCCCATCCATGGACTGCATTTACACTTCTCGTTGCCATGGAAAGGCTGCCAACATCATCAAAGACCCCTTCCACCCCAGTAATACTCTATTCCAACCTCTTCTGTCAGGCAGAAGATAGAGAAGCTTGAATGCACACACCAACAGATGAAGAGTAGCTTCCTTCGTGCTGTTATTAGGCTGCTGAATGGCCCTCTCTAACTTCAATTAATGTTGATCTTGCTAATGTTGATCTTGCTTTGTGCACCACCTGTGCAGCTATAACTTTGCATGCCTCACTCTGTCTAAGCGCCCAATGACCTGTATGTCCTTGTTTGCTATGAGCTGCCAGTACAGCTCCTGAAACAAAACTTTTCACTGTGCTTGGGTATATGTGACTACAATACATCAACTAAAATCAGATTTTACCTCCACTGGTGCTTGCCTTCCCTGACTGACCTATCCATTCCAGACCCTCACCATCCCTCAGTAGGGTCTACCTGCCGGCTCTGGAAGGACCCTGGATTTACATTTTTGTTCAGGGTTCTGCCTGCAGTCCCAGTGACTATTAAATGGCTCTGGAGGAAAACAGCCCAGTGCAGACTGCCTTGAACTCAACTTTTACCCTGGGGACGCAGGACTCTCACCCCTGGGTAAATGTCAACCCAACACAAGGGCTGATGTGATCTCCAGGGATCCATCAGTTCTTGATTTCACAGCCAGTAACAATTCTCAAATATCTCTTTATCCAAGCTAAGCATCCCAGACACAGCCACATATGTCCACGATTACAAAATGAGGTAGGCATTTTGATTTCTGAAAAGCAAGTTCCTGAATGACATAAACTGCTTTTTGTAAATACACCAGAGTAATGAACTATATCCAAAATTGTTTAAAAAGGGAACTTAGTATATCTTCTCCTTAACTGCCAATAAGAATTGGATTTCTATTCGAAATACTATTGCAGTCTGCTGAAAATCCCTATGATATTTTTTGCACTGATGCTGAATAAAGGAGAAACACATGGAAATCATTATTTTGGAATTGCTGTTCCTGGTTCTGTTAATTCCCCCCCTCCCGGCACAACATGTTAAGCTAATAATGTTATCCGTATCTGTTTGGGTCAATGCACGTACCTGGAGCAATCTGTTTGGCTGTCACCTCATCCACCAGTTTAATCTTCCAATCTCCACCATTGGCATATCATGGCTACAGCCATGATACCTATGAGATGCACTGCAGCAACTTACCAAGGTTTAATCACAATATGACCAGTCCAAGGGCAAGGTACCCAAAATCACTAAGTTCTCGGTTGAGGAAGGTTGAACCAGCTCCCTTTCTTCATTCGACCACTCCCTTGGTTGGTTGCAAGAAGGTCAACTTTTTAATGAAAGATCCCTTTCTCTGCAGGTACCTTTCTACCAGAAAAAATGAGTTGGAACATTCAAGTGTTCCCATCCAGGCAACTACTGAAGCTACATCTTCAGTCTTTTTTTTAGAAAAAGTGCATATTGCAATTGAAAGCTCAATATGTCATTGATGATCTAGGGTTCTGATCAGTGATTCTGACAATTGGGAGCATCACCTAAACCTGTGATTCCCATCATCCAGAAGGACAAGTGTCCATGTGTGGCAATTGAGTCATAAAGTCATTGAGATGTACAGAACGGAAACAGACCTTTGGTCCAACTCGTCCATGCCAACCAGATATCCTAATCCAATCTAGTCCCACCTGTCAGCACTTGGCCCATATCCTTCCAAACCCTTCCTATTCATATGGAAATGATGATGGTGTAATTGGAGATGTTACCCTGACATCAATAAAGTTAAAAATCACACAACACCAGGTTATAGTCCAACAGGTTTAATTGGAAGCACACTAGCTTTCGGAGCGAAACTCCTTATGCCATCCCAACTTGGATATATATTATTGTTACTAAGTTCAATTCTTTGAAAGTACTCTCTAAAAACAGTGTAGCAGCATCTTCACCACAGGAACTGTGATGGTTCAAGCATGAGATCAAACATCAGCTTCTTAAAAGAATGGGATATAAATGCAAGCTTTGCAAGCAATGTCTATATCACCAGGAAAGATCAGCAAAACAAAGTGCTAAAAGTGGAGTCTAAAGAGTCATCACCTGATGATTCGGAGATGCCGGTGTTGGACTGGGGTGTACAAAGTTAAAAATCACACAACACCAGGTTATAGTCCAACAGGTTTAATTGGAAGCACACTAGCTTTCGAAGCAACGCTCCTTCATCAGGTGATTGAATCACCTGATGAAGGAGCGTCGCTCCGAAAGCTAGTGTGCTTGCAATTAAACCTGTTGGACTATAACCTGGTATTGTGTGATCTCCAAATCATGACATCAATAAAGCAGAGAAGAACTGAAAGGAACAGGAGAAACCAAAGTGAAGCAAGTAAATAAGAAAGTCTGAGACACTGTACTAGAGAGTTGTGCTTGGTAATCTCTCTGTATATAAATGTAAACAATGTGTTACCGTACTGAGGAGAGTGAAAGGGCCTTAATCTAGGATGAGGACAAACAAGGTAAGGACCAATAAGGGATGCTAGAGAACAAAAAGATTGGCCTCCAAGTTAGTGTGTGGACACATTGCCAGACCCACGCAACAGTAGTATCAAAGAGTTTTAGCAGCAGTGTACGCATTAAATAAAGCAAGAAGCATCTTTGGTTCCACGTTTCCCTTCAAGTCACATCCCATCCCAACTTGGATATATATTATTGTTACTAAGTTCAATTCTTTGAAAGTACTCTCTAAAAACAGCATAGCAGCATTTTCACCACAGGAACTGTAATGGTTTAAGCATGAGATCAAACATCAGCTTCTTAAAAGAATGGGATATAAATGCAAGCTTTGCAAGCAATGCCTATATCATCAGGAAAGATCAGCAAAACAAAGTGCTAAAAGTGGAGTCTAAAGAGTCATCAAATCATAAAGAACAGAAGAGTCTCTTTGGCTCATAACCTGTTCCAAACTGTCTGCAATAATCCCATTTTCCAGCACTTGGCTCTTGGCCTTGAATGTTATCATCCTTTTTAAAGTTGTGAGGCTTCCTGTCTTTACTGCCCTCTCAGACAGTGTATTCTAGATTCCAACCAACCCCTGGGTAAATAAAAAGTTCCTGAAATCCCCCTTCACCTTAAAATTGTGCCCTCTCACTACTGACCCTTCAACTAAGGGGAGCAGCTGCTTCCTATCCATCCTGTCCATGCCAATCAATCTTTTCACCTTGAGCAGATCCCTCAGTCTTCTCTGTTCTGATCTTATGTAGCTGTTCTTCATAGCCACACTGCTTCAACCCAGACAAAATCCTAGTGAATCTCCTTTGCTCCCCCTTCAGTGCAATCACATCTTTCCTCCAGTTTGGCAACTAGAACTGCACACAGTCTTCCTGCTGTGGCCTAGCCAAAGATTTGCACAGCTCCAACATGACCTCCCTGCTCATCTAATTTATGACATGACCTATAAAGCCAAGTGTCCCATACACCTTCTTAACCATCCAATTAACCTGTTCTGCAGCCTTCAGGGGTCTGTGGACAAACACCCCAAGATCCCCCTGTTCCTCTGAGTTTGCTTTTGTTCTATAATTCATTGAGTAACCCTTTGTCTTGTTATTTCTTCCAAAAAACATCACCTCTTGGTTATCAGGGTTAAATTCTATCTGGAGGAGAAAGTGAGGACTGCAGATGCTGGAGATCAGAGCTGAAAATGTGTTGCTGGAAAAGCGCAACAGGTCAGGCAGCATCCAAGGAGCAGGAGAATCGACGTTTCGGGCATGAGCCCTTCTTCAGGAAACATCCTGAAGAAGGGATCATGCCCGAAACGTCGATTCTCCTGCTCTTTGGATGCTGCCTGACCTGCTGCACTTTTCCAGCAACACATTTTCAGCTTAAATTCTATCTGCCACTGATCCAGCTGACCAATCCATTTATACTTTCCTGTAACTCAAAACATCACCCACCTGCATACACACAATATGGGTGCTGGGGAAAAATAAGCAGTTAGGCGGTAGTGAGGGGGTAAGGGGGAAAATATATATATATAACCAGGAGATTTAGAATTTCCTCAGTTCAGGAGACTGATTCTGAGTTGGCTGGGCCAAAAAGAGTATAACCAGGAGATTTTGAATCTCCTCAGAAAAAAACAAAAAAAAATTAAAGCATCACCCTATTTCAGATTGTGGTGGTGTTAATTGCAACTGGAAGCATCCGATTGCATGGTCTTATCGAGAAAATCATGGTGGGAAACAGATTAAATCAGGTTTGAGTGAAATTGGGCAGGTGCCATGATTTGGAATGATGCCCATCAGGAGCCATTTCAAAAATGTCCCAAACTATTCACTTAAAACATTGAAGAATGAGTGAGAAATTGCACGGTATTCCATAAATGCTACCCTGCATAGAACGAAATCAAAGCTGGAGTGCAGTCCCCATTGTATCAGGTCATTATGTTGGCCAGCCCACTTTAAAGAGAACTGATAATGCCGACATATTTCCTGTAAACATTATAGTCCTTGTATAAAAGACGGAAATGGATTCAATTCCAGAAGTTAAATTATACTTATGCTATTGCCAAATTCTATCAAGTTATGAAATTTGATAAGCCAATACTTTACTGTTTCTGCATTTGTAGACTGCACAATTCAACATTATTTAAAGGAAAATGTTCACTTCTATGATGAAAAGAAGGAAGGCTTTTTCAAAAAAAAATCTCAGCTCAAAAGACTATAATGTAAAAAACTTGAACAACAAAAATAAGTGAATTTAAGTGAGACTAGGCTGCCATTCCCCAACTTAACTCTGTGGATGTAGCTGAATTGGGTCATTTCAGAAATTTCCAGCCAAGTTTATGATGAATGTAGAGTCAAACTCATTAAATAAGGAAACCATATAAGCATGAAAGCTGACCGACTGAAGTGAACAGGGATATTAGGCTAGGTGATAAACCAATAGAGAAGCAAGGACAGATACTTAAGAGGATATTTCAGAATACTAAGAATAAGTATCTTTCCAATATTATTAAAAAGTCTGAAGTGAGGGCAGACCATTTATGGCTAACTGAAGGAATTAAGGAAAGCATCAAACTTAAGAAAAAAGCAGATAATTACACAAATGAATGCTACATCAGGTCATTGGACAAAATATATAAAAAAAGACGGAAAATGATGAAAAAATTAAACAGAGGAACAATATTAAAGAATAAAAGAAAGCTGGCTAGAAATGTAAAAGTAGATAGCAAGAACTTCCATGGAAATTTAAAAACAAAAAAAGTACAGTCAGCGTTAGTCCTTTAAAGAGTAAGAATGAGGAGTCAATAATAAATAATAAGGAGAACGATGGGTTAAATAATTACTCTCAATGAATAGTCAAAAATCTAGTTGATGGAGTGCAATATGGCGAAATGCGAAGTCATTCACCTTTTTCTATTCCTTCATTAGATGTGGGCATTGCTGCTGACCAACATTTACTGCCCATCCCTAGTTGCCCTTGATGAACTGGTGGTGAGCTGCTTTGTTGAACTGCTGCTGTCCATGTGCTGTCGGTAAACCCATAATGGAGAGAATTGAGGATCTTGTCCCAGTAACAGTGAAAGAACAGTGATATATTACAAAGTCAGGACGGGGAGTGACTTATAGGGGAGCTTGCAGGTGGTGGTGTTCCTATGATTCTACTGCTGTTGTCTTTCTAGATGGAAGTGGTCATGAGTTTAGAATGTGCTGTCTAAGGATCTCTAGTGAATTTCTGCTGTGCAATTTGTAAGTTGTACACACTGCTATTTCTGAGCATTGATGACAAGGAGTGGATGTTTAGGAATGTGGTGCCAATCAAGTAGGGTGCTTTGTCCTGGATGTTGTCAAGCTTCTTGAGTGCACCCATTCAAGCAAGTGGAGAGTATTCCATCAACTCCTGACTTGTGTCTTGGAGATGATGGACAGACTTTGGGGAGTCCGGAAGTGAGTTAATCACCGCAGTATTCCTAGCCTCTGACCTGCTCTCATAGTCACTCTGTTAATTTGGCAATGCCTGTTTCTAATCAATGGTAGACCCAGGATGTTGATAATGTGGAATTCAGTGATGGTAACACAGAGATTAGATCATCCCTTATTGGTGATGGTCATAGCCTGGCATTTGTGTGGTGTGAATGTTACTTGCCACTTGTCAATCCAATTTGAGAGTGTGTTGCTGGAAAAGCACAGCAGGTCTGGTAGCATACGAGGAGCAGGAAAATTGATGTTTTATGCCAGTGCCCTTCATCTGGAATGAGCCTCATTCCTGATGAAGGGCTCCGGCCCGAAACATCGATTTTCCTGCTCCTCAGATGCTGCCTGACCTGCTATGCTTTTCCAGCACACACTCTTAACTCTGATCTTCAGCATCGGCAGATCTCACTATCTCCTACTTGGTTGGGTGAGGTTTGTCATGCTTTTTGTGTATAGGACATAACTGGGTAATTTTCCACAATGTCAGGTCGATGCCAGTGATGTGATTGTACTGGAAGAGCTTGGCTAGGGGTCATCAAATTCTGGAGCTCCAGACTTCAGGAGTATTACTGGAATGCTGTCAGGACCCACAGCCTTTGCATTATCCAGTCTCTTGACATCACGTGCAGTGAATAGAACTGGCTGAAGACTGGTATCTGTAATGCAGAAACAAAACTGGGTCTCATTGTCAGTCCTAGCCAGGATATTGTCCAGAGTTTGCTGTATTTGATCATGGATTGCTTCAGTATCTGATGAGTCACGAATGGAGCTGCACATTGTGCAACCATTGGTGAACATCCCTGCTTCTGACCTTATGATGGAGGGAAGGTCAATGATGAAGTAGCTGAAGAGGGTTGGGCCTAGGACATTACCCTCAGGAACTCCTGCAGGGATGTGCTGGAGCTGTGATGATTGATCTTCAACAGCCACAATTCTTCCTATGTTTGCCCCCTGATGCTCACTGATTCCCATTTTGTTGGGGCTCCTTGATGCCACATTGGCATCACCTCACCTCTGGAATTCAGCTCTTTTGAGCCAAGGCTGTAATGAGGTCAGGAGCTAGTGGGCCTGGCAGAAACAAAACTGGGTCTCATTGAACAGGTCATTGCTGAGCAAATACTGCTTGATAGTATGCTGATGACACCTTCTATCATATTACTGATGATCAAGAGTAGACTGATAGGTCAGAAATTGGTTGGGTGAGGTTTGTCATGCTTTTTGTGTATAGGATATAACTGGGTAATTTTCCACAATGAGAGTAAGTAAGGGCTGCAGATGCTGGAGATCAGAGCTGAAAATGTGTTGCTGGAAAAGCGCAGCAGGTCAGGCAGCATCCAAGGAACAGGAGAATCGACGTTTCGGGCATAAGCCCTTCTGAAGAAGGACTTATGCTCGAAACGTCGATTCTCCTGTTCCTTGGATGCTAATTTTCCACAATGTCAGGTCGATGCCAGTGATGTGATTGCACTGAAAGAGCTTGGCTAGGGGTCATCAAATTCTGGAGCTCAAGACTTCAGGAGTATTACTGGAATGCTGTCAGGACCCACAGCCTTTGCATTATCCAGTCTCTTGACATCACGTGCAGTGAATAGAACTGGCTGAAGACTGGTATCTGTAATGCTGAGGACCACTGGAGCAGGCCAAGATGCATCATCCACTCGGCACTTTCAGCTGAAGATTGCAGCAAATGCTTCAGCCTTAGACTTTGCATAGATGTGCTGGGCTCTTCAATCATTGAGGATGGCAATATTTCTGGAGCCTTCATCTCTAGTGAGTTGCTAAATTGTTCATCACTATTCAAGACTGGGTGTGGCAGGACTGCAGAACTTAGATCTGATCAAATGGTTGTGGGCTCGCTTAGCTTTGTCTATCACTTACTGCTTATACTGTTCAGCATGCAAGTAGTCCGATTTGGTAGCTTCACCAAGTTGACTTCTCATTTTTAGAATTTTTAATCATGTCTGGTGCTGCTCCTGGCAAGCCCTCTGCACTCTCCATTGAACCGGAGTTGATCCCCTAGCTTGATGGTAATGGTTGAGTGGGGGACATGTGACTACAGATTGTACTGGAGTACAATTCTGCTGCTGTTGATGGCCCACAACACCTCGTGGACACTGAGTCTTCAGTTGCTAGAGCTGTTTGAAGTCTATCATATTTTGCATGATGATAGTGTGACACACCATGGAAGTTATTCTCATTGTGAAGATGGGATTTTGTCTCCACAAGGACTGAGCAATGGTCACTCACACTGATACTGTCATGACAGATGCATCTGCAGCCGATAGATTAGTATGGATGAGTCAAGTATATGTTTGCTCTCTTATTGGTTCCCTCACCATGTGCCACAGACTTTGACAGGATGAATAAACGAATATTACTGAAACAGAGAATCGCTGAAGAATTCCAAGATACAGAGGAACCAAGGTCTTCTGAGACATTATCCCAAAATCTCTGTATTCAGCTGCAGCTAGTCATTAACAAGGCAAATGGAATTTTGTCCTTTCTTCTGAGAATAAATGAACATAAAAGTAAGGATGTTTCAGTTATACTAGGCATTGGTTGAACCACATATCAAATAGGGTGTGCAATTTTGATATCCTTATTTAAAGGAAGGATATAAATGCAATGGAGGCAGGTCAAAGGAGATATGCCAGACTGATATCTGAAATAAGAGGGTTGTGTTACAAGGAAATATTGGACAGACTGGGCTTGTTTCCATTGGAGTTTAGGAAAATGAGGGACCACTTGATCATATAAGATCGTAAACAATTTTAACAAGATGGATTTTAAAAGATATGCCTTGCGTGGGTTATTACTTGAGAGCATTATTTTATAAAAAATAAAGCTTACCCTTTCAGGAAAGAGATGAGGAGAATATGTTTTTCTCTCAGAGAATTGGACAACTTTCAATCTCTGCATCAGAAGGCTGTGATATGGGCTGTTGCATATTTTTGAGGACACAGTCAATAGATTCTTGTCAGGCAAGGCAATCAAGGGTTATTTGGGATTGAAGAGGATGCAGAATTCAAAACAGAAATAAATCAGCCACACCTTATTGAATGGGAGAGCAGACTTAAGGGTAATAATTTCTTCCTTCTGTCCCTACTTCTTTTGCTTATATTTAGAATGGCTACAAATTTGATTGTGATAAATATCTTATGCACAGAAATGCAGTCGTGTGAGTTGAGTCCGTCTTATGCTCATGCACATCTTATGGAGCTTTACAGGATACATATTTTGAGGCTCAGTCCTGCACCTCATGATAAGACTATACCCACTCAACACGAGGAATTTATCATGACTATGGGTCAAAACTCTGAAGTACTATGGACAATTTAATTTGTAATTCTAAAATGCATTCTCTTTGAAAGAGAGATCTGATACAACCAAGAATGGCAAGGATGTAAGTGAAGTGGCTGTCTGGAGACAGAGTGAGCCATGCAATGTCAAATCTAAGGATGCAAAGGGAAATTCACAAACCACCCTTCAAATATGGAACAGATAATCTCGTGTGATTAAAATGATACTCAACAAGCCACTCCTGTGAGATTATGTTCCACTTTGCAGAAACACTTAGTGTTTTTCCTTTTGATTAATACATAGGACCAAAGTTAAAAAAGCAGGTTTGATTTCTGCTGGAATATTCTAGGGGGAACTAAGGTTCCCATGTGTGTCAGTGGGCTAACATACCCACATGTATTAGCCTGGGTTTGAACTCTAGTGTGCTGTGAAGGTCACAGTCAACAATCTCCTAGACACCCTTGCCTGACAGCAAAAGAGACTTTTAATCTGAGTGCTGGAAACCAGCTAGCTTGCAAGCCAGATGAAAAGGACTTCATCTCAGGCATGGTCAAAAGAAATCAGAATAACAGAATCTCAACCAAACTACAAAACTAAAAACCTTAGAATCGACTCTTCAACTACCAACACAATACGAGCGATAAACTCCACTGCAATGGTCGCAAAGTTCAACTATCCATTCTTCAAGAAAAATTCAGAGATGGATCTATTTTTTTTTTAAAGTTACATCTTACTTCTACATGTGTATGTCAGTTGCATTATTAATTATCCTTTTTTTTATAAATGAATAAAATCACTCTTTGTCAACTCAAGAAAGATTGCATAAATTGATACTTCTTAAAACATAAGTTCAGCTGGGTCTGGGAGAAAGGTATCACCAGATCCATTTTTAATTAGCTGTGTTGTGATCAACCAAGGGGTGCGTGAATAATGAAGGGGAGCCACTTCATCCCTCCTCACCCAGGAACTTAATGACCGGAGATATCCCATTCAGAATTTATAAGTTGGGAAGATTAATGTCATAGTTTAACTCATTTTACACAATATCACTTCATTGTGAACTTCAAAAAGACTAGAAATAGTGGGTGGAGAATTTGTAAACATTGCATTTTCATTGGAAGTCATTTTAGTAGCCATTTCACCTCCAGATTGAAGACAGTGACTACAACTGAGTTCAATTGAGGATAACTATGGAAAAGGATAAGATGGATCATGAGTAAATCTTGTAAACTGGGGAAAGCTAATTTTACTAAAATAAGATACAACTTGGCCCAATTGGACTGGGGCCAGCTACTTGCAGGTAAAGTTGTTCCAGAGCAGTGGAAGGCATTCAAGGAGGAAACCGTGAGAGTACAGAGCAAATATATTGCTGCAATGGCAAAGGTTAGGGTCAGGACTGGAAATCCCTAGAAATCCTTACCTCCCTCCAAGGCCCCAAAGGAGCCTTGCACATCCAACAGAGTTTCACCTGCACTTGCACACATGTCATTTACTGTATTCGTTACACCCAATGTGGTCTCTTCTACATTGGGGAGACAAGACACCTCCTTGCAGAGCACTTCAAAGAACGTCTCCAGGATACCCACACCAACCAACCCCATTGTCCCGTGGCTGAACACTTCAACTCCCCCTCCCACTCCACCATGGACATGCAGGTCCTGGGCCTCCTCCATCGCCATTCCCTTACCATCTGACACCTGGAGGAAGAACACCTCATCTTCTGCCTTGGGACCGTCCAACCTCATGGCATCAATGTGGATTTCACCAGTTTCCTCATTTCCCCTCCCCCATCTTATCCCAGTTCCAATCTTCCAGCTCAGCACTGTCCTCATGACTTGTCCTACCTGTCCATTTTCCTGCCCACCCATCCGCTCCACTCTCCCCTCCGACCTATCACCTTTAATTTTCCTGCTTTTCAGATCTGCCTGACCTGCTGCACTTTTCCAGCACCACACTCTCGACTGTTATTTTGGTCTATCCCTTCCTCCCTTTCCTATTAATGGGGCAATGTTCACAGTTCTCTACCACACCATCTGTAGCCATAGAGGATTTGAAAATTCTCCAGGACTAGGAGCCCCCAGTACATTCTCCCTTTTCTCCATCAAGAGCCCAGGATACATATCATCTGACCCTGTTTATTTATCCATTTAGGGCTGCTAAACCCAATAGTATCCCTTCTCTCTTGGCTAATTTCTTCAATATTCCATCTTGATGTCTATGCCCGTGTCATTTTTTCCAGTTGTGAAGACCAACACAATGTATTGATTCGGGTTTGTGACTGTATCAAGATTAACTGTACGGTCCCTAATGGGCCCTACTCTTTTTTGTGTTGTTACTTTGCTCTTTATTTATTTTAAAGGCCCTTTTAGATTTTCCTTTATTCTGCATGTCAATGCTTTTGCATGAACTCCCTTAACTTTCCTTAATTCCTTTAAATCTCTGCTGCACTTTTTATACTCCTTCGGGGACTTTACCTTATTGATATCTTGGTACCTGCCATCAGCTTCTTTCCTTTTTCTTAATCCTACGTGTTTTCTTTAATCCTAACTTCAATGCACCTGCGCCTCGGATGCTGCCTGACCTGCTGTGCTTTTCCAGCACCACACTCTCGACTCTAATCTCCAGCATCTGCAGTCCTCACTTTTGCTTAGACCAAAATAACAGGCCAATCAGTCTATCCTCAGTGGCAGGAAAATGATTAGAAAGATTTCCGAGGGACAGAATATAGTTGTATTTGGAGAGACGTGCTTTAATCAGGGATAGTCTGCATAGAATAATGAAGGGAGGGCTGTGTTTGACAAATTTGAATGAATTTTTGGGAGGTAACCAAGGGTGCTGAAGAAGGTAATGTTGTGATCTACATGGACTTTATCAAGACTTTTGATGAGATTCTTCATGCCAGAATTATTAAGAAAGTAAGAGTCCATGAGATTGAAAGAAAAATAATACATTGGGTCCAAAATTAACGGAGAGGCACGAAAGAAAGAGTGATGGAAGAGGGATGCTTCTCTGACTGAAAGTTTGATTCCAACGGGTTCCACAGGGCTCAATGCTTGAGTCCTTAATGTTTGGTGTACACTAATACTTTGGAAATTAATGTAAGGAAAATGATCATGGCTTCACAGATAACACGATAATTTGTCAGGAAGTAAATAATGAGAAGGAGAGCTTTAAACTGCAGAAGCAGACTAATGAATTGATCAACTGGGCAGAGCAATGGCAAATGAAATTCAACCAGAATAAATGAGACACAACGTCCTTGTGGAAGGCTAACGAGGTAAATTGTTATAATATGAATGGTGGAACACTGGAAAACATTGAGAATCAATATTTTCAATATCTTTTTCCTTGTCGGGCATATCCACAGATCTTTGAAGGGAGCACAGTAGTTAGATAATCAAGTTATGAAAGCGTATGGTATGCTTGCCTTTATTAGATGAGTCACAGAATACAAGAGCAAGAAGGTTATGTTGGAACTATACAAAAAGGCTGGTTAGGCCATAGCATGTAGTTCTGGTCTCCACACTATAGGAAGGATGTGATTACACTTGAGACGTGCAAAGAAGATCGAGCTTTATTCTACCAGGGTTGGAGGGTCTGAGCGATGAGGAAAGATTGAATTGCCTAGGGTTATTTTCCTTGAAGCAGCAAAGTCTGAGAGGGGCATGATAGGCTTGTGTAACATGATGATGGGCATAGAAAGCACAGATAGGAAGGCACTTTTTCCATAGGTAAAGGGATCAAGAACAGGAGTCATAGATTTAAGATGAGAAGTAGAATGCTAAGTGGATAGATGAGGAGAATTGTTTTCACCCAGATGATGGTGGGAGTCTGGAACACACTGCCTAATGGGGTGAAAACAAGAAATGCTGGAGATCTCAATGGGTCAGGCAGCATCTTGGAGTGAAAACAAGCTAACGGTTCGAATCGAGATGACTATTCAACAGAGCTGAAGTGAAGTTCAAGAGTCATCCAGACTCAAAATGTTAGCTTGCTGTTTCTCCATGGAGAAAGTGAGGACTGCAGATGCTGGAGATCAGAGCTGAAAATGTGTTGCTGGAAAAGCGCAGCAGGTCAGGCAGCATCCAAGGAACAGGAGAATCGACATTTCGGGCACACACACTGAAGAAGGGCTTATGCCCGAAATGTCGATTCTCCTGTTCCTTGGATGCTGCCTGACCTGCTGCGCTTTTCCAGCAACACATTTTCAGCTCTGTTTCTCCATGGCCACTGCCTGACCTGCTGTGATCTCCAATATTTCTTGTTGTTAGTACAGATTCCAGCATCAGCAGTAATTTGACCCTAGGCAGAAGTGGGTATGCAGATGCTGGAGATTAGAGTCAAGATTAGAGTGGTGCTGGAAAAACGCAGCAAATTGGGCAGCATCCGAGGAGCCGGAAAATCGAAGTTTCTGGCTAAAGCCCTTCATCAGTGTGTTTTGTAGAGGGCTAAGAGACAGGAAAGTTCAGGAAGGTAGGAAGACATGAGTTCCATTGGGCAGAAAAAAACTGAAATGATGGGTCTGGTGGATTTTTGGAAGGATGTTGATGTGAGCTCTGAGGGGTTGGGGGACTATCAATTTGGAGGCAGTCAGTGGGAGATTGCCAGATAAAATGAGGTCAGTGACTGTTGTGGATACAATGGCCTGATGTGCCATGGGGGGTCATTGTCCAGGGGAAGATATCTGAGAGTTATGGCTCAGCGTCTGCAATGTAGAGGTCAGTATACCAGACTAGAACAGCACCACCGCCTACGTCCATCACATATGTTCTGATTAGGCTAACTTCAACAAGGCAGCCTCTGAAATGTCCATCCTCTCCCTCAACCGAGGATTCCCCAGCATTGTTGTTGGCAGGGCCCTCAACCAGGTCTGACCCATCTCCTCTACTTCTGTCCTCCCCTCTTCCCTCCCACAGCAGTGATAGGGTTCTACTTGTCCTTACTGACCATCTCACCAGTATTCATACCCAGAAAATCATCAGCCACCATTTCTGCAACTTCCAGCGAGATGCCACCACCAGTCATATACTCCCCTTCCTTCCCTTGTTCAACTTCCCTCAGGGACACTTCTTCCTTCGCTCTCAACACCCCACCACTGCCCCATGGCATCTTCACCTACATCTGCCAAAGGTCTAACACCTGCCCATTTACCTCCTCCTTCCTCAGTATCCAAAGGCCTGAACACACCTTCCAGGTGAAACAGCGTTTTACTTGCACTTACTTTTCACAATCTAGTTGACTGCATTCGCTGCTCACAGTGTGGTCTTCTGTACATTGGGGAAATGAAGTGTAGAATGAGTGACCGCTTTGCAGAACATCTATGTCCTGCCCATAATGAAAGACCCTGCGCTTCAAGGTGCCTGTCTCTTTAACACACCACTCTGTTCCCTGGCCAACATCCCTGTATCAGGCTTGCAGCAAAGCTCCAGCGAAGCTGGAAGAACAACAACTCATTTTTTGTTTGGGGACCATACAGTCCTCAGGACTTAATATTGAGTTCAATAATTTTAGGGCCTGAACTCCTCCATCTCCTTGTTCCCAACCTCACCCACCAGGCCTTGCTTTCAAATACTTCTTTCTGCACAGATTGAGGAAAGCCCACCCCTCACCACATTCTACAGAGGGTTTATTGAGAGTACCCTGAGCTGCTGCATCACTGCCTGGTTCGGGAATTGCACCGTCTCGGGATTGTAATTCCCTACAATGGATAGTGAGGACAGTGGAGAAGATCATCGGGGTCTCTCTTCCCTCCGTTACAGACGTCTATACCACACGTTACATCCGAAAGGTTAGAGTATTGTGGAAGATTCCACATACCCCTCACTCAAACTCATCTCCCTCCTGCCATCTGGCAGAGGTTACTGGAGTATTCGGTCTCTCATAGAGTCATAGAGTCATAGAGATGTACAGCATGGAAACAGACCCTTCGGTCCAACCCGTCCATGCCGACCAGATATCCCAACCCAATCTAGTCCCACCTGCCAGCGTCCGGCCCATATCCCTCCAAACCCTTCCTATTCAAATACCCATCCAAATGCCTCTTAAATGTTGCAATTGTACCAGCTTCCACCACATCCTTTGGCAGCTCATTCCATACACATACCACCCTCTGCGTGAAAAAGTTGCCCCTTTGGTCTCTTTTATATCTTTCCCCTCTCAACCAAAACCTATGCCCTCTAGTTCTGGACTCCTCGACCCCAGGGAAAAGACTTTGTTTATTTATCCTATCTATGTCCCTCATAATTTTGTAAACCTCTATTAGGTCACCCCTCAGCCTCCGACGCTCCAGGGAAAACAGCCCCAGCCTGTTCAGCCTCTCCATGTAGCTCAGATCCTCCAACCCTGGCAACATCCTGTAAATCTTTTCTGGACCCTTTCACGTTTCACAACATCTTTCCGATAGGAAGGAGACCACAATTGCACGCAATATTCCAACAGTGGCCGAACCAATGTCCTGTACAAACGCAACATGACCTCCCAACTTCTGTACTCAATACTCTGACCAATAAAGGAAAGCATACCAAACGCCTTCTTCACTATCCTATCGAGGAGAAAGTGAGGACTACAGATGCTGGAGATCAGAGCTGAAAATGTGTTGCTGGAAAAGTGCAGCAGGTCAGGCAGCATACAAGGAGCTGGAGAATCGACGTTTCAGGCATGAGCCCTTCTTCATGATTCCTGAAGAAGGGCTTATGCCTGAAACGTCAATTCTCCTGCTCCTTGGATGCTGCCTGACCTGCTGCGCTTTTCCAGCAACACATTTTCAGCTCACTATCCTATTTACCTGCAACTCCACTTTCAAGGAGCTATGAACCTGCACTCCAAGGTCTTTTTGTTCAGCAACACTTCCTAGGACCTTTCCATTAAGTGTATACATCCTGCTAAGATTTGCTTTCCCAAAATGCAGCACCTCGCATTTATCTGAATTAAACTCCATCTGCCACTTCTCAGCCCTTTGGCCCATCTGGTCCAGATCCTGTTGTAATCTGAGGTAACCCTTTTCGCTGTCCACTATACCTCCAATTTTGGTG
This sequence comes from Chiloscyllium plagiosum, assembly GCF_004010195.1. Lineage (NCBI taxonomy): Eukaryota > Metazoa > Chordata > Chondrichthyes > Orectolobiformes > Hemiscylliidae > Chiloscyllium > Chiloscyllium plagiosum. The sequence continues at coordinate 93,428,708 of NC_057714.1, read as the reverse complement.
TCATCTGCAAACTTACTAACGGTACCTCTTATGCTCGCATCCAAATCATTTACGTAAATGACAAAAAGTAGAGGGCCCAGCACCGATCCTTGTGGCACTCCACTGGTCACAGGCCTCCAGTCTGAAAAACAACCCTCCACCACCACCCTCTGTCTTCTACCTTTGAGCCAGTTCTGTATCCAAATGGCTAGTTCTCCCTGTATTCCATGAGATCTAACCTTGCTAATCAGTCTCCCATGGAGAACCTTGTCGAACGCCTTAACGAAGTCCATATAGATCACATCTACTGCTCTGCCCTCATCAATCGTCTTTGTTACATCTTCAAAAAACTCAATCAAGTTTGTGAGACATGATTTCTCTCATGGCCAGACTGTGCAACAGTTTCTTCCCCCGCAAGCCATCAGGCTCCTTAACACTGTATAATTGGACCTTTTTCCCATCTGACATTCTTTCATATTGCTGCTACAAAAATGCCTATTATTCATCATTCTTCTCTTACACCGTAACTTGCGTGCTTTACACTTCTTATGTACTTTATGCTGTGTACGATTGTGTAGTTTGTGCTGTCTCATCTTTACTGTATCAGTTGTAAATGGTAGAAATGACAAATAAAAGTTCCTTTCTCTCTCTCTCTCTCTCTACTCTACTCTACACACTGCCTATTGTTAGCCACTAACTGTCTCCAATAACAGCTATTCACCCTCTCAGCCAGATCGTCATTGACTCCTTTGTCTGACCAACTCTTCTTCTCTCTCTATAGACTCTATCCCTGACTATTGTTTACTCTTTACCCTTTACCCCACCCTATCTTCTTCATATAAACTGACATTTCCCTCACTACCATTAGTTCTGAGGAAGGATCACCGGACCCGAAACATTTATTTTGATTTCTGTTCACACATGCTGCCAGACCTGCTGAGCTTTTCCAGCAACTTCTGTTTTTGTTTCTGATTTTCAGCATACAGTCATAGAGATATAGAAATGTACAGCACAGAAACAGATCCTTCAGTCTAACATGTCCATACCAACCAGATATCCTAAAATAATCTAGTCCCATTTACCAGCATTTGGCCCATATCCCTCTAAACCCTTCCCATCCAGATGCCTTTTAATGCTGTAACTGCATTAGCCTCTACCACTTCCTCTGACAGCCCATTCCACACACGCACCACCCTCTGCATGAAAAAGTTGCCACTTAAGTCCCTTTTAAGTCTTGCCCCTCTCACACTAAACCTGTGCCCTCTAGTTCTGGACTCCCCCACCCCAGGGAAAAGACATTGTTTATTTACCCTATCAATGCCCCTCATGATTTTATAAACCTCTATAAGATCACCCGTCAGCCTCCAAATCTCCTGGGAAAACAGCCCCAGTCTATTTAGCTTCTCCCTATAACTCAAACCCTTCAATCCTGGCAACATTCTTGTAAATCTTTTCTGAACCCTTTCAGGTTTCACAGCATCCTTCCAATAGGACGGTGACCAGAATTGCACGCAATATTCCAAAAGTGATCAAACCAATGTCCTGTACAGCCACAACATGACCTCCCAACTCCTGCACTCAATACTCTGACCAATAAAGGAATGGATAGCAAATGCTTTCTTCACTATCCTATCTACCGGTGACTCTATTTTCAAGGAGCTATGAACCTGCACTCCAAGGTGTCTTTGTTCTGCAACACTCCCCAGGACCTTACCATTAAATGCATAAGTCCTCCCCTGCTCTCCAAAATGCAGCATTTTCTAAATTAATCTCCATCTGCCACTCCTCAGCCCATTGGCCCATCTGATCGAGATCCCATTCTAATCTGAGGTAACCTTCTTCAATGTCCAGTACACCTCCAATTTTGGTATCATCTGAAAACTTACTAACTGTACCTCTTATGTTCGCATCCAAATCCAAAGCGTCTGCAGTTCTTTCAGTTTTTATCGCCCAACTGAAGTTCTCAGAAAGGGTTACTGAACCTAAAATGTTAACTCTGCTTTCTTTCCATAGATACTGCCAGACCTGCTGAGCTTTTCCAGCAATTTCTGATTTTCAATTAACTAAACGTGTTCAATTGCACAGTTTTGTGTCACTGGATAACTTTGAAGTATTGTGATTCACTGCAGAGAGCTATTTTGGCTATGGTTGACTTATTCCTGCCCTTCAAGTTGCAAGGTCACCAAACCTCCATTGGCAGCATTTGAGAATCAGCCATTGTGGAGAAGAGATATGAACTAGGTCACAAATCTATATTGTGTTACAGTTCATTTCACTTCTATTCCTCTTCCTGAATTTCCTACTTTGAAGTTATTTTATTCTTCTCTCCAATGGGATTTCCATTTGGAAATCTGTCACATCTCGAATCTGTGCCAGTTCTGACAAAAGGTCAAGAACCTGAAAGGTTCTTTCGCCATGCATGGGGTCTGAGTTTTTGTGGACTTTTCCAATTTTGGCTCAGATTTCTAGAATTTGCAACATATAGCTCTTGTGTTAAACACACTGCTTTCTTTGGTTGTGGGAGAACCAGGCTTTTCAAAGATTCTTTTTCCTTTTTTTAAAATATATGTTCATTCATGGTTTGCTGGTATTGTTGGCTTGGCAAGTATTTATTGCCTATCGCGAGTTGCCCTTGTGAAGGTGCTAATGAGTTGTCTTTCTGTGCTGTTGATATCTATGATTGTCTTCTTGAACTGCTGCAATTCTTGGGCTGTAGGTATGTCCTGAACACTGTTAAGCAGTCAGTTTCAGGATTTTGATCTTATGTTGAAGGTTAGAGGAATAACCATTTATTGCAAAAAAATAATAACTGATTAGATTTTCAGCTTCACTGTTACTCTTAGGTTTAATTGTGATCTGGTACATGCTGAACTCAAACCTTCCATTATCAATGCTTTCCAGAAATACTATGTTTTCCATTTCTTTCCTGTTTGTTATTTGGGTCATTTGCAAATGCCCTTTGAACCCAGTTATTCCCTATGGTGGTTTCCATTATTCACTGGACCATGATGCATGAACACAATCGATTTACCGAACCTGAATCTATTCACTTTTATATAGGTTAATCAAAAGTACCTATTTTAAATGACACATCTGATCTCATAGGTCCCCTCACAATTTTGTAAAGAACAATATCCTTCTTGTGTTAACTTGGTCACAAGTGAAGATGAGAGATTTCCTCTGAAAATAGCCATTTCAGCAGCATTCTCCTTCACTCCGGATTAACTGTCGATATCCCCTTGTTGTTCTGCTATTGCTCCTTTGCTGTTATTTACAAATATGATACACTGAATAATGAATCACTTTCCATCTCCGGGTTCTGATTGTGTTTCAGATATCCCCAATTGCACATTCTTCATTTCTTTTTTCACTCTTGTGATGTGGGTGGCACTGGCTGAGCCAGCATTTATTGCCCATCCCTAGTTGCCCTAGCAAAGGTGGTGGGCAGCTGCCTTCTTGAAAGTGCTGCAGTCCATTTGAAAGGGAAAATATAACATGAACTATTGGAATAATTTCAAACTACGATGAAAAGAAATTGGGGTTGATGAAATGTGTGGCAACTCAACATTCACAGCTTCATACAGTCTTTTGTGCAAACAAACAAGATTCCACAAGGAAAGATACTTGAAACTAAATATAATGATTCGCGTTTAACTTATTGAAAAGGGACTGTAAATTCCATTAAGGAATAAGCCATTTGACCCAACAAGGCCACTGTCCCTGCCAATCATACCCTCAATAGCCTTTTGTTCCAAAATAGATCTCATTTATATACATTCACCTTAAGGTTTTTTGAAGTGCAGTGGTAGTGTCCACACCTCTGAGACAGGAGGCTTCAGTTCAAGTCCCACTTGCTCTAAAGGTGCATAATAAATATGAATATATGTCTTCTGTTTACTGTATATATTATCGGTAAACTATTTTTCTGCCTGCTTTGCTGGTTCATTTTATTGAGCACTGATCCAAAGTAGACATGTTAAGACAAGCTTTGTGTTAGGGATTATGGTGCAAAATTAAACATGAGCCACCACTCAACTGAGAAGGGAGACATAGAATAATTTATTGTAGTCCTGGCTGAACACACTCGATCTGACCAATGAGAAGTGAGCTGCTATGTCTTCTACCCATGTCAAAGAGTAATTCAAGGATGCTGAATGAGTGAGACAAGGTATGTCAGTCAAGAAGGCAGCACTGTCTTGGAGAACAACTGCATAGATATCAAGCCAGAAAATCATGTAAACATTCAGCAAGCCTGCTGAATATTTCCAGCATTTTCAGCTTTTATTTCAGATTTCCAGCACAGGCAGCATTCTTGTTTTCGATAAAAGTAAATGTATTTATTTTCAAAGTTTCATAGGGCAGAGATCTTGATAAAACAAAATGTTTAATCTAGGTTTAGGCCAGTCCACAGCCTTGTCCTGGAATATTCCATTATTTTATCTGCACATAAATGATCCATGCTGGTGACTAGGATCGGGGCATGTACACAATGGAAATTGCTTAATAGGAATAATTTGATAAAGGGAAAGATTAGTCATCACATGAGGAGTTCCAATTAAGAGTTCGAGTGCAATTTACAAACATGAATTTTGGTTGCTAGGGATGAGATTACAAGTTTGATTTCTAAAATAAGTGACTAACATCCCACTCATTGGTAACAAGTACAGAACATTTACCTGATCTTTGTTTGTTTAGCTGAGACAGCTTGCTTTGATTGGAGACTGCAGTGAATTACTTTAGTGTAGGCCTAGTTTGCTTGAAGTTATGTTTTAATCATTATAATTGCTTGTTAACTCCACCTAATGATGTCATCATGAGTTATAACAGACAGCACACATTCCGTGCATGATGAAACAAAGGTGCATTTTTTAAGGTCTACAATTTATAATAGCAAGACTGAAGGCGCATCTTTGTAAGCATCCAAAAACTCTGTCACTTATATACAAAAGTCTCAACTCAAACATGCACTACCTCTTCTAATGCTAACTAGCAGAGATTGGGAAATGAACAGCCCTTAATCTGTTCTCAATCACTAACCTTCACTCAGTTGGTTGTACATGTGTTTCATCAACCTTGGTGAGCCTGGGCAAGGACAACATTTAACTAAGGTTCCCCGGACTGGCTGTGAAATCCCTTGACTCTGTTGGAAATAATGGGTGGTAGGTTAGGTTTACTATGGTTAAATAGACTGCTTTGTCTGGAGAGTAGCTATCGTTGTGTGACCATAGTCTTACCAGATCATAGGGGCTGCTTTCTCATTATAGAGAAGCAACTGGTGGTGATTTAACCTGAGGGCCACCAGACCTCAGGCAAGGGAAGAGGTTGAGAAGGAGAGTCTTTCGCGGTAACCTCAAACCGGTAATGGGAATGGAACCCACACTATTGCCATCACACTGCTCTGCAAACCAACAATCCAGCCAACTGAGCTAAACCAATTGGAGAGTGGTTATGATGCTGAGGTTCAGGAAGGCTGTAAAATCCCTGAGGAATCCATACAGTAATATTAAACAGTATCTTCAGACTGACCTGGAGGCGACTACAAAGAAAATGTAAAACAGGTATTGAAATGAATGCTTGCTACTTTTTTTCCTCAAACCTATTGTGCTTGAGCCTGCTTGCATGAGCGAATCCTCACTGTAGGAAGTGAGAATAACAAACAAAATAACAAACAATCCTCACAGCTCCAGGGATCCCGGTTCGAGTCCAGTCTCAGGACATGGAGTTTGCACATTCTCTTCATGACCAGATGGGTTTCTTCTGGCTGCTCCAGTTTCCGATCACATCCAAAGATATGCAAGTTAGGTGGATTGGCCATGCTAGTGTGTAGGCTAGGTAGATTAACTATGATAAATGTAGTGTTATGGGGATAGGAGTTGAGATTGTGGTGCTGGGAAAGCACAGCAGGTCAGGCAGCATCTGAGGAGCAGGAGAATCGATGTTTCGGGCATAATCCCTTCATCGGGAATGGTTAGGGTTGGATGCTCTCCAGACGGTCAGTGCAGACTCAATGGGCCAAAAGGCCTTCATTTGCACTGTAGAGATTCTAAAGTGGAGGGTGAATGTTAAACCCCTTTCGCTTTGAAGTACTCATTGGATATTGTGTAGTATTTCATTGCATAATCCTGTACAAGTGGCAAAACATACCACAATGTCACACTTAAACTGAAAGCTGCCATTTTTTAAACACAGCAAGATTAATAGAAGGAGCACACTAAAACGGATTATTAATGTACACAGTGGAGTTGATAGCTGACAGTAGGATTGAATGTAAATTGCCTGTGCTTTGTATCAATGAGCAAGCAGTAACCGGAAACTTGTCATTTATTGCCTAAATACAGTGAAGTACCGTCATTTGCAAGGGTTGCATTTCGAGAGAATGTTGCAAACAGTGATTGCTGCATTTCACAAACATGACAGGCTGTGCTTTCACAGGACATGATACAGACACATTGCACAGCTTTACTCCAGCAAGTACATCTTTTTTCAAAGAATATTCAAGATTCAATTCCTAGTGGGTGAAAAGATATACAGTAGCTATTGGAGGCAAGTGAACTGCGGGTTATTACTCTAATTTAAGAAGGGTGGGCAGAGCTCCTACTTGCATTAATTTGGGAAATTCTTCAAATATGAAAATCTGAGCACATTGTCATGTTGCCAACATTTTTAGTCGGAGCAGGGATGGCCAGGGAGATGGAGGGCCGAGCAGCGAGGGGCCAGTCAGGGGGTGGGAGTCTAGGCAGAGCAGGGATGGTCAGGGGGATGGGGGTCTGGGTGGACAGAGGATGGTCAGGGGCATGG
>NC_057714.1:93387691-93417474 GCF_004010195.1 Chiloscyllium plagiosum | reverse complement strand
GGGATGGTGGTCTGGGCGGAGCGAGGATGGTCAGGGGGATGGGGGTCTGTGCGGAGCGAGGATGGTCAGGGGATTGGGGTCTGTGCGGAGCGAGGATGGTCAGGGGATGGTGGTCTGGGCGGAGCGAGGATGGTCTGGGGATGGGGGTCTGAGTGGAGCGAGGATGGTCAGTGGGATGGTGGTCTGGGCGGAGCGAGGATGGTCAGGGGATGGGGGTCTGTGCAGAACGGGGATGGTTGTTGGACTGGGGACCAGTGAGGACGGTCAGCAGCTTGTGAGCTCAGGCAGACCATGTTGGAAGTCCCCTGCACTGATTTACTGCAGGCCCTTGATGGAAAGGCTGTAATGCTTATCTTTTTAACTTTATTCTCATTTTTCTAGTTTATATTATGAACAACTGCATGTCCCTTTGTTTCCTTCCCTTTTCCCTTTATTTCTGTATTTTTTGTCCAAAATGTGTACCTCGGTACTTTGGAACAAAGATGGTGCCATAATGGGTGACATTGTAAACTTTTTACTTTTCATCTGTACTTGAGTACTCATGACAATAAAGGATATTCTAATTCTTATTCTAATTCTAGACATTACAAGGGCTGAAAATGAATGAATAAATCCTGAGCTTCTGGTAAACCTATGGAAATACTCTGACCATTCAAGACTCCTCTCTTCCTCCCTGTCCTCATGACAGCATCTCCCTCCATCTCAGCCTCTAACTCTCAGTTATTTCTGTGTAAAAGCAGGATAATAGGGAGTTTCCTCCTTAAATGTCATGTTGCCCCTGAGCACTGGTATAAAACGTATAATTTGCCAGCAGTACACTTGCTTTTTTATAACACCTTTCAAGTGAGTGTTGCTAAAAAAGAGATATGAAGTTGAAGCTTTTCATCTTGGAAGTTCAGAATTTAGGACCGAGACAGGACAGGCACAACCACCAATGATGGAGCATCAAAAATTGGGGATATGCTTCAGGCCAGGTTTGTAGGAACACAGAAATCCCCATGTTGTAAAACTATTAGAGATTTCAGAGATAGCAAGAATGAAACTAGGTGAGAATTTTGAAAGTGAACATTCTCCATTTACTGGTTGCCTGTTGTGAGCCAAAATTCATCTTTGCTGTTTCTTCCAAAACACAAGTTAAGGATTCTTTGCATTTAGTGCATGAAACAGTTTGCACCATGCATTTTTCTATGTGAGAAATTAGCTCCCTTGAGCTTTTATATAGCCCACACTGTTTATAGTCATGCACCAAGAAAGGAACTCAGGAACATCAATCAGCTCATTGGTAATTATATGATTGCCTTCCATTTGATCCAGGCAACCAAAAAAGATACGGTTCTTAATTAATTAAATAATTCTTTCACAGGGACCAACACATTATTCAAGTGTTCAGAATACATTTGGCAATGCATCGTCTTCAATACACAGCTCCATGGTATTGGAATGTTGTTTTAAAGATTCTATCTTCTCGATTTTGCCCCTCACCTGAGGCATGGTGACCCTCAGATTAACCTCACCACCAGTCATCTCTATCTAATGAGAGAGCTAGTTGATTTTAACCCTACTGCGAATCCTCTTGCAAGGATGCCAGCCTTGAAGAAGTTTTCCTCCTCTCTCTACAAGGATCTCAGGGAGTCCCTCTCCCACTGCAACCCCCAGGTCATTTCCTCTGCCCTGAAGCTCTTAATCTATCACCTTCATCTCCTCCCCCACTCACCTATTGTACTCTATGCTACTTTCTCCCCACCCTCCTCTCACTTATCTCTCCACCCTTCAGTCTCTCTGCCTGTATTCCTGATGAAGGGCTTTTGCCCGAAACGTCGATTTTACTGCTCCTCGGATGCTGCCTGAACTGCTGTGCTTTTCCAGCACCACGCTATTCTAATGACAGAGCAGCCTATGGCCCTCTGGATCTGTGGTTAACTTTACCTTTACATGGTTTCAAACTGATTCTCTGTTTGAAAGAGATAATGATAGCATTTGTTTTATTCACGCATGGACGTGGCTGGGTCAATATTTATTGCACATCTCTAATTGTCCTTCAGAAGATGGTGGCATGCTGTCTACTTGAATCAATGAAGTCCAAGTGTTGTTGGAATAACCACAGTGCTGTTAGAAAAGGAGTTCAAGGATTTTGATTCTGCAAGTGAAAGAATGATAAAAAAAATGTCAGGATGACTTAGAGTTGAAATTGAAGGTGATGGTGTTCCCATATAACACGTGCTGTCGTTCTTTTGGATAGTAGAGCTTGCAAGCTTGCAGGGTGCTCTCCAAGGAGCCTTGGCGAGTTGCTGCAGTGCATCTTGTGAATGGTACACACTTTCGGTTAGGCAGCTAATGGTTTTGTCTATTACTCTCAGTCCAGAGTATAAGTTTAGAGCAATTATGTATTTACAACTTCCTGCTCAGTAAATGCGCACATGGTCAATAACCAGAAAATGATGATTTAAATTAATTGGGAAAAGAAATGGAGAGGAAATGAGGAGAATGTTCTTTTTACTCAGTGTACTATTACAATCTGGAATGGATTAAGTAAAACTAAGTCTATTACAGTGGCACACATATAAAAATCAAGGAAATAAAAGTAGACTTTAATTTATGGATCTCAAGTGAATTTGTTCCTAAAAATAGATATAGATTTTGTTTTCCTTATGGAGAACAGGTCAACAATACTGCTTTCAACTGGGCACTTTTTCATTTAGTCGTATCTTTTTTTTGCGCACTGATTTCTGTCAAATCTAACAGTAAAGCAACAGAAATGGAGAAGTGACATTTTCTTTATGATAAGAGGTTTTTTGCTTTCTTCTCATATATAAACATGGGCCCTTAAGGATTAAGACATTTATATCCCACACAGATTTCACCTTAAAATAAAATTGTACTTTAATGTCAAGGTCAAGTAGAAGTACACATAGCCTTTTACAGACTTAGGCACAGAGTCAAAAGACTTCAGCTGAATTCCTGAAAGCTTGCTTACGAAACCCAGACATCCACAATTCAAAATAGGTCATGGATTCACTGAATGATTTTGTTTTAATCAACATTACAAATATGTCTCTTTCTCCAGGATGGTGCAGTATTTGATATTATCAGTAGTTGTAGAACTGAACAAAGCACTCACTATTCTTGTAAATTATTTAAGCTTTTAAATACATTCATAAGATACCAACCAGATTAATAAACAACATGAAATATAAATTTCCTTCCCCTTATAGTTCTTTTTGTGATATTTTTAGCAAAAACTTATAAATTCCTTAAATCCTATTTTTATCCAAGCTTTGGGAAAGAAATATAAATAAACAAAAGCATACTGACTAAATACATATTGTCAAGGGAATTGATTAATACTATTGTTCCAATATTTGTCGCAATTGGAGTTACAGTCAAATAAAAAGGTTACTTTTAAAAACCATAAGTTATTGCACACTCTCTCTGCCAACGTGATTATTACAGTGTGTGTTAACTGGCACTGAAATTGCCTACATTATCTCGTTTCAGGAATGTAAATCTGATTAGCACAAAATTAATTGGGAAGAGTAGACAAGTATTTTACCTCTGCTAAGCATTCATACTCATGCTGATAGGCTGAATTTGTTCGTCAAAGCAAGGGACGTGCAGCATATTGTAGCTCCATTCAGAATGTGGGCAGCCAGGACAATAAACATTGTGTCGGCCAATTGCAGTCGGCTGGACATCCTTCTTTTTGAAAGTCTGCAGTTTCTGATGTTTTTAAAGACTCCACAAAAATTCATGTCCATGGATAAATAGAAATATGATATTGATTCCTTCATATATTTGTGTTCTGGATAAGAAAACAAAACTTCAACTGCAATTTCCATATTTTTTTAATACGTACATGAAACACTAGGATATTTGTCCTTCTGTATCAGTGTTTATTAAGATTAGGAGTTTTGTTAGGAGAGGGTATCATTGTGAGAAGGAAAGAAACAGTATCTAGAACAGTGGATGATCTAATTCCCAATCTTTTTCTTTCAAAAGGAACTGGAACTGAGACTTAACATCAGTTTTGTCATTACATTACTCACCTTCCTCTCCATTCTTTTTATTGCAATCTTTTCTCTGCTGTTACTAATCATTGTGGTCAGTGTGCTCAGCACTGGCTTAGTTCGTCCTCTGGTTGCCATGACATTTCCTTTTCCCACGGTGAGTTAAATGTACACAGTATCAATATTCACTTGTGCTTCCTGTGTAAAACCCACCCTTCGTGACAGAATTTGCATTAGTTAAGTGAACAAACAAAAGATTCAAATAAAGGACTGGGGGTGTGGGGGTTTCAATAATGAGTAATGTAATGGAAAGATTGAATCTCTTAAATTCTTTTGAACACAACTTGCCAAACTGTAGGTTTATTCTGAAAGTGTAAAGATAAAGGCAGATTTATGTAATGCTACCACCATGACATGTGGTGTTTATACTGATTATAAGTATCAAACATAGACATTTTAGTTTAATCTTCCAATTAAGATATTCAACTATGTCTGGACTGTACTGAGCTGACAAGGACAGGCAAACATGTAATCTCACTTTGACCATTCCAAACCCAACACAAATGGTGTTACTTTCCTACTTCTTATCTTCCTAATAAACATGTCAGTGATTATACGACTTTATCAAATATCTGGGTTTCATCTTTGGAAGACTAAATGACACATTACCTTTAAAGAAAAACCTCTGGGTCTTGGAGATTCTCCCTAAGTTTCAGTTTTATTGATCCTCTGGAGTGTTGCAAATGGTGTATTAATACTGTCATTGAACATAAACCCAGACTCCACAAACGTTCCTCATTTGTTTAGGTTTCCAGTCCTGGGACCATTCTTGTGAACTTCCTCCAAACACACTCCACATGTTCCAAATATGGCCTGACCAGAACCTTATAGAGCCTCAGAAGTACATCCCTGCTTTTAAATTCAAGTCCTTTCAAAATAAATTCAACATTGCATTTGCCACACCCACCACCCTCTCAGTGAAAAAGTTGTCCCTTAAGACCCTTTTACATTTTTTTCCTCTCACACTAAACATATGCTCCTCTAGTTTTGGACTCACCCACCCCAGGGAAAAGACCTTGTCTATTCACCCTATCCATGCCCCTCATGATTTTATAAACCTTTTGAGTCATCCTCAACCTTTGACACTCCAGGAAAAATAGCCCCAACCTATTCAGACTCTCCCTATAACCTAAACCCTCCAATATCCTTGCAAATCTTTTCTGAACCTTTTCAAGTTTCACAACATCTTTCCTATAGCAGGGATACCAGAACTGAATGTAGTATTTCAAAAGTGGCCTAACCAATACAGCCACAACATAAACTACCAATCCTATACTCAAGAAGGGTTTAGAGGGATATGGGCCAAGTGCTGGCAAATGGAACTAGATTAATTTAGGATACCTGGTCAGCACAGATGAGTTGGCTGAAGGGCCTGTTTCCATGACGTACATCTCTATGATTCTATGACTGACTCAACCTGCAAGTTTACCCTGAGAAAATTCTGGACTAAGACTCCCAAATCTTTTGCATTTCAGACTTCTGAATTTTCTCCCCATTTAGAAAATAGTCCATGCTTCTATTCTTCCTACTAAAGTGCATGACCTTACTGTTTCCCATGTTGTACTCCATCTGCCACTTTTTTGTCCACTCTCCTAATATGTCCAAATCCTTCTGCAGCATCCCCGCCTCCTCAATATTACTTGTCCCTCAACCTATCTTTGTATTGTCTGCAAAACTAGCCAGAATGCCCTCAGTTCCTTCATCTCAATCGTTAATGTATAAAGTGAGAAGTTGTGGTCCCAACACTGACCCTTGCGGAACACCACTTGTCACCAGCTGCCATCCTGAGAAGGGCCCTTTATCTCCACTCTCTGCTTTCTGCCAGACAGCCAAGCTTGCCTCTAACACCATGGGCCCTTATCTTGCTCAGCAGCCTCTCGTAAGGCACTTTGTCAATAGTCTTCTTGAAGTCCAGGTCGATAACATTCCATTGGCTCTCCTTGGTCTAACCTGTTCATTATTTCCTTAAAGAATTAGACCATAAGACCATAAGACATAGAAGCGGAAGTAAGGCCATTCGGCCCATCGAGTCCACTCCACCATTCAATCATGGCTGATGGGCATTTCAACTCCACTTACCCGCATTCTCCCCGTAGCCCTTAATTCCAGCAGATTTGTCAGGCTTGACCTTATTTTACCATACATTTCCAAGTATTCAGAAATCTCATCCTTCACAATGGATTCTAAAATCTTACCCACTACCAAGGTTAGACTAATTGGGCCCGTAACTTTCTGTCTTTAACCTTACTCCCTTTTTAAACAGGGTATCAGGTTCGCGATGTTCCATTCCTCTGGTACCCTTACTGACTCTAGCGATTCCTGAAAAATCACCACTAATGCCCCCACTATCTCTTCACCCAACTCCTGTAGAGCGCTGGAGTGTAATCCATCTGGTCCAGGTTATTTATCCACACACTGGCCATTCAGTTTTTCTCGCACCTTCTCCTTGGTGATGGCCACATATTCACTCTGCCCCCTCAATCTCTTGAATCTTTGGGGTATTACTCGTGTTTTTCACTGTGAAGACTGACATGAAGTAATTATTCAATTCCTTGTTCCCCATTACTATCTCTCCAGCAGTCCAATGTGCACTTTTTTCTCTTTTGATCTTGATATATCTAAGGAAACTCCTACAGTCTTCCTTTATATTACTGGCTAGTTTACACTGATATTTAATCTTTTCCCTCCTTATTTCTTCTCTTGTTGACCTCTGTTGGTCTTTGTAAGCTTACTAATCCTCTCGTTTCACATTGCCCTTCACCAAATTACATTCTTTCTCTTTTGCTTGTATGCTATCCCTGATTTCCCTAGTTAGCCATGCTTACCTCATCCTCCCTCTACCATGTTTCTTAGGGATGAATTTTTGCTGTGTCTCCTGAATCACTCTCAGAAACCTCTGCCATTGCTGTTCCACTCTTCATGTCTAATGGCAACCAGGAAACTACTGTCAACTATGGGTGGCACAGTGGCTCAGTGGTTGGCACTGCTGCCTCACAGTGCCAGGGACCTGTGTTCAATTCCCGCCTCGGGCAACTGTCTGTGTGGAGTTTGCACATTCTCCCTGTATCTGCGTGGATTTCCTCCGGGTGCTCCAGTTTCCTCCCACAGTCCAAAGATGTGCAGGTTAGGTGAATTGGCCATGCTAAATTGCCCATAGTGTTAGGTATAGGGCAATGGGTCTGGTTGGGTTGCTCTTCGGAGGGTCGGTATGGACTTGTTGGGCTGAAGAGCCTGTTTCCACACTGTAAGGAATCTAATGAACTGTCATGTTAACCCATCTGTTTCAATAATACCCTTTAAGTAAGTAAGACTGCTGCCCTTACCTAGGTTGGCCTCAATTTGAATTTGGTTGACTCTTTACTGCCATCAGCCAAGGCCTTGCAAGCCATTCATTTGAGAAAACAGATGTCTCAAAAATTGAATGAAATTGGAAGAGCACTTGACATTCATTAAAGCACCAACAAAAGCAAACTCAACCCTGTTGACTCTGCAAAAGTCTTTGCCAACATCTGGTGTAGCATCTCATGTCAAAATTGGGAGAATTGTCCTGCTGACCCAAAAGCAATAGCCTGACATAGTCACATTCACAAAACTGTAGCTTGCACAAAATGTCCCACATAGTACCATCACTTTCCTGGGTATGTACTGACTCACTGGAAAGACAGACCTAGCAGAAGGGGTCGCTCATTAAAATGTGATCAGAAGGAACTTATTCTGGGAGTCTTCAGCATTGACTCTGAGCCTCAAAATCTCATGGCATCAAGTCAATTGCTGTCATGAAGCTTCATGCTAATTACTACACTTAGGGGGAGGTGTTGACCTAATGGTATTATTACTGGACTGTTAATACAGAGACCCCGATTACATTCGGGGGGGGGCGGGGGGCAGGGTTCAAATCCTACCACTGCAGATAGTGGAATTTGAATTTAATAAAATTCTGGAATTAATAGTCCAATGGTAACCACGAATCCATTTCCAATTGTCAGGAAAAAATCAGTCTGGTTCACTAATGTCTTTTAGGGAAGGAAATCTATCATCCTTACCTCGTCTGACCCGCATCTGATTTCAGATCCAGAGCAATGTGGCTTACTCACTTCTGGGCAATTAGGGATGGGTAATAAATGCTGGCCTAGCAAACAATGCGCTCATCCCATGAATGATTTTTTAAAAACCCTTCCTCTCCTCCACCTCTTGGCTGATGCATCTACCCCTTCATGTTGAACACCACTTGGAAGAAGCATTAAGGATGGGAAGTTGAAGAATGAACTTTGGCTTGGTGACCTCAGTGTTTATCACCAAGAATAACACCCTTGGCAACAGCACTACCGATCGAGCTGGTTGAGTCCTAAAGGATGTAACAGTTAGACTGGCAATCAATCACTAACCTGCATACTGCAGATGCATCTGTCCATGACAGTGTTGCTAAGACTGACTGCCGTACAGTCCTTGCGGAGACAAAATCCTACCCTCACATTGAGATTACCTTCTATCATGTTGTGTGACACAATCATCATGCTAAATGTGAAACAGTTCGAGCAACTCAAGACTGGGTATCTATAAGAGACAGTGGACAGTCAACAACAGCAGAATTGTACTCCTGCGCAATCTGTAAACTCATGGCCTGGCATATCTCCCACTCAATCATGATCATCAAGCCAGGGTTCAATGGCACAGTGGCTCAGTGGTTAGCATCGCTGCGTCTCAGCACCAGAGACCAGGGGTTCGATTCCAGCTTCAGGTGACTGTGTGTGTGGAGTTTCCATGTTCTCCCTGTTTCTGCATTGGTTTCCACAAGGTGCTCCAGTTTCCTCCCACAATCCAAAGATATGCAGGTTTGGTGGACTGGCCATGCTATATTACCCATAGTGTTCAGGGATGTGTGGGTTAGGTGTGTTAGCCATGGGAAATGTAGGGTCACAGGGATAGGGTAGGGGTATGGGGATGGGTCTGGGTGGGATACTTCTGGATGGTTGGTGTGGACTTGTTGAGCTGAATGGCCTGTTTCCTCACTACAGGGATTCTATATATACATAAGAGAGTGTAAGAGAGCATACAATGAGCAGCACCATGCATACTCAAAAATAAGGTGTCAACCTGATGAAGCTACGATGCTGGATGTGTTCCACACTCAAAACAGTATAAGCAGCAAGTGAAAGACAGCGCTAAGTCTGTCCACAATCAACGGATCAGACCTAAGCTCTCTAGTTCTTTCCATCCAGTCCTGAATGGTGGTGGACAATTAAACAACTCACTGGAAGAAGAGTTGTGACAAACATCCCGATCCTTACTAATGGGGGAGTCAAGCACGCAAGTGCAAAAGGTAAAGCTGAAGCTTTTGCAGCAATCTTCACTACAGAGGAACTGAACCCATACTGTTTGATTAGATTATATTAGATTACTTCCAGTGTGGAAACAGGCCCTTCGGCCCAACAAGTCCACACCGACCCGCCGAAGCACAACCCACCCAGACCCATTCCCCTACATTTACCCCTTCACCTAACACTATGGGCAATTTAGCATGGCCAATTCACCTAACCTGCACATTTTTGGATTGTGGGAGGAAGCCAGAGCACCCGGAGGAAACCCACGCAGACACGGGAAAAATGTGCAAACTCCACACAGAGAGTGAGGTGGGATTGCTGTGCTTTGCAAATCAGCTGTCTAGCCAACTGAGCTAACTGATTGCTATCCTGGCTGCAATAAATAGGCTGCTGTGTTTTTTTATGTGACAAAAGTAATCACTCTTCAAAAGTATTTAATTGACTGGAAAAATCTCTGTGAGAGTCCCGAGATGGTGAAAAGGGCTATATAAATTCAATATGCGGGAGTATCTCAGCTGATCTGGCAGCATCTGTGGAGAGTTAATATTTCGAGTCCGGTGACTCTTCTTTGGAACACTTTACCTTCTAAGTTCAAAAGCCAAGGTGAAATACGTAGAGTACACAATGATAGCAAGATTGAGAATAGGGACTGTACGGTAATTCAGGAATGATCAAAACCAAATTTCAAAATGCCTGATACTTGTCTAAGTAAAGCAAAGGCCAATTGTCTCGAATGCCACAGTTTAGCTATCACAGGAAAGGTTGAGAATATATTTTCATTTTTAACTTCAATGTAGTGTGGATGTGAGGAAAGAATTTATAGTATGATATATTTGAAGATTAGAAATAGTGAAGAAAATCAGTTCAGAGGAATATTTAACTTTAACTGTTTATTATTTTATGGGATGTGGACATCACTAGCAAGGCCAGCTTTGTTGTCCATCCCTAATTACCCTTGAACTGAGTGGGTTGCTAGGACTGATTCAGAGAGCAATTAATAGCGACTCACATTGATGTCAGCCCGGAGTCATGTGTAGGCCAGATGAGGTAATAGATTTCAGATTCCTTTCTCTGCTGGACATTTGTGAACTAGTTTTGTTTTTCAACAATTGCTAAGAATAGAAGGAGCAGGAGCAGGAATAATTCAGCCCCTTAGTCCTGCTCAGCCATTTGATACAGCCAGGGCTGATCTCATCTTGGCCTCAACTTTACTTTCCTGATCACTCTGCATAACTCTTCAACCCATTCCTAATGAAGATTATGTCTATCTCCTTCTTAAATTTATTCAGTATCCTGGCATCCACCACATTTCACAGATGCATGATTCTCTTCCTCATCTCTGTCCTTAATCTGCTACTCTGTATCCTCAACTATGACTTTCATTCTAGATTATCCTACAAGGGAAACATCGACTCTACATCTACTTAGTCCATCCCCTTGAACATCTTATATTTCCCCTAATTCTTTAAAACTCTGAAGAGTATGGACCTAAGCTGCTCAACCTCTTCAAAAGACGAGCTCTATTTCTGAAATTAATCTAGTGAATCTCTTTTGAACTGCCTCCAATGCAACTCCATCTCTCCTCATGTAACTGGTGCAAAATGCATGCAATACTTCAGGTGCAGTCTTGCCAATCCCTTGTACAATTGCAACAATATTTCCCTACTTTTATACTCTATTGCTTTAGCAATAAATGCCAAAATTCCATTTTGTTCTGAAACTGAACCCGAAAAGTTAACTCTGTTTTCTCTCCACACATGCTGCCAGACCTGCTCAGTTTTTTTCAGCCATTTCTGTTATTGTTTCCACAGTACTTGCTTCTGTTTTCCAAAATTTCATATGACTTCCCGACCACCTATTGCACCTGCAAACTAATTTTCTTTGATTTATGCATGAGGACACTGAGATCCTTATGCACTGAAACACTCTGAAATTTCTCTCCATTCAGATAATAAGCTACCTTTCTATTCTTTTGACCATTGGTAATTTCATGGTTGCTGTTATAGAATCATAGAGTCATAGCAATGTACAGCATGGAAACAGACCCTTTGGTCCAACTCATCCGTGCCAACCAGATATCCTAACCTAATCTAGTCCCATTTGCCAGCACTTGGCCCATATCCCTCGAAACCCTTCCTATTGGGCTAGCTTTTGAAAACAGATTTCAATAACTGAATTTAAATTTCACAAGCTGCCACTTGAACCGCTTTGGATTCCTAGTTGATTGACATTATCACTGCCCCAAAATCTCCCCCTAAGTATTGTAACGTTGATAAAATAGCATTTAGCATTCCAGATTGTGAAAGTGAGGAGACCGGCTTTGTGGTGATGATGGGGTGAGGTTTCCCGATCTTCTGTTGTAACTTTAGCAGGACCTTGGCACAAATTCGAGACAAGTAGCATAAATGATGATTCACATTGATACAAGATTTCTTCTGATTTCCCAGCAAAGTGGCAGATAATTGCTGTGCAAATTCCTGTCAGTTGTTTAGAGTAATGTATTTGTTTATTGTACAACTGTGACTTGTTACAGTCAGGTGACATATGCTGTAAGCTGTTTTCACTTTTGAATGCATAACCATTAAAACACACAATATGAAACATCAGTCATTACCAATAGAAGGCCAAAACAATTAAAGTAACAGTGCACTTTTACATTACACCTTTCATTAGGCACTGGACAAAGAAACAAAAAGGAAGCAGGAAGTCTTGCATTTATAATTTTCTTTGATTTATGTACGAGGACACTGAGATCCCTAAGCACCCCGAAACACTCTGAAATTTCTCTCCATTCAGATAATAAACTACTTTTCTATTCTCCTGACCATTAATAATTTCATGGTCGCTTTCATAACATCAGCACATCTCAATCTGTGTGCAGCAAGATCCTACACACAACAATGTGATAATGATCAGATACACTGCCCTTTAATGAAATGATTAAGCAATGAGTATAAACCAGATCACATTGTTCTTCTTTCAATAGAGCCACAACATCTTTTATGCACACCCAGTAAGGCCAGATGTGGGCTCAGTTTAATATCTCTTCTGAGAGATGGCACCTCTGACAGTGAAGCCTGGATTCTCATACTAGGTTACAGTCCAATGGATTTATTTGGAAGCACTAGCTTTTGGAGCGCTGCTCCTTCATCAGGTGGTCGTGGATCTGATAACCTGGTGTTGTGTGATTTTTAACTTTGTACACCCCAGTCCAACACCGGCACCTCCAAATCATGAGTCTCTGGAGTGAGACTTGAGCTGACAGTCTTGCCTCAGAGGCTGAATCTCAGCTGACACAAGAAAACTAAATAGCTGGAAGCCCAATTTTCAATTAGAGAAGCTAATATAATGTAATATAATGAGTTCAACTCTGACCTTCGGTAAAATCATTTTTTAAGTGAACAATTTGATCAAAGTTCATGCAATGATACCAATGAATAATCTAAGCTTTCTTGAATGCATTATTTCAATAACATTAGAGGGTAGCAATGCCAGTAATGTCTCCACATGGTCATTATACCAAACCATTCAGCTAATCGGGTCTGCTTGGCTGGACTAATGCGTGTTGAAGTTGGATAAATTGTTTTTTAGATCTTATGCTAGTCCATGAGCCAGTCCCTTTGATGTAGTGTTTAATACATGAGACAGTTAAACACTTATTATATTAATTAACAATGAATGCACCATATAATTCTGAATTGACTACATGTGCTGTAAGAGGCTCAGTTAAATGTTGGATATAATGCATCTGGCCTTATTAAAGAACTAATAAAGCTGGCATTTTCTGGGATGGACACAGAGTAAATTAGATAAGACTGAGGTAAGTCATGATCTGCACAAAGTTAATTAATCTCATCCAAGCAGCATTGTTGGAGCTGAAATTGACCTCCATTTGGAGTTAGTAAAGGAAAAATCAGTCAGGCTTCTCCTTCTGCCTGCTGTGTAGCAGTCTCAGCTGGTAGTCTGCTGCTTGAGGATGAGGATAGAAATATCAATAGGTTCATCTGTTGAATCGACTAATCATAGAATAGTTACAGCACAGAAAGAGGCCATTCATCTCAATGTGTTCGCGCTAGCTGTTTGAACTCTGTTGGTTCCAGTCTCCTGTCATTTCTCCAGAGCCGTGCATCTTTTTTATTCTCTGTCAGTAATTATCCAATTCACTTTTGTAGGCCTTGTTTGAAGCTGCTGCCACCAGACTCTGAAGCAGTACAACATGGTCCTAACCATTTGCTGCAGAGGAAAGCTTTTCCTCATGTTGTTTTTGCTTCCACCACCCTTTGATCCCTGATCCTTCTGACTGCAGGAACAATGCTAGCTTATCTTAATCTTTTCTTGTCCGAGGAGAGTAGGAGCAACTTAGTCATAGAGCCATGGAGATATACAGCACGGAAATAGGCCCTTCAGTCCAACTTGTCCATGCCGACCAAATATTCTAAATTGATCTCGTTCCATTTTCCAGCATTTGGCCCATATCCTCTAAATCCTTCCTAATCATATATCTATCCACATGCATTTTAAATGTCATAACTGTACCAGTCTCCACCACTTCCACTGGCAGGTCATTCCACACACATACCACACTCTGTGTGAAAACGTTGCCCCTTAGGTGTCTTTTATATCTTTCCCCCCTCACCCTAAACCTATGCCCTCTAGCTCTGGACTCCCCAACCCCAGGGAAAAGACTTTGTCTATTTACCCTATCCATGCCCTTCATGATTTTATAAACCTCTATTTGGTCACCCCTCAGTCTCTGGTGCTGTGGGGAAAACAGCCCCAGACTATTCAAACTCTCCTATAGATCAAATCCTCCAATCCTGGCAACATCCTTGGAAATCTTTTCTGAATCCTTTCAACTTCTCCTATCTGTGCAGGTGACTAAATTTTCTTGGAACCATTCTCATGGACCTGTTTTGCAATTTGTCTAATGCCCCCACATCTTTCTTAAAATGTGGTTCCCAGAACTGGAATAATTCTGCAATTTAGACAGAACCAGTGTTTTATATAGGTTTTTCGGAACCATAGAGTTATTACAGCGCAGAAGGAAACCCATCAACCTATATGCCTGCATGGATTTTAAACAAAGCATTTCTTGGAAATCACGTAGTTCTAGACAATTGTTGATCTTGGTTGTTTAACTCACTTCAGGGAAATTAATTACACAGAAATTGCTGGTGAAACTCAGCAGGTTTGGTAGCATCTGTAGAGAGAAAACAGAAGGGTCCAGTGACCTTTCAGGAGAACAGGTTCTGATACTGGGAATGGGCTGTTATTTTATTTTAAGTTGTGACCCACAAGGTAGTGAGATTAAAAAAAACAGTGTACTCCTCCCACCTCAGAGTTACCCAAACAAGTTGGTTAAGGACAATTTGGATTCAAATAATCCAAGCTAGTTTCCCTTGATCAATCCACATTTGCTCAAATGACTGTTAATTTTGTCCTGAGCTATTGGGTAGAACCTAATATCCTTCCCTTCAAATGTGGGAAGTGGAACTATTGCGGAGGGAGTGAGCAGATAGCCAAATTCTCACGGCTGGGTATGGGATGTGAAGGCAAGTAGGCAACTGTCCACTAATTAAGTTCCTTAAGAATCATAGAAGAATCATGGAATTCCCCACAGTGTTGAATCATGCCATTCAGCCCAAAGAGCCCACATCAACCCTCCAAAGAGCTTCCTACCCATACCCATTCCCTGCCCTATCCCTGTAACACTGCATTTCCCATGGCTAGCCCACCTAGCCTCATATCTTTTGACTGTAGGAGGAAACTGGAGCAGCCAGAGAAAACCTATGCAGACACAGGGAGAATGTGCAAACTTCCGACAGGCAGTCGTCTGAGGGTAGAATCAAACCGATGTCCCTGGAGCTGTGAGGCAGCAGTGCTAACCACTGTGCTAATCATGCTGTCCCAAGGAGGCAATTAACACCCACTTAAATGCCTCTTTCTGACACTGCTGAGTTTCAACCAGCAGCAGGTGTGGGAATTGTCATTTTGGTAGATCGACAAGCAAAAACCCTGTCTAGTTTTCTTGTAGCCACCTGGGAAGGGTGGTAAGGAGGTGCTCACTGGCAATTCGTTCCAAAGTAAGGGA
This sequence comes from Chiloscyllium plagiosum, assembly GCF_004010195.1. Classification (NCBI taxonomy): domain Eukaryota; kingdom Metazoa; phylum Chordata; class Chondrichthyes; order Orectolobiformes; family Hemiscylliidae; genus Chiloscyllium; species Chiloscyllium plagiosum. The sequence continues at coordinate 93,401,998 of NC_057714.1, read as the reverse complement.
CTCTGCATTTGGAAGATACTTTGAGCTGCACCTCTGATCGTGATGACCCCTGACTGGGACCACAGGACACAAAAATTGGAAAGTTAAATGATACTTGCACAGAAGGAGTCAAAGGAGTAAATGGTATGCCATTGTCCCAGTGACTGCCCCTATGTGATCTCTATCCTGCCATCCAGGGAACTACCTTTCTCCAGGAAGTTAGTGGACTAAAAAAGACTGATTTAGAACACATGGAGGAAACTTAATTAGACAATTGCATACTCCAGTCAAGTGACATTGAATAAATAGTTCTCTATAATAATAGGTATATTAAAAAACATACTTTTAACTTTTATGCAAGGTGTCAAGGTGGTAGTGAGTCACTTTCTAGAGCTGTTCCAGTTAAGTTGTATAAAAACTCCCACAGTGCTGTTAGGGATGGAGTTTCAGGATTCTGAGCCATCAACAGTGAAGGAATTGTGCTGCAGTTTTAAGTTGGAATGGTGTATCACTGAGAGAGGAACTTGCAAGTGGCTGGTGGTCCAATGACTCTGCAGCCTAAGTCTTTACAATGGGAGAGGTCACGGGTTTGGAACGTGGAAGTCAAAGGTCCGTAACACAGGACGTAAAGGTGAGATAACCTAGACTGGCTGTATTTCCTGGTACTATGCATAAGATCCAGAAAGATTGTACATTGTCAGAGGAAAAGGAGACTGCACCAGAACAGGACCACAGTTTCATGAGGTCCAGGAAGGAAAATGAACTTCAGATGGAGTTTAAAAGCCATGCCACATACATTAATCACGGTAAATCATATGGATTACATAATTTGTACTGATAACTAATTAATAAAATGAAGCAACTAATCCGATGCTCTCTGGAGGAGATTTCTTATACAGTCGAACATTCAAAAGTACTTGAGAAACAAAAATAGAAGTTGCTGGAAAAGCTCAGCAGGTCTGGCAGCATCTGAGAAGAGAGATCAGAGGTGACCCTTCCTCAGAGCTTTTGCAGCCGCTTCTGTTTTTGTTTCTGATTTACAGCATCCACAGTATTTTCCGTTTTTATTCTAAAGTACTCGGAGGACTCAAAATCTGCTTTTTCACAGCTGACCTGTTTTAGCCTTTTTAGACAGACTCGGTGAGTGTAACAGAAATCCTTCAGCTAGATCACAGCGATGTATCAGGATAATGCACAACATTAAACATTTATACTAAACTCTATAAAGGGGACAGACTGTTAAACCAAAGGAAACAAAGCTTGGAACTTGAAATGGTACTTGAACAGAAGGAGTCAAAGGTGCAAATGGTATGCCATTGTCCCAGTGCGGATATTTAAATCAAACATCTGATGTTTATTGATCTGTTACATTTAGATTTAAAGCTTAAAGAGCTTTGGTGCCCTACGGGATTAGACTCTGCTCACCACAGAGAATTTTATATGTTGGCAGTTAATGGAACATTTTATACCTATCTCCTTTATTGGCAGAGGACTTTTAATGGAACAAAATTGAAGATTTTTCACTACTTATTGTCACTTATATAAAACTCTGAAAGGAATGGAATGCAATAAGATCACTATGGCACTGATCAGTCTGTGCTTGTATGCCTTACCTAGTCCTGCTGAGATAGCCAACATAGGAAGAAAGGTTCCTGCTGTCTCATGTGCATAGGCTGGAGGGGAATCACAAACTGGGTCTAACCCTATAAACATCTTGAACATAATTGTTACACAAGGCTTTTTTGATTAATTTTATTGACTTTTAATTTCTTATTGTTCCAGGTCTTAACATGCACAGAAAGATGTTCCTGTTTATTTGGCAATCCCCATTTCAATTTGAGTTGGAACTTGCTCAATTCCCTTAAGGATCTAAATAACCTGGAGCAGGCACACATTAGTTACGAGTTCAAACACTCAGTGAATGATTATTTGTAACAATTACTAATCAGTTGATGCATATAGCCAGTATAATTAATATTTTTGCTAGCAGCAATTTGAATGAGTTTGTACATGCTTGAAGTTTTATTTCCTTTCGTTCAATTGTCTGTCCCTTTTGCTTTATGCATATACTTATAGACGATACTGTTGCATTATTGCCTTATTCTTTTGGATGTACAAGAATGTACGGGCTACAAACGTCTTTCTGGTTATTGCTGAGTAGCTTACATAATTAGTCCACATCAGCTGAACTTCTTGAAGGTAAAACAAGTGCAATTAATACACAAGAAATCAGAAGAGATTGAACCGCAAAACAGTAGTTAAAGTACCTAGAATAGATACCAGGATCTTGTTTATATCACTAAGTTATAATTGGGACAACCAGATCTGAGTCAGAGCCCTATGGATTTTCTCTTCTCTTGGATATTTCTGAGGGCGCAGGTGGGAGCATCTATACATTTAGCACTTTAAAGAAAGTTCTAGATACATTTATAAAAAGTCCACGCAGTCTCTTGCAAATCCCACTTGATGCCAGTATTATACTCTGCAGAGTGTTTACCACAAGAACTGTAAAAACTTCATGGGAAGCTTGTACTAGAATCCTCCAGAGTCTGATGAAGAAATAAGTCATGGTGTAGGAAAACTAAAATATGGCTGATGCTGCAAATCTGAAATAAAAACTGGAAGTGCTGGAAATACTCAACAAGTCCAGAAATATCTGCAATGAGAGAGATAGGATCAATGTATTGAATTAATTCTGACTCCTCTTCTTTGTGCTCCTCTCTGCTCTCTCCACAGATGTTGTCAAATCGATTCAATATTCTGGCACATTTGGTTTTTATTTGAGTTATACTGCACATTTATCATCAGTTTCTGTACTATCAACTGATAACATTCGGATTTAGGGCTATCAGAATTTATTTAAAGAGCAATCAAAGCTGAGGTTTAAAGTGGATAGGTATTAAAAAGAAAACTTGCATTTAAATCTCACTTTTCTAGAATTAGGACATTCCAATGTTTGATACCACCAATTTTAGAAGTATGGTTGCTATTGTGATGCAGAAAATGTGCACAGCAAGCTTCCACGAATAGCAGGATTTGTCTTGGTTAGCATTGATCCCTTAATTAATTTTACAAAAATGAAAAAAAAATCAAGTCAGCACTGTAGTAAATTGAGATTTATGCTCATATCAGGAAACAACAACAGGCTGTATTGAACATAATTATATGTAGAGAACGGTATGACAGAACATCTTACGTGGAGCTTAACAAATCAAGTTCTAGTCCCATTGATTTGATGACTCTGTGGCCAAACTTCATTTGCACATGATCAGTATTTGGTCCTAATTATAGTTTACCCTTTGCTTCACATCACCCCACCTCCCCACTACCCCTAGTATTTATTTCTGTGGACTATAAATTATTAAAGCCATTTTTCACCACTGACCATTCCAACCACCCAAAATGTCTGTGGAGAACAAGGAATACCTGTGGGGTCATTCCACCAATCTCATTGAACAGGTGCAAACTTCTTTTCGAGGCAGTGGAGAGATGATGCTTGGCAAACCACCAGAATGAAAGCCTTTGGCCTTTTTTTCTTTTATTCGTTCATGGTACAAGGGCCTTGCTGGCTAGGCCAGCATTTATTGCCCATCCCTAATTGCCCAGAGGGCAGGTGAGAATCAACCACATTGCTGTGTGTCTGGAATCGCATGTAGGCTAGACCAGAGAAGGTTGGCAGATTTCCTTCCCTAAAGGACATGAGTGAACCAGATGGGTTTTCCAACCATTGGTAATGGATTCATAGTAAACATTAGATTCTTAGTTCGAGATATTTTTTGAATTCAAATTCCACCATCTGCCACAATGGAATTTGAGCGCGGATCCCCAGAATGTTACCTGGGTGTCTGGATTAGCAGCCCAGCAATAATGCCACCAGGCCACCGCCTCCCATGTCTCAATCATTAGTCTTAGTCATCAGTGTTTATGTTGTCATAGTTTCTTCCTGAGGATGAAGGTATGCAGGCCTTCCAGCTATCAGATTCTCCTGCACCTTCGATGATGTTATGTACTGCTTGAACAGTATATGATTTCAGTTATCAAGGCTGTGCCAACACTGTGCAACCAGTATCTGTGCCACACTTGGGTGCTCTTTTCTAATCTGGTAGGTCATAGGCCCTGTGCCTGTCACTGAAGGTGCGAGCTTGGTTCATCTGTAATATCTCTCTTGGTGTCAAAGCTGTTCATGGTCCTGCACTGTGGCACTTGTTTCAAGGCTGGGGAAGAGAGGGTTAATTTGTTTTTATCAGAGGCAGGCACAGAGCTAAACAAGTCTGCAGTATTGTGGAGCAATGGTTGAATAAGGCTAGTTGGGGTGGCACGGTGGTTCACAGTGCCAGGAACCTGGACTCAATTCCATCCTCAGGCGACTGTCCGTGTGGTGTTTGCATGTTCTCCCCATGCCTGCACGGGTTTCCTCCGGGTGCTCCAGTTTCTTCCCACAGTCCAAAGATGTGCAGGTTAAGTTGCCCATACAATCCAGGGATATGCAGGCCAGATGGATTAGCCATGGGAAAATGCAGGGTTATAGGGATAGGGTAGGGGAGTGGCTGTAGATGGGATGCTGTTTAGAGGATGAGTGTGGGCTTGATGGGCTAAATGGCCTGCTTCCACTATATATGGGTTCTACAATTAATGTTCTTGGGCACAGATTACTAATCCCACCATGGCAGCTGGTGGAATTTGAAATCAATTTTTAAAATCTGGAATTAAGAATCTGCTGATAACAATGACCACATTGTTGGCAGAGGTGGGTACTGCAGATGCTGGAGATTAGAGTCTAGATTAGAGTGGTGCTGGAAATGCACAGCAGGCCAGGCAGCATCCGAGGAGCAGGAAAATCGACATTTCGGGCAAAAGGCCAAATGAGGCAGGAATGAACATATTGTTGACCGTCAAACAAACCCATCTGCTCACTAATGTCTATCAGGGAAGAAAATCTGCCATCCTCATCTAATGATGGCAAGGGTACAAAATGTACTCTGGCAATTAACATATGTCCCACACAAATGCCAGACAATGACAACCTCCAATGAGAGATGGAGAAAAAGGGAGAAAGGCAGCAAGCACATGGTCTGTAAGGGAGAGAAAGAAAGAAACCCACACTGCTAACTGGCACAGCAGTGAATCTGCTCAGTTACTGCCTTTGGTGTTTGAAGTGATGTATTGCTGGACATCGGAGTGTGTCTAAGAAAACTTAATGAACAGCGAAATTCACAACTGATCTTGGAGGAGCCTGTTATCTTAATCGTTTTAAGTATAGCCTTACTGTAAATTTACAATAGTGAGTAGAGTGGATTCTTTCTTGATTATATGTTTCTATTGGGATCTGTCGCTTGGTTAAATTTTAAAACAGGAGAGGGGCCAGCAGGAGGTCATTATACACATTGGAACCAACGACATAGGAAGGGATAAGGATGAGATTCTGAAGGGAGAATATAGAAAGTTAGGCATGCATTTATAAAGAAGGTCCTCAAGGGGAGCACTATCTGGATTACTCCCTGTGCTATGAGTGAGTGAGAGCAGGAATACGAGGATAGAGCAGATGAATGTGTGGCTGAGGAGCTGACATATGGGAGATGGATTCATATTTTTGGATCATGGGAATCTCTTCTGGGGTACAAGTGACCTGTACGAGAAAGTTGGATTGCACTTGAATTGGAAGGGAGCTAATATACTGGCAGAAAGATTTGCTAGATCTGCTCAGGAGGATTTAAACTAGTAAGGAGAGGGGGGTGGGACCCAAGGAGATACTGAGGAAAGAGATCAATCTGAGACTGGTACAGTTGAGAAAAGAAGTGAGTCAAACAGTCAGGGCAGGCAGGGACAAAGCAGAGAACAAGGTAGGACTGATAAATTAAACTGCCTTATTTCAATGCAAGAGGCCTAACAGGGAAGGCAGATGAACTCAGGGCATGGTTAGCAACATGGGACTGGGATATCATAGCAATTTCTGAAACATGGCTCAGGGATGGGCAGGACTGAGAGCTTAATGTTCCAGGATACAAATGCTATAGGAAGGATAGGAAGGGAGGCAAGAGAGGAGGGGGCGGTGGCATTTTGGATAAGGGATAGCATCACAGCTGCACTGAGAGAGCATATTCCCAGAAATACATCTCGGGAAGTTATTTAAGTTCAACTGAGAAATAAGAAAGAGATTATCAACTTATTGATAGGTGGGAAATTGAGAAACAAATTTGTCAGGAGATCTCAGTTATCTGTAAGAATAATAGGGTGGTTATGGTAAGGGATTTTAACTGGCCAAACATAGACTGGGACTGCCATAGTGTTAAGGGTTTAGATGGAGAGGAATTTGTTTAATATATACAAGAAACATTTCTGAATCAATATGTGATGTACCTACTAGAGAAAGTGCAAAACTTGACCTACTCTTGGGAAATAAGGCAAGGAAGGTGACTGAGGTGTCAGTGGGTGAGCACTTTGGGGCCAGTGACCATAATTCTATTAGTTTTAAAATAGTGATGGAAAAGGATAGATCAGACTGAACAGTTGAAATTATAAATTACAGGAAAGCTAATTCTGATGGTATGAGGCAAGAACTTTCAAAAGCTGATTGGGGGCAGATGTTTGCAGGTAAAGGGATGCTGGAAAATGGGAAGCCTTTAGAAATGAGATAACGAGAGTCCAGAGAAAGTATTTTCCGGTCAGGGTGAAGGAAAGGCTGGATGACCGGAGAAATTGGAGGTTTGGTTAAGAAAAAGAAGAAAGCATATGTCAGGTATAGACTGGATAGAGCAAGTGAATCCTTAGAAGAGTATAAAGACAGTAGGAGTATACTTAAGAGGGAAATCAGGAGGGCAAATAGAGTAAGGGAGAATCCACAGGAGTTTTGCAAATACATTCAGAACAAAAGGGCAACTAGGGAGAGAATAGGGCCCCTCAAAGATCAGCAAAGCAGCCTTTGTGTGGAGCTGCAGGAGATGGGGGAGATACTAAACGATTATTTTGCATCAGTGTTCACTGTGGAGAAGGTCTTGGAAGATATAGAATATAGGGAAATCGATAGTGACATCTTGAAAAATGCCCACATTACAGAGGATAAAGTGCTGGATGTCTTGAAATGCATGAAGGTGGATAAATCCTCAGGACCTGATCAGATTTACCCGAGAACGCTGTGGGACTCTCGGGAAGTGATTGCTGGGCCCCTTGCTGAGATATTTGTATCATTGATAGTCATAGTTGAGGTGCCAGAAGACTGGAGGTTGGCTAACGTGGTCCCATGATTTAATAAAGGTTGTAAGGACAAGCTAGGAAACTATACCCCGGTGAGCCTGACATCAGTGGTGGGCAAGTGTTGAACAGGATTTATATTTGAAAAGGCAAGAACTGATTAGGGATAGTCAAAATGTCTTTGTGCTTGGGAAATAATGTCTTATAAACTTGATTGAGTTTTTTGAAAAACTAACAAAGAGGATTAATGAGGGATGTGATCTTTCTAGACTTCAGGTAAAAACAATGATTGCAGATGCTGGAAACCAGATTCTGGATTAGTGGTGCTGGAAGGGCACAGCCGTTCAGGCAGCACCCAAGGACCAGTAAAATCGATGTTTCAGGCAAAAGCCCTTCATCAGGTTTTCCCTGATGAAGGACTTTTGCCCGAAACGTAGATTTTACTGCTCCTTAGATGCTGCCTGAACTGCTGTGCTCTTTCAGCACCACTAATCCAGAATCTTTCTAGACTTCAGTAAGGCATTCGACAAGGTTCCTCATGGGAGACTAGTTAGCAAGGTTAGATCTCATGAAATGCATGGAGAACTAATAATTTGGATGCAGAACTGGCCCGAAGGTAGAAGATAGATGGTGGTGGTAGAGGGTTGTTTTTCAGACTAGACGCCTGTGACCAGTGGTGTGCTACAATGATCGGTGCTGGGTCCACTAGTTTTCGTTATTTATTTAAATGATTTGGAGAAGAACATAGGAGGTGTAGCTAACACGTTTGCAGATGACTCCAAAATTGGAAGTATATTGGACAGCGAAAAAGGTTACCTCAGATTACAATGGGATCTTGATCAGATGGGCCAATGCGCTGAGGAGTGACAGATGGAGTTTAATTTCAATAAATGCGAAGTGCTGCATTTTGGTAAAGCAAATCAGAGCAGGACTTATACACTTAATGGTAAGGTCCTAGGGAATGTTGGTGAACAAAGAGACCTTGGAGTGCAGGTTCATAGCTCTTTCAAAGTAGAGTTGTAGGTCAATAGGATAATGAAGAAGGTCTTTCATATGCTTTCCTTTATTGGTCAGAGCTTTGAGTAAAGGTGTTGGGAGGTCATGTTGCAGCTGTACAGGACATTGGTTAGGCCACTGTTGGAATATTGCATATAATTCTGGTCTCCTTCCTATCAGAAGGATGTTGTGAACTTGAAAGGGTTCAGAAAAGATGTACAAGGATGTTGCCAGGGTTGGAGGATTTGCGCTATCGTGAGAGGCTGAATAGGCTGGGGCTGTTTTCCCTGGAGCGTCGGAGGCTGAGGGGTGACCTTAGAGGTTTACAAAATTATGAGGGGCATGGATAGGGTAAATAGGCAATGTATTTTCCCTGGGGTGGGGAAAGTCCAGAACTAGAGGGCATAGGTTTAGGGTGAGAGGGAAAAGATATAAAAGAAACCTAAGGGGCAACTTTTTCAAGCAGAGGGTGGTACATGTATAGAATGAGCTGCCAGAGGATGTGGTAGAGGCTAGTACAATTGCGACATTTAAAAGGCATTTGGATGGGTATATGAATAAGAAGGATTTAGAGGGATCTGGGCCAGGTGCTCTCAAATGGGACTGGATTGGGTTGGGATATCTGCACGGCATGGACAAGTTGGACTGAAGGGTCTGTTTTTCCTGCTCTATATCTTGATGACTCTATGACTCTAAGAGACAATCTAACCACCACCCATTGATCGTCAATGGTGCTGCCATCACTGGATCCCCCATTATCAGCATTCTGAGGGTTGATATTCACCAGAAACGCAACTGGACTTGCCACATAAACATAATTGCTATCAATGCAGTTTAGAGGCTCAGAATATTGTAGCGAGTAACTCATCTCCTGACTCTCCAAAGCCTGTTCATAATCTACAATGTTTAAGTCAGGAGTGTGATGGAATACTCCCCACTTGCCTGGATGAGTGCAGCTCCAACAACACTTAAGAAGCTTGACACCATCCAGGACAAAGCAGCCTGCTCAATTGGCACCACATTCACAAACATCCACCCCTCCATCACTGATGCTCATTACCAACAATGTGTACGATCCAACAACACTCAAGAATCTTGACACTTTCCAGGACAGAGCAGCCTGCTCAATTGGCACCACATTAACAAACATCCACTCCACCATCAGTGAAGTTCATTAGCAACAGTGTGTACTATCACAAGATTTTTCACAGAAATTCATCGAAGATCCTTAGATAGCACCTTCCAAACTCAGAACTACTTCCATCAAGGACATCAGATACATGGGAATGCCACCACCTGCAAGCTTCACTCTATGCCACTCACCATCCTCATTTGGAAATATATCGCTGGTTCAAAATCCTGAAATTCTCTTCCAAAGGACATTGTGGGTCAACCTCCAGGACATGGACTGCAGTGGTTCAAGAGGCAGCACACCACGACCATGTCCTCAAGGGCAACTAGGACCAGCAATAAATACTGGCCAGCTACAGACATCCATGTCTCACAAATGAATAAAAAAAGGTTTCATTTATTTGCTTAAATTTAAATTGCCTAATTGTTATGGTGTGATTTGAACTCATCTTGCCAACTGTCTGAACTATTCTAGCTGTCCAGATTATGAGTCCAGTAGTGAACTGCTATCTAATTGTACAATCAAGCTTGAACCATGAGGAATCATTTAATTGAGTTTGAAGAGATTCTGTTAAGTGCAGCCACAGCTACAAGATTACCAATAACATGAAGTCATTATAGATTTTCATTGTGGGGTTTTAAAAAAAACTGCCTTTGTTTTGGTTCAGCCATAAAAAACACAACTCCATTTATATAGACATCACCAAGTTAATTATAAATGATTGTACAGAACATGATCATCAACTAATTCCAAGGCAGGACTAAGACCAGCAAAAAAACAGCTGATACATTATTGATTTTACATCAACAATGTTTTGTTCCGGAGCACTGCACACCAATAGCCAATCAAAGAGACTGCTCCAATCATCCGATGTATTAATTGGCTCACTGCCCAAGGTATCATAACAATTCCTAACCATGTCTGTGAAATGATATGATTCTAGAGTGAATACAATTATGTTTTTGCCTTCTCTCTCCCTCTCATGATACATTCTCTTCCATCATCTCTTACACTGGCTTTCATTATAGGTGTCATATTTCTTTATTCGGCATTTCTTAACATCTGTATGATTCTAATTTTCTGATACATTTTTTTGCACTAAGTTAAATACATCTTCCACAGCCCTCCTCCTTATCTGGACGTGTTTTGGTCTCTACGTTTTGTAGACAGCAATCTTTTGAACTATAAAATACCAAAAAAATTGAAATCATGTGACGCAGCTATATTTCAGCCCTGTCTAATATTTGTGCCTGGCAATTTTCACATGAACTCCAGGACTAATCAGTTCCTTATTTTGAATCCATCTTTAACATGAAATGTCACAGCAGGACCCCATCTACCTAATAGATGGACCTAACGGATTCTACAGCATTGTTGCAAAGAGGAGCAGGATTGTTCTCCTTGATGTCAAGTATTTGTCACCTAACCAGCCTTGCTTCGATAGACTCTGAATTGATTTACTATTGTCACATGTACCTAAAAACAGTGAAATGTTCTATTTTGCAGTACAGGCAGATCATAACATGCAAAGATCATACGATGATAGAACAGAACAAGAAATACAGAATTACGGCTGCAAAGAAGGTGCACATAAAGCAAGGTCAACATTAGATTTGAAATTTTAGAGGTCAATTCAGAAGCCTAATAACAGCAGAGAAGACGCTGTTCTTCAACCTGTTGGTACGTGTGTTTAAGCTATTGTAAATTCTGCCTGACTGAAGAGATTATAACCGGGGTTTGAGGGGTCCTTGATGATGTCGCTTGCCTTTCTGCAGCAATGAGAAGTATAGATGGAGTAAATTAATGGAAGGTTGGCTTGTGTGATGGTCTGGGCTGTGTTCACAACTTTCTATAGTTTCTTTACGGTCCTGGGCAGAGCAGTTGGTGTACCAAGCCGTGATCCATCTGAATAGAGTGCTTTTTATGATGTAACTGGAAAAGTTGGTGAGGATCCTTATGGACATGCTGAATTTCCTTAGCTTCCTGAAGAAGAAAAGATGTTGTTGAGTCTTGAATGTCACATCAATGTGGGCGGTCTAAACAGTTTGATGTAGTATGAGCGTGCCTTCCTCCTTTCTTCCTGAAGTCAATGGCTAGCTCTTCAGTTTTGCTAACATTGAGGGACAGATTGTTATCTTTGCACACCTCATCACCAAGCACTCCATCTCTCTTTCCTGTATTCTAGGCTCTCTGGATATTACCACATTGCTGTTTATGGGACTTTGCTGAGTGAAAATTGGCTGCTGTGAGAAAGCTCTTTCGAGAGTTCTGGAGTTGTGAAAAACATCCCATGAACACACTTTTTTTTTCCTTTTATAGATTCACCAATTTAATTCTGTGTCCCATATTTGAGAAAAAGGAGCCATGTTTGGTGGGGTGAGGGGACGCAAGTATCAGTTAATCCCACTTTGGCTGAATTCTGCATGCCCCCACCTCTGCCAGATGCATTTTCCATGGGATGGGTGAGGCATGCAAGGCGGGGCGTGTAACAACATGCACCTATCCCTGTGCTTGCACCTATCCCAAATTTGAATGTGGTTGCTAAGATCAGCAACTTGCTGCCATATTTAAATCAGTAGTCAAGTATCAATAAGATTGTTAAAAGATCAGTTGACTCCAGCTCACACCATGCAATGGTGGTAAGGGCACTACAGGGAATTGGCAGCTTGATTGGACTCTGTTGTATTGGTCAGAGAGCTGCATTGTTTTCATGAGCCAAGAGCAAGGATGGACCCACATGTACACTCCACCAGAAGCAGACCCGAGCAGTGATGCATACGCAGATACCTATAACTTCTAACTGTAAACTGAACTGTTAAATATATCTGTATAAAAGTTTCAAGAAAACTGAATCGATTTGACTTGTATTACTTACTGATGACAGAAGAAATATGACAATCCAGTCCAATCTATAAAATGCCCCATCAGTGGTTATTATTCAGTTATGGATCTGAAAGTAAAAGTGTGGATTCAATCCACCAACAATTCAGGTGACACCCAGTTACAGCTGCTATTATCTTGGCTTTAGACAGGATGTTCCAATAGACTATTACAGGACAGAATGAGGCCATTTTTGGCCAATTGAGGCTGTTTCCAGAGAAATTCAAATACTCCAAACCCACCCTCTACATTTTCCTTCCTTCACTGCAATTTTTTCTTTCTTTTAAGAATGTTTCTAATTCTCTTTGAAGGCTATTATTGAATCTGTAATGTCATCCTGTCATTTGTGTATTTCAAATTCTTGCTGCTTGTTTCAAAACGTTGCCTTTGGTTCTTGGACTGTTCTTCATTGTACTGCCCTACCCCCCCCCCCCCCTCCCCAACGTGATTTTGTAGTATTGGCAGCAATTCAGTGTCAAACTTGAATGATTGCAAGTAACAGTGAAACTCATTATGATGGCCAAAGTGAACAGAAAATCTGATACATTGATAAGAGAATTGCCATCAGCAGGAGAAGACACACTTCTCAAGAGCTGGTGCCACTAATATATAACCAAAGCACATGCCAATGTAATTTATAATGGTCACACTGTTGAAGAGGTTCCTGTGATTTAGCTTTTCAGATTGCTCATGAAGAATGGCTATTTGGAGGGAAACCAGTGCCTGCAGAATGGAAGTTCAACATAAAGCGTACCAACAGGAGAGGAAGCGCAGAGTAAAAATCGTGGAATGTAGACTTGAGTCATTAAGTATCTTCAACGTTGACTCAGACAGGGTTTAAATCAGCAAGGGAATCAGGAAAAGGTCAGGAAAGTGGAGTTGAGGATTATCAGATAAGCCATCATCTCACTAAATGGATTGAATAGTCCATGACGTTTTTGACATTTTACAGTCTTTGGGAGTTGGAAATATTGGAACCTCTCATTACATGGAACATTCCACAAAGCTGTTCCTGTTCCATTGCCATTTTTTTCAGCAGGTATGCAGAAGAAGCATGCATCTAACTGACAATTCTGCAGTGAAATGATAGCAATCCCAAATGAATTTACTTGTCCTTGTTTTTAGTGGGACCTTGCCGAACACAGATTACCTGTTGTACTTACCTGCATTGCAACAGTGACTATACTTCAATCTACTTTAAAAATTGTTTATGCATATGGCTTATCAATGAGTTGACTTTTGGGAAATTTTGTGTATTTGTTTTATTCTTTCGTGAGATGTGGACATCACTGGATAGGTAAGCATTTGCCCTTGAGAAGGTGGTAGTGAGCTGTTGTTTTTAATGGCTGCAGTCCATCTGGTGCAGGTAACTGTTAGATAAGATGTGCCAGTATTATAATTCAGCACCAGCAAAGGAACAGTAAGGTACTTCCAAGTTCTGATGGCATGAGGAGGGGAAGTTTCAAGTGAAGCAGCTCTTTAACAACAATCCCTGTCCTTCCAATTAAACCTTGATGCCAGGAATAACTATTGAGTATGAGCTAAAGAAACTATATTACAGTGATGTCTGGGACTGTACTGTTCCACAGAATTTCCAGTTCAAAGTTTGGGAGAAGATTTGTAGCTCGGGTGCTCGTTGTTGTGGTTCTGTTCGCCGAGCTGGGAATTTGTGTTGCAGACGTTTTTCCCCCTGTCTAGGTAACATCCTCAGTGCTTGGGACCCTCCTGTGAAGCGCTTCTGTGATCTTTCCTCCGGCATTTATAGTGGTTTGAATCTGCCGCTTCCGGTTGTCAGTTCCAGCTGTCCGCTGCAGTGGTCGGTATATTGGGTCCAGGTCGATGTGCTTATTGATTGAATCTGTGGATGAGTGCCATGCCTCTAGGAATTCCCTGGCTGTTCTCTGTTTGGCTTGTCCTATAATAGTAGTGTTGTCCCAGTCAAACTCATGTTGCTTGTCATCTGAGTGTGTGACTACTAAGTTGGTCGTGTCGTTTCGTGACTAGTTGGCGTTCATGGATGCGGATCGTTAGCTGTCTTCCTGTTTGTCCTATGTAGCGTTTTGTACAGTCCCATGCAAGGACTGTACAAAACACTACATAGGACAAACAGAAAGACAGCTAACGATCCGCAT
>NC_057714.1:93329994-93386606 GCF_004010195.1 Chiloscyllium plagiosum | reverse complement strand
TGTCTTGGTGTCCCTGTGGTTGTAGTTGAGTCCCTTGGTCAGTATTGTTCTTTCCGTGTCTGTGAGCTGTCTGTAGGAGAGGTTTCTAATCCAGGAGTGTGCTGTGGTGTCCTCTCTGTTGTGTGTTAGTTTGGCCATTTTTTTTCTTTTAGTGCTGATTTTTGCCGTGTGTGGTCCTGTTCTGTACTATGGTGATGGTCTGTTCTATGGTCTGGGTCCATTCCTGATTGGTGGTTTTTGAAATGAACGATTTTTGGAGCGCAATTTCTTGTCTGTATTTGTGTAGTCTGTTGTGTGCGTCTGTAATCATTACCTGGATCATCCTGAATCTGTTCTGTCTGCTGTGTCCATGGCTTGTGGGTTGTTGACTGGTGGAATATACCTGACACATGGTGGAAGGATTCGATTCTTTCGGCATTCGTGCAGGAACCGGAGTTGTTCTTATGTGGCGCTTAGGCGGTTGGCACAGGATTCCCATTTCCTGGCTTGTCTTAGCGTCACTCGCCCGTAGGTGTTCAAAGTTTGGGAGAAGATTTGTAGATCAGATACTTGTTGTTATGGTTCTGTTCGCCGAGCTAGAACAGACAGTCTTACCGCAAATTCAACCCAAACTCTGGGTCAGATATGTGGATGATGCCTTTGTAATCATTAAAAACACAGAAATAGAGACCACACACCGGATCATCAACGCCACACTCACAGGAATCCGATTCACTAGAGAGGAAGAAAAGGACAACCAACTCCCATTCCTCGACGTGACGGTACAGAGAATACCGAACGGAGAATTCACCACAAAGCCACACATACAGACCAAGTCCTAAACTATGAAAGCAACCACCCCAACACACACAAAATAAGTTGCATCAAGATACTGTTCAAAAGGGCCACAACACACTGCAGAACTGCAAAAAGAGGAAGAAGAATACCTATACAATGTATTTGCCAAAAACAGATACCCTCGCAATTTCATCAACAGATGCCTAAAGGAAAGACAATGGAATGAGGACATGCCATAACCCAAAGGACTAGCCACACTACCATACATCAAGAGCATTTCTGAATTGACAGCCAGACTACTACGACCACTAGGACTCATAACAGCACACAAACCAACAGTCACTCTCAGACAACAACTCACCAGGACGAAGGACCCGATACCCAGCATGAGCAAAACCAATGTAGTGTACAAAATCCCATGCAAGGACTGCACAAAACACTACATAGGACAAACGGGAAGACAACTAATGATCCGTATCCATGAACACCAACTAGCCACAAAACAACATGACCAGCTATCCTTAGTAGCCACACACTAAGATGACATGCAACATGAGTTCGACTGGAACAACACTACTATTATAGGACAAGCCAAACAGAGAACAGCCAGGGAATTCCTAGAGGCATGGTACTCATCCACAGATTCAATCAATAAGCACATTGACCTGGACCCACTATACCGGCCACTGCAGCGGACAGCTGGAACTGACAACCGGAAGCGGCAGATCCAAAAAGCACAACAACTACTTGCAGATACCAACACCTACCAAAAGAGGGAGTTTGACCCCACCCCACAGCTCACCAATAGGATAAATGCCGGAGGAAAGATCACAGAAGCGCTTCACAGGAGGCTCCCAAGCACTGAGGATGTCACCTAGACAGGGGACGAAATGTCTGCAACACAAATTCCCAGCTCGGCGAACAGAACCACAACAACAGAATTTCCAGTCTTAACATATCTTGTAAATATATATGTCTCATAATAATATTGTTAATTGCTAAGAGTGCATACCTCACATTATAGATGGTAAATGATGTAGGATTGGAAGGGCTGAGAAGTGGCAGATGGAGTTGAATTCAGATAAATGTGAGGTGCTGTATTTTGGGAAAGCAAATCTTAGCAGGACTTATACACTTAATGGTAAGGTCCTAGGGAGTGTTGCTGAACAAAGAGACCTTGGAGTGCAGGTTCATAGTTTCTTGAAAGTGGAGTCGCAGGTGGATAGGATAGTGAAGAAGGCGTTTGGTATACTTCCCTTTATTGGTCAGAGTATTGAATACAGGAGTTGGGAGATCATGTTGCAGCTGTACAGGACATTGGTTAGGCCACTGTTGGAATATTGCATGCAATTCTGGTTTCCTACCAATCGGAAAGATGTTGTGAAACTTGAAAGGGTTCAGAAAAGATTTACAAGGATATTGCCAGGGTTGGAAGATTTGAGCTATAGAGAGAGGCTGAACAGACTGGGACTGTTTTCTCTGGAGCGTCGGAGGCTGAGGGGTGACCTTATAAAGGTTTACCAAATTATGAGGAGCATGGATAGGGTAAATAGGCAAAGTCTTTTCCCTAGGGTCGAGGAGTTCAGAACAAGAGGGCATAGGTTTAGGGTGAGAGGGGAAAGATATAAAAGAGACCTAAGTGGCAACTTTTTCACACAGAGGGTGGTACGTGTATGGAGTGAGCTGCCAGAGGATGTGGTGGAGGCTGGTATATTTGCAACATTTAAGAGGCATTTGGATGGGTATATGAATAGGACGGGTTTGGAGGGATATGGGCCGGGTGCTGGCAGGACTAGATTGGGTTGGGATATCTGGTTGGCATGGACAGGTTGGGCTGAAGGGTCTGTTTCCATGCTGTACATCTCTATGATTCTACGACTCTCAGAGGTCTTGCTCAGTTTGTGAATGCATCTCATAAACACTACTGCCACTCATTTCAGAGAAATGTGTGATTTGTCCCTGATGATGTCAAGTATCTTGAGTGTTGCTGGAATTGCACTTATCCCCGGCAAGTGGAAAATATTCCATCACACTCCCGAACTATGCTGTGAAAATATTGGGCAGGCTTTGGAGAGTCTGCAGATCAGAGTAGAATAGGGTGGTGCTGGAAAAGCACAGCCGGTCAGGCAGCATCCAAGGAGCAGGAAAATCAAGCTTCCCAGTGTGAGCTTGTGCTAGAAATGTTGATTCTCCTGCTCCTTGGATACTGCCTGACTGGCTGTGCTTTTCCAGCACCACACTATTCTACTCTGATCTCCAGTGTCTTCAGTCGTCACTTTCTCTGAGTCTGGAGGTGATTTACCTCTCATAGAATTCACAGCCTCTGACCTGTTCTTGTAGCTCCATTCTTTATATTGTGAATTCAATTTGGTTTATGGTCAATGGTAACCCCCAAGATGTTGATAGTGGGTGCAGTGTTGTTCATGCTATTGAATTTCGAGGGGCAATGATAAGATTCTCTTTTTTGGAGATGCTCATTGCCTGGAATTTGTGTTGTGCAAATGCTACTTGCCACTTATTGTCCAGGTCTTGCTACATATAGAGATGGGCTGCTTCGATATCTCAGGAATGTGAACAGTATTGAATATTGTGCAATCATCAGCAAATGTCCGCACTTATAAACTTATGGTGGAGGGAAGATCATCGATAAAGTAGCTGAAGATAGTTCAGCTTTGGGCACAACCCTAAGGAGCTCCTGCAGTGTGAGACAGGGTCTGAGATGACTGGTTGCCACCAGCCATACACATCTTATATGTTAGTTGATTTTAAGCATGTTCTAAGAGATTTCAATTTTACTTGGGCTTTTAGATGTGACATTTGGTCAAAGGCTGCCTTGATGTAAAGTATAGTCACTCACTCTTCATCATTTCTGTTCAGCTCTTCTACCAATGTTTGTATCAAGGCTATAACGTGGTCAGTTGCTGAGTGACGCTGGCAAAATATAATCTGCGTATTAATGAGAACTTTTTTTGTGTAAGTGCAGTTTGAAATTAATATTAAATGAAAATCTTCAGCAACAGTTTTCATCACTCTGTTGATGATCAATAGTAGATGGATGTGCTTGTAATTTGCCAAATTGGATTTGTCCTGCTTATTATGGAAAGGACATATATGGGTAATTATCTACAGTAATGGGTGGATATCAGTGTTGGTGCTATATTAGATCAGAGTCAAAAAGTGCGGCACAAGAAAGCACAGCAGGTTTGGCAGCATCTGAGGATCAGGAGAATGGACATTTGAGGCATAAACCCTGTTCCTCGGATGCTGCCTGACCTGCTGTGCTTTTCCAGCACCACATGTTTTGGCTCTGATCTCCAGCATGTGCAGTCCTCACTTTCTCCGAGTTGCTATATTAGATTAGGTTAGCTAGAGGTTCAGCAAGTTCTAAAGCACAATTCTTCAATACTGCTTCAGTACCAGGATGTTACCAAGGCCCTAGTCTTAACAGTATTCAGTGCCTTCAGCTATTTCTTGAGACCAAGTGAAGTGAATTGAGTTATTTGAAAGTTAGCATTGATGATGTTCAGAAGCGAGGAGGAAGCCACATTGGTTCACTTGGCACTTCTGGCTGAAGATCTTACAAATGCTTCATTCAGTCTGTCTCTTGTACAGATTTATTGAGCTTCCCCAACATCGTGGGTGTGAATAAAGCTGTGGCCTCCATCTCCAGTTAATTGGCTAATTGCCCATCACCATTTATGACAGGTTATGACCAAGCTTTGATCTGACCCATTGGTTTGGGATCGCTTAACTCTGTCTATTGCACACTGCTTCTTCTGTTTGGCTTGCTGCTCCTGGCATATTCACTGCACTGTTAGTTGAATCAGGACTGACCCACTGACCTGGTGGTACCCTGTCTTTCTAGGCCGTGAGGTTACAGATTGTAGTTGAAAACAACTAAACTATTACTGATGCCTCTCAGCATTTCATGGATGACCAGTTTTGAGTTGCTAAATCTATCTCTGAACTTACCCTATTTTGCACAATATTCATGCCACACAACACAATGCAGGGTACCCTCATTGTGAAGGCAGGACTTTGTCTTCATGAGGACTGTGTGATGATCATTCGTACTAATCTTGTCATGGACAGATATATCTCTGTCAAGTAGGTGGTGACAATAATGATTAGTTGTTTTTTTCCCTTCTTGCTGGCTCCTTCACCATCTGTTACAGATTGAGACTTGCAAGTATGTCCTGAGAACTCAACCAACTTAGTCGCTTGTGATGCTACCAAAACATTCTTGGTGATGGACACTCAAATCCCTGACCCAGAAGACATTCTGTGCCCTTCACACCCTCAGTATTTCTTCTAAGTGGAGTTCAATATGGCAGATAACTCAAAGCATTGCAAGAGTAATTAAACTAGCCAGAATATAGGTAAAGTACGTACTAAAATAGATACTTTATTTTTGAAGAAAATTACATTTTGAGTTTTGCAGCTATACAGCATGGAAACAGACCCTTCGATCCAACACATCCAACCACATATCCTAAATTAATTAGATTAGATTAGATTAGATTACTTACAGTGTGGAAACAGGCCCTTCGGCCCAACCAGTCCACACCGACCCGCCGAAGCGCACCCACCCATACCCATACCCCTACCCCTACATTTACCCCTGCATCTAACACTACGGGCAATTTAGCATGGCCAATTCACCTAACCTGCACATTTTTTTTTGGATTGTGGGAGGAAACCGGAGCACCCGGAGGAAACCCACGCAGACACAGGGAGAATGTGCAAACTCCACACAGTCAGTCGCCTGAGGCGGGAACTGAACCCGGGTCTCTGGCGCTGTGAGGCAGCAGTGCTAACCACTGTGCCACCGTGCCGCCCACCTAATCTAGTCTCATTTGCCTGAATTTAGCCCATACCCCTCTAAACCCTTCATATGGTATAGCCACCCAGATGCCTTTAAATATTGTAATTATGCCAGCCTCCACCATTTAGTCTGACAGCTCATTCCATACATGGACCACCCTCTGTGTGAAACAGTTGCCAATTAGGCCCCTTTTAAATATTGCCCCCTCATCTTAAACCTCAGCCATCTCGGTTTTGATTCCACTACCCTCAGGAAAAGACCTTGGCTATTCACCCTATCTATGCCCCTCATTCTATAAAGTCGCCCCTCAGTCTCCTTCGCTCAAGGGAAAATAGCCCCAGACTATTCAGCCTCTCCCTGTAGCTCAAACCCTCCAACCCTCTGGCACCATCCTTGTAAATCTTTTCTGAACCTTTTCAAGTTTCACAGCGTCCTTCCTGTAGCAACGAGACCAGAACTGAATGCAGTATTCCAAAAGTGGCCTAACCAATGTCCTGTACAGCTGAAACATGACCTACCAACTCCTGTACACTATGCACTGACCAATAAAGGCAAGCATACCAAAAGCCTTCATTACCCTGTCTACCTGCAACTGTACTTTCAAGGAACTATGAACCTGCACTCCAAAGTCTCTTTGTTCAGCAACACACCCCATCACTGTGAGATGGATCTTGCATTTAATCAAATAAGATTGAACTTCAATCCATTACTAGCACCGAAACCAGAACCTTATAGAAGAGCAGAGAAAAGGCACAAATATATCTTAAATAAATAGACCTAAAAATTCATGCTGGATGGCAATTTTTATGCATTGTTTCTAAGTGCAGCTGTTCAAAAACTCAAATATGTATGCCCAGCCAGAATCTATTAGCATAAAATCTGATTTCTTTTGTGCCAGGCAAGAAATAAAATTCTATTCTCAGTCTGGATCATCATATTAAATATTACAGTTTTTGCATAGGTAATACAAAGGGAAAACTCAGTTCTTTCAGTCAAGAGAAAGGAAAATGTCTTACTTTGTTATAACCTGTACTTTTGCACTGACTGTTTTGCACAGTTATAACTGAGAGTTATAGACATCGTAACTGCTGCCAAGGTTATTACTCCTCCTGCGTCCCTCAGGATCTTAGATTACAAATAATGTATGTGAGACAATCGCACAGGGCTTCTGTTCTTTCGAAGCTATATTTGACCTGCCTGTGTCTGATCAGAGTATGGGTAACAAACAATTTTAAAAACCTAATAAGAATGAAGGGAAAAAGCAGACATTATCTAAAACTGCAATTAGGGGAAATAACTGAACTTAACGAGATCAATTAAAATTTAAATGAGGCTATAATACTGAATAGAATTAAGAAATAAATGGGAAATATTGACAAAATTTGCTTGCTAGATCTTTTGGCTACTCATTATCTTACCAAATGTACCTATTTCATTTGAAGTATGTAAATGACTCTTATATTTATAGAGACTGATCTTTTCTCCAAGACTCAGATCCTTCTCCAGGGAATGCCACTGGCTACTTGTTATTAACATAGGAGCCTTCTGAATCTCTCTATGCTCTGTAAATGGGATTTTACATTTGTTTTATATTCTCAGACCTCTCAATTAAAGGAACTGCATTACCTCAATTTTCTGAATTTTGCAATTTAAAAATGTGGGTTTCCAAACACACCAACATGTCAAACTATCAATGTTGTGTTTGCGTCTACTCAACTTAAAGAACTCAACTCATTGCAAAAATGATCACTTTAAAAGTCAAGTTTAACAATTTTTTCTATAAAGCAATAAAAAAGGGCACATCATTTACAAAGTAAATCTTTTAAAATTAAATCTTTCCCCTCTCACGTTATACCCATGTCCTCTAGTTTTGGACTCCCCTATCCTGGGAAAAAGTCCCTGGCTATTCACCCTATGCGTGCCCCTCATGATTTTATAAACCTCTATAAGGTCACCCCTCAGCCTCTGACACTCCAGGGAAAAAAAAAGTTGACTCTCCTGCTCCTTGGATGCTGCCTGACTTGCTGTGCTTTTCCAGCACCACACTCTCAACTCTGATATTCCAGCATCTGCAGTCCTCACTTTCTCCTATAGCTCAGACCCTCTAGTCATGGCAACATCCTTATAAATCTTTTCTGGACCCTCTCAAGTTTAACAACATCCTTCCTTTAGAAGGACAACTGAACAGTCGCAATATGATGTCCCAACTCCTATGTTCAATGCAATGACCAATGAAGGCAAGCATGTGAACTACCTACAACTTCACTTCCAAGTGACAATGCACCTACATCCCTCGGTCTCCTTGTTCAGCAACTCTTCCCAGAGATCTACCATTTACTGTATAAGTACTGCCCTCATTTGCCTTACCAAAATGCAACACCTCACAGTTATCTAAATTAAACTCCATCTGCCACTCCTTGGCCCATAGTCAAAAAAGAAAAAGGAGGCGTAGGTGAGGTTTAGGAAACAGAAGATAGACAGCCCTTGAAGAGTGCAAAAAAAATCGGGGAAGAACTCAAACACAAGGAATTAAGAGGGATGAAAGAGTCCGTAAAATGTCTTTGACAAACAGGATTCAGGAAAATCCCAAGGCATATCATTCACATATAAGGAGCAAGAAGGTAGTGAGGGAAAACGTAAGTCCATTCAAGGACAAAAGAGGGAATTTATGAGTGGAGCAGGAAGAAGTGAGTTAGGTCCTTAATGAATACTTTGCACTGGTTTTCACAAAGGAGAAGGACGTAATGGATGGTGAATCAGGGGAGTCAAGGTTCATCTTCTAGAGCATGACAGTATAGAAAAGGCATTGACTATTCTGTAAAGAATTATGGTAGACAAATCCACAAGATCTTTTAGATTAGATTACTTACAGTGTGGAAACAGGCCCTTTGGCCCAACAAGTCCACACCGACCCACCGAAGCGCTACCCACCCACACCCATTCCCCTATTCACCTAACACTACGGGCAATTTAGCATGGCCAATTCACCTAACCTGCACATTTTTTGGGAGGAAACCGGAGCACCCGGAGGAAACCCACGCAGACACGGGGAGAATGTGCAAACTCCACACAGAGAGTCGCCAGAGGCGGGAAATGAACCCGGGTCTCTGGCACTGTGAGGCAGCAGTGCTAACCACTGTGCCACCGTGCTGCCTGGTGATTGGATCTGATTGGATCTATCCCAGAATATTGAGGGAGGTAGGGGAGGAAATTGTTGGGCCTTTGTATGAAATCTTTGTATCCTCTTTCATCACAGGAGAGGTCCCAGGGAACTGGAGAATAGCCAATATTGCTTCTTTGCTTAAAGAGGCCAATAAGGATAATCTGGCAAAATACAGACTGGTGAGTCTTTTGTCATTGGTAGGGAAATTATTGGAAAAGATTCTTAGGGATAAGATTTACTCCCATTTGGAAAAATATGAGCTTAATCATGATATGCAGCTTGGCTTTGTGCAGAAGAGGTCATGTCTCACAAACCAGATTTGAGTTTTTTGAGACGTGACAAAGATGATTGGTGAGGACAGGGTGGTAGATATTATCTGCATGAACTTTAGCAAGGCCTTTGACAAGGTCTCTCATGGTAAGCTAATGCAGAAGGTGAAGTCTCTAGCTTAATAATAGAAGTCAGAGAGTAGAAAGGTGTTTTTCAGACTGGAGAGCTGTGACCAATGGTGTTCTGCAGGAATCAATGATGAGACCCCAATTGTTTGTACTATATATAAATGATTGAGAGGAGAATGCAGGCGGACTGATTAGTAAGTTTGAAGACAACATAAAAATTGTGGGCGCTGCAGATAGTGAGGAGGATTGCCAAAGAATGCAGCAGGATATTGATAGTAGAGAAATGGTACATGGAGTTTAATAAATGTATGGACAAATGCATGGTGATGCGTTTTAGGAGATCAAATGCAGGAGGAAGTATACAGTGAATGGCAGAACTCCTGGTAGCATCAATATACAGAGAGATCTAGGTGTACGGGTCCACATTTCCCTGAAAGTGGCAACCCAAGTGGATAACGTGATCAAGAAAGCATATAGCATGCTTGCCTTCATCAGACAGGACATAGAATAAAAATTAGCAAGTCATGTTGCTACAGTGTGGAACTTTAGTTCGGCTATATTGGGAATATTGTGTACAATCCTGATTACCGCATTACCTGAAGAATGTGGAAGCTTTGGAAAGGGTACAAATGTGGTTTACCAGGACTTTTGCCTGGTTTGGAGAGTATTGGCAATGAGGAGAGATTTGACAGACTTGGTTTGTTTTCACTTCAAGGATAAAGGGCGACTTGATAGAAGTTTATAAAATTATGAGAAATATAAAATGGATAGTTAGAGTCTTTATCCCACGGTCGAAATGTCAATTATGAAGGGACATTGGTTTAAGCTAAAAGGGAAAATTTAAAAGAGATGTCAGAGGCAAGTCTTTTAGACAGAGTGTTGTAAGTGCCTGGAATGCACTGCTGCAGAAGTTGGTGAAGGTGGATACAATAGCAACATCTAATAAGCATCTTGACATATTGAGTCTTGAATAAGCAGGGAATAGAGGAATATGGACTGCATCGAGGCAAAAGGATTTTAGTTTAGAAAGGCATCATGTTTTGGCAGAGACTTGGTGGGCCAGAGGGCCCGGCCCTGTGCAGTACCATTCTTTGTTCTTGAAAAAGCTTCAGGATTTTAACTGTTCCTATCTTTGCAGTCTGCCTTAATCCTCCTATCATTCCTTCAAACTGCCAAAGCTGGATATTGTGCACTACGCCACCTCCCATCTTTGATCCTCCATTGGCACTGATACCTCCTATCTCTGTGAGTTACCTCCCTGAACTCCTCTACTTCTCCATTTCCCTTAAGACCTAAAACCAACCCTTCTAATCTCACTCTTGGATTGATACCCATTCTAGCTTGAGTACTGCAGATGCTGGAGATTAAAGTCAAGTGTGGTGATGGAAAAGCACAGCAGGTCAGGCTGATCATGATGAAGTGCTTTTGCCCGAAACATTGATTTTCCTGCTCCTCAGATGCTGCCTGCCCTGCTGTGCTTTTCCAGCACCATGCTCTTGACTCTTCCTGAAATTACTTGAATTTCTCTCCTATGTTAATAACGAAACATAAATGCATGTTGTTGTTTTTTGTTGATGATGTTTCCTTCTGAGAATTAAAAACAAATTTACAGATGTGGGCATTTATTGCCCTCGCCAGTTGCCCAGAGGGCAGGTCAGAGTCAACCACATTGCTCTAAGCCAGACCTAGGGAGGACAGGAATTTCTTTCCCTAAAGGGCATTAGTGAACCAGATGGAATTTCCCAACAATCAAAAATGGCTTTATGGTTATTATTAGACTTTTTGTTAAATTCAAATTCCACCATTTGCCATGGCAGGATTTGAACCAAGGTCCCTGAACAATACCTGGGTCCCCATTATTAGTCAAGATTGCTAGACCAGTAATAATACCATTAGGCCATCACCTCCCCATTGGTAAAGTACTTGAGTAAAATATTGCTGACAGCCATGGAAGCTAAACAGATGCCAACAGCACTGCCAATGAAAGATTGTAGGTGTCATCTGAATGAATGGTTGTGCCAACATTAAGATTCTCTAAGAAGCAGGTATCCTGAGAAAAGGGGTGACCATTCTGGTGAGGTATCTGCACTGGAAAGGCTGCTTCATCAGAGCACTGAACACATGCCTTCTGAACCATGCTCTCTATACCTAGGTCATGACTGACTCAAGAAAAGCCAGCAGAAACGTTTCAAAGATATCCTGAAAGTCTATTGGAAAAGGATTGACTTGCAACAGCTTGCAACAGAGAGCCCTGGACCAAGTGTAATGTCTCACATAGATGTAACTAAGTCTGATACATGGAAGGCAATGAAGATCAGAATGCTATAACAAGAAGAAAATTCACAAAGATGGAACTCAACTTCAAACATGGACTGACCAATAGGTTGACAATAATGACTGCTTGCTGACATGGAATGTCTACTTTGAAATTTTTGAAGTGTTTTGTTTGTCTCCATTAATGATTTGCTTGCCCTTTTCCGTCTTATTTTTCATCGACTTCACTTCTATCTCTAACAGGCTCCCTCTGCTTTCTATTCCTCTTTATTCTTTTATCATTCATGCTCCCTCCCTTTACTCTGACACTCTGGTAAATAAGGGACCATCAAGCAGAGAAGTTTTCCTTCTCTCAGCCAGATTCACTGACACCAAATAAACCCAGTCTGAGTTTGGCTCAGTTAAGATTAAAAAAACAGGGATATGCAGACAATTTGGCTCGGAGCCACCTCACACATTGTTTTCTCTTTTACACTTAAGAGAAGCCAGAAAGAAATTGCATTTAAACTAAGCTGGTTCAAACAGTCACAATCCAGGTGTTGTAACCACAGATTGCCACATGCAAACTTCCTTGTTATTATTAACCTGTCAATGTTAGCCCAAATTTTGAGGTACATTGGTTATACTGACTCATTCACACCAGCCAAGTTAGGTACTGTCCATACATGCAGGGCTCTCTGGCTTCCTCTTGAATATGTTTCGGTGCTTGTTGGTGCTCAGTGCTCCTTCTACAGAATGGGGTGTTGTAGGGATGATGGCACCCACATTACAGAATCCCAGTATAGGCCTTCATTGTCAGGAGAGAGCAAAACAAATATGCTTCAAGGTAAGGAGAGGGAGCAAGTGAGATGGAAGAAAGAAGGCGAGGAGGAAAGCGAGAGAGGTTGCAAGAGAAAGACTACCGTGAAGTCCATGAAATGTCAAGGCAGAAAAGGGTGAATAGAGGGTGGCTGAAAAAAAAATCACTGGACAAAGCATCTGCACAGTTGACAGTGTTTGCAGTTATCAGTGCACAGCATTTCCCAACTGGCTGTGCAAACTCAGAATGTAGAGCCTTGAACACCATGGCATTGATCGAATACTAAATCTTGTATGGGACCTTTGCCACACAGGATACTTTTTTTAAAAAGAGTCTCACTCACGTAATTATGAAAACTTGAGTCACACAGTGCATTTAGAAATTTAGCCTGTACAATTGGACTTGCCTGGATACACGCTTGTTTTCCCTCTCCTGGAAGTGATGATTCATGCTGGGATATAGTACTGTGGGTGCCAAGAATCCTGCTACACCCCATTAATTGGCCATTCTTCATAAGGAGCTCAGAACAACAAACACTGAGAGTCAGTTTGGCTTTGCCAGGGTTTCATATCCAAACTTCATGTAACTAACTCTCCCTTCATTATAGCCACATTTCTGCATCTTCAAACCAGTAAAATATTTCTACTATAATGTTAGATAAGCACGATTGCTAGGCATCTACTTTTTAGTATGATCCTTATGAATCCAAAAAAAAATCAACTGTTTCAAAGACAAAGGAAACAACGGCCTCTTTCGTTCAAGCAAAAACAACGGAGTTTGTGGATGTGACGAGTCATCTTTTCTTGAGAGGAATACATTGAGTCTATGATTTTGTTTCCTTTGTAACATCTTGCAAATACCCTTCTTCTTGGGACAATTAAAAGTACTTCCCTTTAAAATGACTCAGTTCCTTTAAACGGTTCTCTGGCCTTGACATCGAGTGATCACAGGCTCGTGATGACATTTTGTGGAAGGAAACAGAGGGACTCACTGTTTCCTTCCTAATTCCAGACAGAAAGGCCGGATTGTTGCTGAATGTTTCCTAGTGTGATGTAACTCGACGGGAATCCACGGTCTGTCAGTCATCATTTGCAAGGACAGCACTGCTTGTGAATGCCTGCTAATGAATGATATATGTGAAAGGAAAAATAAGGAAAACAGAAGTTTTTGTATTGTGGCTTTGCAGATAATTGACCCAGTAAATCCCCACTGACGAGTACACATTTTAATGCTGAACTGCACACTCACAATCAAAGTGTTTTCATATTTTACCCTCGCCTTTTGAGTAAAGATGAAGCAAGTTTCAGGGAAGAATTTTCACTTATCGAAGCCCAAGTCAAAGGTACACTCTCCAAACATCTAAAGGGTTTTATGACTACAATAAACCTTACAGTGAGTTTGGAGAGTTGAAGGGCATATCATTCAAAAGCGCATTCATCAAATATAAATAATCTATTGGATATAAATCCAAAATTTTAATTTTTCTTTATCCATTCGTAGGATATATGGGAACACTACCATCTTTAAGTTCCCCTCCAAGCCCCTCACCATCCCGACTTGTAAATAAATTGCTGTTTCTTCACTGTCACTGGATCAAAATCCTGGAATGCTCTCCTTAATGGCATTGTGGGTCAACCCACAGCAGGTCGACTGCAGCAGTTCAACAAGGCAGCTCACCACCGACCTCTCAACGGCAACTAGGGATGGGGAATAAATGTTAGCCCACCCAGTGACACCCACATCCCACAAAAATGAATAAATAAATAAAGGATGTGGGCATCCCTGGCTAAGCCAGCATTTATTGCCCAGAGAGCAGTTGAGAATCAACCACATTGAATCATAGAATTGCTACAGTGTGGAATTCAGCCATTCAGTCCATTAAGTCACCAATTGCAGTGAGTATGGAGTCACATGGAGGCCTGAACAGGTAAAGATGGCAGATTTCTTTGGCCAAAAGGCTTCCGTTAATTAGAAAGGGGTTTTATTGACAATCAATAGTGGCTACATGGCTGCTTTTAGATTGGTATTTTATTTCAGATATTTTAAAATCCCTCAAATTTCAATCTCTGCCTTGGTGGGATTCAGGCATACACTGAAAGAACAGTAGCCTGGGTTTCTGGATTGCCGTTTCCATTGCATTACCACTATGGTACTACTCCCAGTTACAATTTGAACTTTTGGGATTGTTTGGTGCTGTTTCAAACCTAGCATGGGAATGCTGTCAAGAAAGC
The DNA here is from genome assembly GCF_004010195.1 of Chiloscyllium plagiosum. Lineage (NCBI taxonomy): Eukaryota > Metazoa > Chordata > Chondrichthyes > Orectolobiformes > Hemiscylliidae > Chiloscyllium > Chiloscyllium plagiosum. The sequence continues at coordinate 93,372,139 of NC_057714.1, read as the reverse complement.
AAAGACGCATTCTTAACCGTAATACATTATCTATTGCTCTATGCAGTTCTATAAAACAGATATATATCAAAATCTACTTATAAATTGAATGATAAATTTATCATATGATTTATGCTTTAAGCATGTGTCCAGAATTAATTCAGTTAGATGATCTGGGCATTGGGATAAGACCAAGTCTGTCCTTGTCTTTGTTGGTTCTTCACGTTTGGCTCTTGAATGGTCAGATGTAATATATTGGCTTTGGTTTATTCCACAGTTTTGGCTATTCCATTAAAGTAAGGATGGGAAACTTACCAGCTCAGTTTCTTTGGAATGCTATTATTCGAGTTTCATTTTTTACGATCAATGAGGGAAGTTATAATCATTCAGGAGTATTGGCACTGGAAGAGACCAGAGGCGATAGGATAGAATTTAACTTTTGGTGGTGGTAGAAAATGTATGGTAATGGCTTGTTCACCATATCCATCCCACTGACCTCCCTATCTATTCGGAGGTTGTATAATTGAATGGGTGAATGTCTATCCCTTGTTTTTTGTTGCTGCTGAAAGTTAAAAGTTGTGAAGTTGAGTTTATTAAATCTAAGCTGTAAGAATCTCCCAAACTCCTGCTGTAACTTTAATGGGTCCTTTCTCATGGAATTCCATTTCCTTGGCAAACTGTTAACGAGAGAAAGGGTAGAGAGAAAGATAGGCCTTGAAAGCTGTTGAATTTAAGAACATTATTGGTTTATGAATCAAACCAGGGGTTCAAGTCTCAACACAAACTTGAGCAAAATCGAGTCTGGCACTTGAATTGGTTACTGAGTGACTGCTGCACTCACGGAGGTGTTGTCATTCAAATTGACATTTATTGGAAGCTCTGTCTGCCCTCTCAGGTGGGCGTTTAAGATCCCATGGCACCATTTGAAGAATGACAAAGAAGCTTTTCACACTGGATGATTATTTACTCCATAATATCTCAAAAAATTAATAATCTGGTCATCTATTTTGTTGGGAGTGTGGGACCATGCTGCACACCAAAGGCATTTCTTTCATGCTCTCCTTCAACAATGACCATCCAACAAATGACATTTTATTGAAAGTTTCCATTTAAGTGCAGAAACTGCTGCCTTTTTATTCCTGGTACGTGATACTGTCTTTTACTGTGGTGACTCATAATGTTCTCTGACATGTTTTAGAGATAAAACAATGCAATCACTAGATAATTGCCTAATACCTCAAATGGACAATGTATGCAGTTTTTGCAATTTTACCCACAAATTGACATCAATCAAAACAAGATTGTGCAAACTTCTTTTATGTGCTATTTAATGTAGTCATTGGACTGTTTATTTTAGACAAGCCCATGACTGCATTTATTATGGACACAAAGGGCTTTTATGTAAATATCATAAGCAGTACACTCTCAGAGGAAATTAAATCCTATTGTAGGTTTAAAAGTCCACATTGGCACAGCTCCGGGAACAGCTCACATGTCTTGGCTCTTGGCCGAGGAATTAGGCTTGGTGTAGGGAGAAAGAACAGAATGAAACAAGAAGGAAACTAAATTCTGAAATGGGGTTTGAGAGAAGGGGGGAGTATTCAGGTGCCTCTGTTGCCACAGTTAGCTCATTAATTTTCAGTGAATGTCTTTTGATTGTTATCACAGTACATGTACTCAAACTAAAGATGAATTCCTTATTTTCAAAACAGAGCAAAGTCAAAGCAAAAAGAAGAGAAGGATTAAAATACGAAAGGCAATGTTCACTCCCAGTTTCAGGTGCACAACATTGAGAATCTGTCACAAAGGGGAGGATAAGCCATTTACAAGCAGTGGTCCCTTTAAGAGAATGCACACACAGCGGGCCAACAGGCTTCAAGGAGTTGTGCAGATCAACAAATGGGTTACACACAGTGAAGGAAATCGGAGGAAAGATTGGGTCAAATCTTGCAGCCTGGCTGGGAATCCTTACTTCCAAACTAAATTAGACAAAAGAGTTACCTATTTACCTACCTCTGATCTTACGGACCTGTCTGCTATTGGAGCATCCTGCAGAACTCACCAAGTAGAGGAACCTTTGCATCAAATGATGAAGGAAAACTTTGTACAAGCCACAATGCAGTTTTGTTAATGGCACTGGCTGTTTTATTGCAGGAAGTAAGCTGTTGAAATCCCAAGATCTATTTAAGAAGCTTTGGAGAGAAAGTAAGTGTGTAAGGGAAATAAGTAAAGGATAAGTTAATAGGTGGGTGTATAAGGTACTGGCATTACAGTTGGTGAAATGAGGAGGTAAGTATATTTGAGTCGGGGATAGTTGAGATGATTGGCCTCCAATAATCTTGTGGTAGATATGGCTCCAAGCAACCTGAAGATTCCCCGTTAATTCCTGCTTATGTCTGTTTTGTTTTGGACTCCTTGATGCCACACTCGGTCAAATACTGCCTTGATGTAAGGAACAGTCATCGTTACTTCCCTTCTTGAGTTCTGATTCGGAGATGCCGGTGTTGGACTGGGGTGTACAAAGTTAAAAATCACACAACACCAGGTTATAGTCCAACAGGTTTAATCGGAAGCACACTAGCTTTCGGAGCAACGCTCCTTCATCAGGTGATTGTGGAGGGCTCGATCGTAACACAGAATTTATAGCAAACATTTGCAGTGTGATGTAACTGAAATTATACATTGAAGAATTGATTGTCTGTTAAGCCTTAACAGGCAATCAATTCTTCAATGTATAATTTCAGTTACATCACACTGCAAATTTTTGCTATAAATTCTGTGTTACGATCGAGCCCTCCACAATCACCTGATGAAGGAGCGTTGCTCCGAAAGCTAGTGTGCTTCCAATTAAACCTGTTGGACTATAACCTGGTGTTGTGTGATTTTTAACTTCTTGAGTTCAGCTTTTTCGTCCATTGTAGTGGAGTACTCCAGGATACTGGGACCATAGCTTGTCTTGATATATGTTAATAACCTGGATTCAGGTTTGCATGGGGCAATTTCAAAATTGGCAGATGGCACAAAACTTTGGCGAATTGGAAACTGAGAGGAGGTCAATATAGAACTCCAAAGGGTCATAGACAAGTTGGTGAAATGGATAAATAGGTGGGAAATAAGGTTGAGTGCAGAGAAATGTGAATGAATGCATGGTGGTGGGAAGAAAATTGAAAGACAATGTAAAATAGGGGATACAATGCTAAAGAGGGTGCAGGAGCAGACAGATCTAGGGTGTATATGCACACAGATCAATGAAGATTGAAGAATAGGTAGAGAGGGAAGCAAGTAAATAATGCAACGTCCGTGGCTTTATGAATTGGGGCAGAGAGTATAAGAGCAAGAAGGCGATGTTTAGCATGAGTTAGATGTCAGCTGGAGTACTGTACATAGTTCTGGGCACCATATTATAAGTAAAATGTGAGTCTATTGCAGAGAATGTGGAGGTGTTTTACAAGAATGGTTCCAGACATGAACAACTTAAATCATGAAGATAAGTTGAAGAAGTTGGGACTGTTTTTCTTGGATTGGAGAGCTGATCTGGTAGAGGTTTTTAAAATCCTGAACTACTTGAAGAGTGTGGCGAGGGAGAAATTGGTTCCACTTGTAAAAGGATTGAGAGGGCATGGATTTAAAGAGATTTGCAAATTAAGCTAATATGATGTACGAAAAATCTTTTTCACATAAATGTAGCTAGGACTAGAATGTATTGCCTGGAAGTGGAGGAAGGCTCAATGCAGGCATTGAAGAGGGTATTGGTTGATTTATTGGATAAAAATAATGTGCATGGATACTGGGGGGAGAAACAGAAGATAGGTAATGATATTCATTTGAATAGCAAGTGCAGAAGCAATAGCCTAAATGCCCCCCATCTGTGCGGTTACACTTTGTGATCCTTTTGTGATTTAATGTTTGACCAGGGGCATAATGAGGTTTGGAGACAGGGAAACCAAACTGAGCATCAGTGAGTAGGTTATCAATGAATGGATATTGCCCATTAAGAAGGCGAAAGAAGAAAATCAGGGAATTTCAGACCAGTTGGCCTAACATCTATGGTAGGATATTGTTGGTGTCTATGATCAAGGATGGGGTAACTGATCACCTCAAAATTTTGAGTTAATCAGGGATAGCCAGTATAGATTCTTGATATGTACATCATGGCTGACAAACATAATTGAATTTTTTGAAGATGTGGCAAAGGTAGTGGGTAGGGGAATGTCGATGAATGTTGTTTATATGGAGATCCAGACTTGGATAAAGTCTCACATCAGACTGCTACTTGTGTTTCAATGTACATGTGTTTCTCAGTTCTTCAGTTGGACCGTTATGTTCGTGTCTAGCTCCACTCTGCAAGAAAGATGTGGACAAATTAGGTAAGATGTAAAAAAAGTTTCAAAAAATGATTTCTGAGGTATATTCAGCCTCTGCCTCTTTATCTGAAAAGGAAAAAGCTTTGATATCTGCCAAGGCAGTCCTCACCAGTTTGATATCAGACATCAGGACAGCTTAGAGGTTGCAAGGTGATTGGTCATTATTGTATGAGTGCCCTGATATTGGGATTTAACTCAGCATGTCAACCGATCTGGACTTTTCTTTTTAGTTCTCACCAGTGCTGGGAATGAGAGCAAATGGTAGTATACTGTTCCTTGAAACCCTCCTACACCCGGACCATTTTCTCAGACTCAGAGTTAGTTCTGGAAATCTTATTGTTCTCAAAGTCAATTGAGCCAACCGTTAATGGAGGCTAGCTGGGATTTTCCACTTGGCCTCTAGATTCTGGATGGAGTCGGATTTAGGCACAGTGCCTGGTGCAGGACCCAGCAGCTTCAGCAGTGGCTGCATTACTGAGATCGGCCCAGCACGGATTTATGGCACCATCGGTAATGGTAGACACAAGAAGACACTGAAGAATACTTTAAAATCACACAACATCAGGTTATAGTCCAACAGGTTTATTTGGAAGCACTAGCTTTCGGAGCGCTGAAGGAGCGATGAAGGACCAGCGCTCCAAAAGCTAATGCTTCCAAATAAGCCTGTTGGACTAAAGCTGGTGTTGTGTGATTTTTAACTTTGTACACCCCAGTCCAACACCGGCTTCTCCAAATCCTGAAGAACGGTGATATGGTTCTGTGGCAGTGGCACAACGAAGGAACTGGAGCCTGGCTGACTATTTTGTGCTGGTGACTGTCTCAGTGTTGGAATGTAAGAGCCTAGACCCAGGCCCATGGCTCAGTACTTAAGAAGGACTATAATGTTGAACTTTTTAACAAAGAACGATACAGCACTTGAACAGGCCCTCGAGATCCTCCAAGCCTGCACCGTCACATTTTGCCACATCTTGCCCTTACATACAAAAACTGTCTTCACTTACAGAATCCATATCCCTATTTTCCCTTCCTGTTCATGTGTTTATCTGTGAGCTTCTTGAATGCTGTTGTTGTGTCTGCTTCCACCACCTCCTCAGGCAACCGTTCCAGGTTCTCACACAAGTGAAAAGCCTGCCTCACACATCTCTTTTAAACTTCTCCCCTCGCACCATGAACCTGTGACCCCTAGTAATTGACCTCTCCACCCTGGGAAAAAGCCTCATACTTTCAACTCTATTCATGCCATTCACAATCTTATAAACTTGTATTAGGTTACCCCTCAACCTCCTGCATGCCAGTGAAAACAAACGCAGTCTATCCAATCTTTCTTCATAGCTAAAATCCCCATACCAGTCAACATCCTTGTAAACCTTTTCTGTACCCTCTCCAAAGCATCCACACCCTTCTGGTAGTGTGGAGATCAGAACTGTTTGCAATATTCCAGGTGTGGCCTAACTGAAATTCTATAAAGCTGAAGTACAACTTGTCTATCCTTATACTCAATACCCCTTCCAATTAAGGCAAGGACGCTATAAGCCTTTTTTACTACCTTATTGACCTTCAGTGATCTGTGAACCTGCAAACCCAGATCCCTCCGCATAACAATATTCCGAAGGATTCTACCATTCAATGTATAACTTCCACCTGCACTTGACCTTCCAAAATGTATCACATTACATTTGTCCGGATTAACCTCCATCTGCCATTTTTTCTGCCTATGCCTCCAACTGATCTATATCCTGCTGTATCCTCTGGCAATCCTCCTCACTACCCACACCACCACCAATCTTTGTATCATCCACAAGTTTACTAAATAGACTGGCTACGCTTTCCTCCAAATCATTTAAGTAAATCATGAACCGCAGAGATCCCAGCATTGATCCCTGAGGAATACCACTTGTCACAACCCTCTATTCCGAAAAGCATCCTTCCATCACTACCCTCTGCCTCCTACAATTAAGCCATTTCAGTATCTATCTTGCCAGCTCACCGCTGATACCATGTGACTTCACCTTTTATACCCATCTGCCATGAGGGACCTTGTCAAAAGCTTTACTGTAGTCCATGTAGACAACATCAACTGCTTTGCCCAAACATTTTGTTAGCTCCTCAAAATACTCGATCAAGTTCGTGAGACACCTAAGAGGGTGGGGGAAGGGGAGGTGGTGGTGCCTCTGAAGACCTCACGGAGGTTGTATCTCGATTTCCTTTAGAGGTCAGGGTTGCCCAACTTGGGCACTTTGGGAAGGATAACAGGAAGGCAGAGTACTGGGTCGATGGAAAGATTCTTGGTCATGTAGATGTGCAGAGGGATCTTGGAGTCCATGTGCATAGATCCCTGAAAGTTGCCACCCAGGTGGATAGTGGTGTTAAGAAGGCATACAGTGTGTTAGGTTTCATTCGTAGAGGGATTGAGCTCCGGAGTCGCAATATCATGCTGCAACTATACAAAATGCTGGTGCAGCCACACTTGGAATATTGTGTACAGTTCTGGTCCCCATATTTCGGGAAAGATGTGGAAGCATTGGAAAAGGTGCAGAGGAGATTTACCAAGATGTTGCCTGGTCTGGAGGGAAGGTCTTATGAGGAAAGGCTGAGAGACTTGAACCTGTTCTCATTGGCAAGAAGAAGGCTAAGAAGGGATTTGATACAGACATATAAGCTGATCAGAGGATTAGATAGGGTAGACAGTAAAAGTCTTTTTCTGAGGATGATGACATCAGCTTGTATGAGGGGGCATAGCTACAAATTGAGGGGTGATAGATTTAAGAGAGATGTCAGAGGCAGGTTTTTTACACAGAGAGTGGTAAGGGCGTGGAATGCCCTACCTGCTAATGTAGTCAACTCAGCCATATTAGGGAGATTTAAACAATTCTTAGATAAGAACAGGGATGATTTTGGGATAGTGTAGGGGGACGAGCTGAGAATAGTTCACAGGTTGGCGCAACATCGAGGGCCGAAGGGCCTGTTCTGCGCTGTATTGTTTTATGTTCTATGTTCTATGTTCTAGAAAGAAATTGAGGTATGGGTTAAGAAAAAGAAGGAAGCATATGTCAGGTACAGACAGGATAGATTGAGTGAATCCTTAGAGGAGTATAAAGACAGTAGGAGCATACTTAAGAGAGAAATCAGGATGGTAAAAAGGGGACATGAGATAGTTTTGGCAAATAGAGTTAAGGAGAATCCAAAGAGTTTTTACAAATACATTAAGGACAAAAGGGTAACTAGGGAGAGAATAGGGCCCTCAAAGACCAGCAAGGCGGCCTTTGTGTGGAGCCGTAGAAAATGGGGCAGATACTAAATGAGTATTTTGCATCAGTATTTATTGTGGAAAAGGACATGGAAGTTACTGAATGTAGGAAAATAGATGGTGGCATCTTCCAAAAGGTTCATATTACAGAGGAGGAAGTGCTGGGTGTCTTGAAACGCGTAAAAGTGGATAAATCCCCAGGACCTGATCAGGTGTACCCGAGAACTCTGTGGGAAGCTAGAGAAGTGATTGCTGGGCCTCCTGCTGAGATACTTGTATTATCGAAAGTCACAGGTGAGGTGCCAGAAGACTGGAGGTTGGCTAACGTGGTGCCACTGTTTAAGAAGAGTGGTAAGGGCAAGCCAGGGAACTATAGACCAGTGAGCCTGACGTCAGTGGTGGGCAAGTTGTTGGAGGGAGCCCTGAGGGACAGGATGTACATGTATTTGCAAAGGCAAGGGCTGATTAGGGATAGTCAACATGGCTTTATGTGTGGGAAATCATGTCTCACAAACCTGATTGAGTTTTTTGAAAAAGTAACAAAGAGGATTGATGAGGGCAGAGCGGTAGATGTGATCTATATGGACTTCAGTAAGGTGTTCGACAAGGTTCCCCATGGGAGACTGGTGAGCAAGGTTAGACCTTGTCGAATATATGGAGAACTCACCATTTGGATACAGAACTGCTCAAAGGTAGAAGACAGAGGGTGGTTGTGGAGGGTTGTTTTTCAGACTGGAGGCCTGTGACCAGTGGAGTGCCACAATGATCAGTGCTAGGTCCACTACTTTTCATCGTTTATATAAATAATTTTGATGTGAGCATAAGAGATATAGTTAGTAAGTTTGCTGATGACACCAAAATTGGAGGTGTAGTGGACAGCAAAGAAGGTCACCTTATATTACAATGAGATCTTGACCAGATGGGCCAATGGGCTGAGAAGTGGCAGATGGAGTTTATTCTAGATAAATGTGAGGTGCTGCATTTTGGGAAAGCAAATCAGAGGAGTACTTTACAATTAATGGTAAGGTCCTTGGGGCTGTTGCTGAACAAAGAGACCTTGGAGTGTAGGTGCATAGCTCCTTGAAAGTGGAGTCGCAGGGAGATAGGATAGTGAAGAAGGCGTTTGGTATGCTTTCCTTTATTGGTCAGAGTATTGAGTACAGGACATTGGTTCGGCCACTTTTGCAATATTGTGTGCAATTCTGGTCTCCTTCCAATCAGAAAGATGTTTTGAAACTTGAAAGGGTTCAGAAAAGATTTACAAGGATGTTGCCAGGGTTGGAGGATTTAAGCAACAGGGAGAGGTTGAATAGGCTAGGGCTGTTTTCCCTGGAACATCGGAGGCTGAGGGGTGACGTTATAGAGATTTATAATATTATGAGAGGCATGGATAGGATAAATAGACAAAGTTTTTTCCCTGGGGTGGAGGAGTCCAGAACTAGGTTTAGGGTGAGAGGGGAAAGATATAAAAGAGACCTAAGGGGCAACTGTTTCACTCAGAAGGTGGTATGTGTATGTCATGAGTTGCCAAAGGAAGTGGTGGAGGCTATTACAATTGCAACATTTACGTAGCATCTGGATGGGTATATGAATAGGAAGGGTTTAGAGGGATATGACAGGTGGGACTAGATTGGGTTGGTATATCTGCTTGGCGTGGACGAGTTGGACCAAAGGGTCTGTTTCCGTGCTGTACATCTCTATGACTCTATGACTCTAACATCTCAGACCTGGACTTCAGCAGGGAGTAGATCGCCCACTTCATCCATGATTTCCGTTGGGGAATATTTGGATTCATTTGTTCAACACATAGTCTTCTACACACTTGGTGATGAGGTCTGTAATGGTAGTGGCATACTGGTTTAGGTTGGCTGCTGTGCTCTTAAATGTGGACCACTCCACTGATGCTACGCAGTCCTGCAGATGCCCTTCTGTCACCTCAGACCAACACTGCACTATTTTCTGTACTGGGGATCCTCACACTTCAACTTCTGCTTGTAAGCCAGACGGAGGAGCGTTGTGATCTGATTTTCCAAAATGTGGACAGGAGATGGAGTGGTAGGCATCTTTGATGGCTGTGTAGCAATAGTGCAGGATGCTTGGACCTCTGGTGTGACAGGAGACCTGTTGATGATATTTTGATAGCACATTCTTGATGATGGCCTGGTTGAAGCCACTGGCTGCGGGGAACAAGGCTCCAGGGTACACTGTCTCAAGACTATTTGTAGTTGTTGCATACTACACCAAGAGCATTTTCCACTGGAGTAGGGATGTCTACTACTGTCAGGATAGCGGGGTTGAATTTGCACAGCAGGTAGTAAGAATGGAACCTTACTGTAAGTGTAAAGATGTTGGTGTCACTGGCTGGCCAGCATTCCTTGTCTGTTCCTAGTTGCCCCGGAGAAGGTGATAATGAGCTGCCTTCTTGAACTATTACATTCCACGTGAAGGTTGACCCAAAATGCCCTGAGGGAGGGAATTCCAGGATTATGACTGAGTAGTTTGCTGCAGTAGCTTGACCTTTCTGGAGAAAGCGCTGTTGACTGTTTTCTACACAGTACTGATGTCCAAGCGTGATGGTGGGGTTCAGGTGAGGACGGCAGGCTTACTTCTAAGTTGGTGACTGAATCAGAGGGCTGGTAGCTTGGGCAGTGCCGCTGATACAGATTGCTACAGCTGAGGCTTCAGGAGTAGAAGAGGAAGCATCCACCCTGAGATGGCCACATGAGAAATTTTTGTTTACCATGCTGGGACCAGGCAGGCTGCCCTGAGGAGACTCCTCCAGCAGATATTAGAGCTACCAGGGCAACCACTCCTGCTAGGAGACCCCTTTGTGGGATATGGAGCGGAAAATCGTCACAATTTACTTAGTGGTCACTCCATATAGCAGAGGCCTTCCTCAGGTATCAAAGCAAGGAGGTGAGGATTGGAATGGGAATTGGTTGTAATTTGGCCAACTAATTGGATCAACTTATCATCCCACCTCCAGCCAGCCATATTGTTGCTGTCGACAATGCCTGTGGTGGTGTGAAGACATTTTGCTTTCATCCTGGGTGGCACAGTGGCACAGTGGTTAGCATTGCTGCCTCACAGCACCAGAGACCTGGGTTCAATTCCCGCCTCAGGCGACTGACTGTGTGGAGTTTGCACATTCTCTCCATGTCTGCGTGGGTTTCCTCCGGGTGCTCTGGTTTCCTCCCACAGTCCAAAAAAAAATGTGCAGGTTAGGTGAATTGGCCATGCTAAATTACCCGTAGTGTTAGGCGAAGGGGTAAACAAAGGGGAATGGGTCTGGGTGTGTTGTGCTTCGGTGGGTCGGTATGGACTTGTTGGGCCGAAGGGCCTGTTTCCACACTGTAAGTAATCTAACCTAATCAAAAAAAGAACTGTGGAGATCTGAAGCAAGAGCAGAAAAGGTTGGTGCAACTCAGCAGGTCTGGCAGCAGCTGAGAGAGAAAGCAGAGTTAACTTTCTGAGTCCTGTGAGTCTTTATCAAAACTGCAGTCCATCGGGCCACCTAATGAGGCCTACCTGCCTCCCACACAGTCTTGACAGTTGGAGTAAACTTTTTGCTTTGCAGATGTTGTCTGAATCTTAGTAGCATTTTCTATTTTCCTTATTTAGACTTTGAGCATCCGCATGATGCTTTGTTTGACCTCGGTTGATGTGTTTGGGTTCATTTGTCAGTCTCCTCACAGTCAAATGCATTACCTGTTCACTCTCTCCATGTTCTCAATTGCAAACTCTACCAGATGGTTGAGATTTGATTGCCAATAACTGAGACAAGTTACGTCCCTGTCCAATGCCAACATGTCTGATGTTTGTTTTGAGTTAAAAGACGTCACTTTTCAATTGGAAAAGGGGAATAAGCAAATTTTGCAAGGAAGTAAGATCATGTGCATTTATCATTACTGAAGGCAGTTCAGTATTAATATAGTCTGAACAAGCTTCAGAATTATCCCTCAAGAATTACAGTAAAGGTCATATGTTGTTTACCACATCATTCAGGTAACAAGGCAATCAAATTAATTTTGTTCATTTGAGTGTGTTTATAATGCAGTACATAATCTCCTTCCAGTAAAGCTGGGAAGTTAACTTATAGTGCATGATAAGAATGATTTTCTACTGTTTATCCCTAGCTATGTGGATGAGTTTCTGTGCATTTTGTTGTGAGGGATCAAAAATCCCCGATCAGGGATTGGCTGCTTGGCTCTGTTCATTTGTGAATGGGTTGTTTATGGGGGTGGCACGGTGGCTCAGTGGTTAGCACCAGTGGTACTCATAGCACCAGTGGTACTCAAAGCACCAGTGACCTGAGTTCGATTCCAGCCTCGTGCGACTGTCTGTGTGGAATTTGCATGTTCTCCCCGTGTCTGCGTGGGTTTCCTCTGGGTGCTCCGGTTTCCTCCCACAATCCAAAGATGTGCAGGTCAGGTGAATTGGCCATGCTAAATTGCCCATAGTGTTAAGTGCATTAGTCAGAGGGAAATGGGTTTGGATGGGTTACTCTTCGGAGCATCTGTGTGGACTTGTTAGGTTGAATGACCTGTTTCCACACCGTAGGGAATCTAATCTAAAAACACTCACATAAGCATCCACTAATTTTTGTAATTTTAATGGAATCCCTTTGAGTTGTATGCCAGAATTTTGCATCGTCCCCTCATTTAGGTATTGGGGATCTGTACAGTTCCTCAGGTTGCTATCCTGTTACCTTCCTAGTCATCACAGACCTGTTGCAATATAACAGGCTTCACAAGGCCTAAGATGGCTCATCTCAGGTCTTATATCGTGGCTTTTAAGTAATCATGTCATAACCTACCAGCCCAGGCTCAATTTTGCAGCCAACAGGGGTTCAGGGACAGACCTAATACTCCATATGAACTGCTCCCATCTGTATTTCCCTGAACCCTATCATGTTATCCTCTATTCTCTACTGCCTCAATTCCCCTCAAATGCTGATAGAAACACCAATCCATTTGGGAGCAACTTCTACATTTCTAGGCGCTTTCTGGTTGCAGAAGTGACTACAGTCATTCTACACTTGCATAGACCGGGTTAGGGATATGCTTGGATTAAAATTTAGTCTAAAAGCTGATGAGGATGAAATGAAAACAGTGAGCAGGGCCAGTCTATTTGCAAATCACGAAATGCTTCTCTCATTGTGCTCCTCCCCAATCCTGATACTCAGTATTACTATGCATAGCCCTTCCCACTAAAATACAGCGTAGCAACACAGACATCAGTTTCAAACCAGCAAAGTGACATTCCAATGCTCTTTCTAGGCTTTTCTTAATTGCAAGAATACAGCTGTCAGGTTTGCATGGGATTTCCTCCCCTAAACTCAGTGAACATTTGCATGCTAGTCCCTAAAAAGGCAGATCTATGGAGGTTCTAGTGGATTAAGAGAAATGTGTTTCAGTGAAACCGAAGTGAGCAGTTGGTTTCTACTCCCTCAACATTTCTAACGATAAGTGAGTAGATTGCCATATTCATCTTTGATCCTGTCAATGTAGAAACACTATTTTAAAAGTGGAAAGGGGGACAGATGACAGTTTACGTTAGAAGTGGGTAATAACTGTTATAGAAAAGTACTCTACTTCAGCCTTTAACATTAGCGTTATGGTATACCTGCTGTGCTGCATTGAAGTGTCAAACTAGATTACTTTGCTCAGTCATTCAGTGGAGCATGAACCTGCAACCTTCCGTAACTGGAGTGCTATCATTTAAACAGTTTATTTCTTTATTCCTGAGCATGGAGGAGCACTCAGAGGGAAGCAATTCATTGTTTGCAAATGAACTGCCCTGTTCACTGTATTGATGTCGTTCTCATCAATTTTTTGTTTGCTAAATTTTGATCCGAGCATAGCCCTAACCTGGTCTATGCTTGTGCAGAATGACTGCAGTACCTGGAATATAGAAATTGCTCCTGAATGGATTGAGAGCATGGTGCTAGAAAAGCACAGCAGATCAGGCAGCATCTGAGGAACAGGAGAATCAACATTTCAGGAATCCTGAATCAATTGGTTTGGTTATTGACAAAAAGAAACTGCAGATGCTAGAATCCAAAGTAGACAGGAGGCTGGAAGAACACAGCAAGCCAGGCAACATCAGAAGGTGGAGAAGTCGATATTTTGGGTATAACCCTTAGACAGGAAAGGGGTTGCGGTAGGGGGAGCTGCAGATAGAGGGGGAGGGAGGGTTTTGGGTGGGGTGAGGGTTGAAATGGTGTGGTAGTGATAGATGAACACAGGTAGAGGGTATGACCTGGTTGGTTGATGGGGGGAGTAAACCCAGTTAGTAGCTGGAAGGAACAGTCAGCCGGAGGAATGGAAGGAGGGGTGGAAGGGAATCAGGGGATGGATGGGAAGGTTATTTGAAACTGGAAAATTCAAATTGAGTCCTCCAGGCTGTAGGCTGTCCAGGCAGAAGATGAGGTGTTGTTCCTCCAATTTACGGTCTGATTTGCTGTGGCAATGGAGGTGGCCAAGGATGGACACGTCCGAGAGGGAGTGGGAAGGGGAATTGAAATGGGTGGCCCTTATGGGCCCGGCTGAGATGCTTGGCAAAATGTTGCATCAGTTTACATTAGGGCTTCCCGATGTAGAGAAGACCACATTGGGAGCACCAGGTACAGTAAACTAGGTTAGAGGATGCCTATCTTGAAGAAGTTCTCCTCCTCTATCTCTCCACCCTGGAGGCTCCCTGCCTCTGTTCCTGATGAAGGGCTTTTGCCCGAAACATCAACTTTCCTGCTCCTCAGATGCTGCCTGACTGCTGTGCTTTTCCAGTACCACTCTGATCTAAACTGTGGTTTCCAGCATCTGCAGTCCTCACTTTTGCCTAGGTTAGAGGAGAGGCAGGTGAACCTCTGTCTCACCTGGAAGGACTGTTCGGGGCGCTGGATTGAAGCAAAGGGGTGTGGTGTGCCACAGATTTCGCATCTTTTATGGTTGCAAGGAAAGGTACTGGTGTGTTCAGGGGGGTTGATGGAGAGAATGGCGAGAACCAAGGAGTGGCAAAGGGAATGGTCCTTGTGGAAGGCAGAAAGGGATGGGGAGAGGAGGATGTTCTTGATGGTAGGGTCTAGTTGGAGTTAGCAGAAGTGTTTTCTTGGTGGTGGGGTCTAGTTCAAGTTGGCGGAAGTGTTTCAGACTGCAAATTGGAGGAACAACATGTTATCTTCCACCTGGGCAGCCTACATCCTAGACGACTCAACATTGAATTCTCTAATTTCAAATCACCTTCCCATCCATCCTCCAACTCCCTTCCCAGCCCATGTCCTTCCTTCCATTCCACCTACTGACCCCTCCTTCCAGCTACTAACTGGATTCATCCCTCCCATCAACTAACTAAGCCATACCCTCAACCTGCATTCACCTATCACTACCTCACCATCTGCCCCTTCCCTTCCACTCTGTATCTATGGGTCCCCCTATCCCCACCTCCAGTTCTGAAGATAATGGCGAAGTATGTTGCCTTAAAGGTTACACAGACCTGCCTGAAACGTTGACTTCTTCACCTCCTGATGCTGCCTGGCTTGCTGTGTTCTTCCAGCTTCCTGCTTGTCTACTTTGTTTTGGTTATCAGCATTTGAGGGGAATTGAGGCAGTGGAGAGTAGAGGATTATATGATGGGGGCTCAATGAAATGTCAAATTTGTGTGGGGCATGAGCAGCAATCTTGCTACATCTTACTACATGTCAATATTTGACTCTATTATGTACAGCCTAGCATAATTATGGGCATTGCCTGTGACAGTACAAATATTGGAAAATATCTCAGGCAGATAAAGACTCATTCATTGATGATTAGATTTTTCCACATTGATTGATATCAATAATTCAGCAAGATCAGTCTCTCGTTTACTATCTTGAATACAGATAGACAGCCATTGTTCAGCAAACCAGGCTGCTGACAGAACTGGCCTAGCTGGAAAATTCATAGGATCATGAAGAAGGAGTTTGGTATGCTTTCCCTTATTGGACAGAGCATTGACTACAGGAGTTAGGAGGTCATGTTGCAGCTGTACGGGACTTTGGTGAGGCCACTGTTGGAATATTGCATGCAATTCTGGTTTCCTTCCTCTCGGGAGGATGTTGTGAAACGTGAAAGGGTTCAGAAAGATTTATAAGGATGCTGCCAGGGTTGGAGGATTTGAGGTACAGGGGGAGGCTGAATAGGCTGGGGCTGTCTTCCCTGGAATATCAGAGACTGAGGGCTGACTTTATAGAGGTTTATAAAATCATGAGTGGCATGGATAGAGTAAATAGTCAAGGTCTTTTCCCTGGGGTCGGCGAGTCCAGAACTAGAGGGCATAGGTTTAGGGTGAGAGGGAAAAATTTAAAAGGAATCTAAGGGGAAACTTTTTCATGCATAAGGTGGAGCAAATGTGGAATGAGCTGCCAAAGGAAATAGTGGAGGCTGGTACAATTACAACATTTAAAAGACATCTGGATAGGTTTATGAATGGGAGGGGTTTAGAGGGATAAGGGCCAAGTGCTGTCAAACAGCACTAAATTAGGTTGGGATATCTGATTGGCACGGATGAGTTGAACGGAAGGGTCTGTTTCCGTGCTGTACACCTCTATGATTCAAGCATGCTGCCTTAAACTTCTCAAAGGCATATTATTTAGCCTGTGCTGCACCACCTTAAATACTTTTATTTAAGGCCGCTCCTGCTCAAGATTTTGATATTTGGAGGAGATACCTCCAGTAATTAATGATGTGCAAGATCTACATTGGATGATCTAATGTAGCACTGATGGGAACACAGGAATAGGCCACTTAGCCAATTGGTAATGCACCACTCAACAAAATCATCACTGGTCTATCACTTTACTTCATGGTTTCTTTTTTTGTAATACCCCTTCATGTCTTTAGTTATCAAAATATCTATTAATCTTAGATTTAAAGTAAGCAATTGGCCTAGCCTAAAATGTCACTTGCAGAAGAGGATTCCTTTCCAAGGGGACGTGCATCCCAACTTTACTCTTGAGATGTCTGGTTCTAATTTTTAAGCTATAGCTCTAGTGCTGGATTTCCCCAAACAATGGAGTTTCTGTTTGCCCCATAAGATGCCTGTAATATCTTGAAAAGTTTATATCTGCATAAGAAGCAAAAGTAAATGCTCAGTTCCCTCCACCATTCAGTAAAACCATAATCGATCTCTTTGTTTTTCAAAATTCTCATTCCTGTCCACCCACAATAAGACTCAATAGCCAAATAGTCATGCATCTACCGCCATCTCAAAAGATATTTGATAACCCCTCTGCCATTGCCTTCCAAAGTTCTCCAACCATCTGAGACAAAAAGAAAGCACTCCACATCTCTGACTTGTAAGGATGACTCCGAACTTTAAAATTAAAAATCACACAACATCAGGTTATAGTCCAACAGGGTTATTTGGAAGTACTAGCTTTCAGAGTACGGCTCCTTCATCAGCTACCTGGCAAAAGAGCAATAGAACAACATGAGTTTTGAGAAGATTTATAACTCAGGTTGAGTTCTGAATGTAGGTTTGCTCGCTGAGCTGGAAGGTTCATTTCCAGACATTTCGTCACCCTACTAGGTAACATCTTCAGTGGGATTCTGGGTGAAGCACTGCTGATGATTCCTGCTTTCTATTTATATGTTTTGGGTTATGTGTAATTACATCACCACAGGAAATGACATCACCAACCCAAAGAAACCCAAACATATAAATAGAAAGCAGGAATCATCAGCAGTGCTTTGCCCAGAGGCTCACGGAAGACGTTACCTAGTAGGGTGTCGAAACGTCTTGAAATGAACCTTCCAGCTCAGCGAGCAAACCTACATCTGCAATAGAACAATTCCTGAGAGGACCCCTTATTCTTTCTGAAGCTGCAGCAACATCTGATACTTCCTAACTCTTGAGGAAATGTGAGCAGACACTGGTGACTTTGACTATCATAGAGAGACTTATAACTCCATGAAGATTCAAGTGAGGCTCTTGAATGAGCTCATCCAGCAAAACAGTACCTCTGTACAGTTCTTTAATACAACTTGTCCATTGCTTTAAACAAAATGAACAATACCTTAGCAATGGACCTGTAATGCTTCACTGAATTCCATCAAACAGATCTCCAGCTGCACTTCAGGACAAATGGCCCAGGGCAAAATGATAGCCCATGCAATAGAAGCATTCCAATGCCACTCAAAGCGCCCTGACTTTTCAATCTTTGCCCCCTCACCCCACCTCAAAATACACCATCAGCCAGGACCCAGCATGCTCTCTCTAGATTGCTGTGGTGGACTGCCACAGGTACAGATGGAGCAGCCTTTGACAGGATCCTCACAGATTCATGAACCCAGAGGTCATTTGCTAAAGCCATTACAGAAGAGAGGAAGTGATCTGAACAACCTGCCTCTTCCTCTGTTCCATTTCATATATTGCACCGAGTAGAAATGATAAAGATTAAATTGAAGAAATTATAATATTACGTTGTTAAATTTCAGTTTCTAATAATTCTATTCCACAATTTTCCAATCATTGCTCTCTGACTATTGAGTTGGACTTTCAGTTGGACATCACCAGTTGGATGATGTGCAAAGCATACATATCGTGTATTTAGATTTCTAAAAGGCATTCAATGAGATGCCACATAAAAGGTTATTGCATAAGATATAAGCTCACAGCGTTGCGGATGATGTATTAGCATGAATAAAGGATTAGCTAACTAACAGGAAACAGATGGCAGTGATAAATGGATCACTTTCTGGACAGCAAATTGTAACTAATGAAGTGGTGGGCATTAACTACTTATGATATATATTAATTAATTAGACCAAGGGTCCTACTGTACTGTAGTGAAATCTGCTGGTGGTGCAATCTTAGGTAAGAAAGCAAGCTGTGAGGCAGACACAAAGAGTCTGAAAAGAGATAGTCACAGGTTAAGTAAATGGACAAAAAATTGTCAAATGGAGTATAATGTTGGAAAATATGTATAGAATAAAATATAAAATATCCATTATGGTCTGTTGTACTCCAGTACAGGAGAACAGTGAAAAGTTTTTTTATGATAGCTGTCTTTTAAAGGCACCATCTTAGGTAGAAGTATCGGCGTTCAAATCTTACAGAACAAAAATAAAGTGTCGTATTACAAAAGAGGATTAAAAGAAAAGTACCATTACTTACGGAGTCTGAGAATGAGTTACAAGTGAGGTGGTTATAACATTGTGATAAGGATTTACAATACAGTCAGTAAAAAAAGTTCCAAACAACAACAGCTCAGCACTTGGCACCAAGCTCCAGTCCAACAACTGTCCCACATCACTCCAGCCTCCAGACCAGTCCTCACAGGCATTCAGCAACAACAAGCTAAGTCACATTGTCCCAGGATTTGCTAAACCTCATGTTGCTCTGGGACTCAGGATTCCCCTGCTGCCATTGGTCCAGAATTTTGGCCTGCCTGTCACTCCAGGACTTGTCCTGGCCTATGCTCGTTCTGCTGCCTTCGATCCAGGATTCAGCCCATGCTTGACTTTGACAAGAGGAATGCAAAAGCAATGCATCACATAAGGGAGATTGTTGTGGAACAACGGAACAACGGATTGTTGTGGAACAACAGAACGAGGACATGCCGCAACCCAAAGGACTAGCCACACTACCATACATCAACGGACAGCTGGAACTGACAACCGGAAGCGGCAGAGACAAACCACTATAAGTGCCGGAGGAAACATCACAGAAGCACTTCACAGGAGGCTCCCAAGCACTGAGGATGTCACCTAGACAGGGGACGAAACGTCTGCAACACAAATTCCCAGCTTGGCGAACAGAACCACAACAACGAGCACCCGAGCTACAAATCTTCTCACAAACTTTGAATAAGGGAGATTATTACATTTTGCATTTGAGAGTCCTTATATATGAATGAGGTGAGGTGAGACTGACAGCCCTTGACATCAAGGCTGCATTTGAGTGAGTTTTGAATAAAGGAACCCAGGCTAGACTAGAGTCAATGGAAATCGGGGGGCAAATTCTCTGGTGGTTAGAGTCATACCTGAAGGAAGTTGATCATAGTTGTTGGAGGTCAGTTATCTCAGCTCCAGGACATCTCTGCAGGATGTCCTCTGGGTAGTGTCCTCGGCCCAACCATCTTCAGCTGCTTCATCAATGACCTTACCTCCATCATAAGGTCAGAAGTGGGGATATTCGCCAATGATTGTACAATGTTCAGTACCATTCATAACCTCTCAGACACTGAAGCAATCCATGTGCAAATACAAAAGGTTCTGGACAATATCCAGGCTTGGGCTGACAAGTGGCAAGTAACATTCGCGCCAGACAAATGCCAGAATATGACAATCATCAATAAGAGATAACCTGACCACTGCCCCTTGATATTCAATGGTGTTATCATCATAGAGTCCCCCCACTGTCAACATCCTGGGGGTTATTATTCACCAGAAACTCAACTGGACTCACCACATAAACACAATGGCTAAATATTTAGAGGTTAGGAATGCTGCGATGAGTAACTCACCTCCTGACTCTACAAATCCTGTTCACCATCTACAAGGTACAAGACAGTAGTGTGAAGGAATACTCCCCACTTGTTTATTTGAGTGCAGTTCCAACAATGCTCAAGAAGCTTGACACCATCTGGGACAAAGCAGCCTGCTTGATTGGCCTTGCATCCACAAGTATCCATTCCCTCCACCACCGATGCCCAGGAGCAGCAATGGCACTATCTACAAAATGCATTGCAGAAATTCACAAAAGATCCCCAGACAGCACCTTCCAAACCCATGACCACTTCCATCTAGAAGGACAAGGACAGCAAATACAAGAGAATACCACCACCCGTAAGTTCCACTCCAAGTCATTCACCATCCTGACTTCAAAAAATATCGCTGTTCCTTTACTGTCGCTGAGTAAAAATCCTGCAAGTCCATCCTGAACAGCATTGTGTGACAACCCAAAGCACATGTAGATTGCACGGTTCAAGAAGGCAGCTCACCACTACCTTTTCAGGGGCAATAAATGCTGGCCAGCCAGAGATACCCACATCCCAAAAAATGAATACATTTTAAAAATCCCAAAAATAGCTGCAGGTACACCAAGTAATTAGGAAGATTATAATTGCAAAGGGAACAGCTTATAAAAATAAAGAGGTTGTACTGTGAGATTGTATTGGAGTATATAGTTTTCAACTCCTTATTTAAGAAGCAAAATACTTGCAGAGGAAACAGTTCAAAGAAGTTTCATCTGACTGTTTCCTGGGATGAAGGGATCATTTAAAGAGGGAAATGCTGGGCCTATACTCATTGGAGTTTAGGGGAATATGTGATGACTTTAATAAAACAAATCAGCTTCTGAAGTAGCTTGGCAAGGGAGTTATTGAGATGATGTCCCCCACTGCGGGAGAACCCAGAACTAAGGAACACACTTTAAATAAAAGGGGTTTCCTTTTTAAGATGGATTTAAGGAGGAATTTCTTCCCTCAGAAGGTTACTACCTTTTGGAAACATTTTTCTGCAGAACGTAGTTGAGCCTTGAACTTTGACTATCTTTGAGTGAGGCAGATTCTTTCGTCTGTGAAAAGTTAAGCGTTATGGGGCCAGCCGGGAAAGTGGAGTTAATGTCAGATTAATGTCAGATAAACCCCTGATCTTAGTAACTGACCAAATAGGCTTGATGTGTCAAATGAGCAACTCTTGTTCGTACTTCTTCTGATTTCATATGTAGATGAGTGGTTAAAGGACTGTTTAATGCAAGTTATTATTTATAGAATCATAGAGATGTACAGTATAAAAACAGACCCTTGCGAAAACTCATCCATGCTGACCAGATTTCCCAACCGAATCCAGTCCCATTTGTCAGCACTTGGCCCATATCCATCTAAACACTTCCTATTCAGATACCCATCCAGATGTTGTAATTTACCAACCTCCACCACTTCCTCTGGCAGCTCTTTCCAGACACTCTGCATGAAAAAGTTGACCCTTAGGTCCATTTTAAATTTTTCTCCTCTCACCCTAAACCTATGCTCTCTTGTTCTGGACTCCCCCACCCCAGGGATTTAAATGAGAAAACCCACAGAAAGCCACAGAACAGAGTGATGTGGGAATCTCTGTCCATTAATCACAAAATGCTGACATCCAAGTTCAGCAGGTAATGGGGAAAGCCAATGAAATGTTGGTCTTTATTTCAAAGGGAATGTACTGTAAAAGTAGGAGGCTTTGCTAAGTGTACAACACATTAGCCAGATCACAACTGGAACACTATGAACATTTTTGGACACTCTATCTAAGGAAAGATATTGGAGGCAATCCTGAGGAGGTTACAGCAATGGAGGGACTACCTTATAAGGAGAGGTTGAATAGATTGGGACTGACTCATTGGAATTTAGAAGAATGAGTGGTGACTTCTTGAAACACACAAGATTATTAGGGAACTTGACAGGCTAAATGCAGAAAGATTATTTCCCCTTATGGGAGAGTCTAGGATCTGAGGGCATAATCTCCGAATAAGTGGTCACCCATTTATAACAGAAATGAGGAAGAACTTTTTCTCTCAGGAAGAGGTGAATCAGTGGAATTCCTTTACCTCAGAGTGCTATTGAGGCTGGATTGTTAAGTACATTCAAGACTGAAGTAAGGGGAATCAAGAATTATCAGGAAGGCAATCAAGAATTATAGGGAAAAGGCGGGAAAGTGGAGTTGAAGATGATCAGATCATCCGTGATCTCATTGATTGGTGCAGCAGACTCAAAGAGCTGAATGGCCAAATTATACTCCCGTGTTTTATGGTCTTATGGTGTTCTCACTGGTGGAGGAGTAGATTGATTGATTTTTTTATCATTTTGCTCGGTAATTTAACACCATGGTGAGCCTTTGCGAAGCATCCCTGGCATCCCAAGTAGCAACACATGTGGCTGCCTGGCAAAGGTTACCTCACCTCCAGCCTCTGCCATGTTCCCTTCATCTCAAAATGGGAGAGGAACTCTTTAATATTGCTGCAGCTTCAAACTTCTCTCTTGTGCACTTGTGGACAGGAAGCAGCACATTGCTATCCTTCAGAACACCCTCATTGGTTAGTACCTAAACAGCACCTCCATGTATATTTAGTTCCTGACTTACATGTTTTACATACCAGTGACTGACTCAGAAGCATATCTGGTATGCACGTCACTTTCCTGCAACTCTTTGATGATGTTCCTCACAAACATCATGTCCCAAGTTTGAATGGATTATCCCTGGTCTCCAAGGTCTCCACTAAGTCTGCTTCCTAGAATGAAAAGACCTGGAATATTGGAGTGCGACGGTATGAATGTATTGTGACAGTTCCCAGAAATCTGGTGCAGAACAGCACCAGATCTTTTCTTATGTTTGCACAACAGCTGTGCATTAATAGACTGATTTCTGTTTGCTTGATAAAAGAGAAGTTGCTGTGGTGTTGTTTCAACTGCCTTACATATATGGTACTCTGGAAAATGGATGGATATTTGATGATGATCTCAGACACGATGGGCCAAAAGGCCTCTTTTCCAATTGTTAAAAGCTCTAGGATTCTGTGAAAATCCAATCAGAGTGTGAATCTGAAAGCACATTCATTCTGGAGATTGTCAGCACAGGAAAGTTTAGGTAAATCCCAGGTCTGGCCATCCATCACCTACATGACACATTGAAGTGTACAGGAAGAGTGTGAGACTCTCAAGCTATGTCCTATTGTTGTAGGAAGCAGAATTGAAAACACTGTGGCTGGTGATGACCTTCACAACCATGGATTAGACATATCCATGTGCTCCAGCAAGTAACAAGTGAAATTTCTTGGATGCTGGAACAGCATGCCTCTACCTGATGTGACAACCTCAGGCTAGAAATACTGCTCTTCCAAAGATGTCAAGAAACTGAGCCTCTGCCATTTCTGTGAGATGGTTAGTCTGTCCTGCATACTCAATCTTTCTTCTGTGCATCTTCTGCCTGTACACAGCCTATCCCCAACAGTGCATTCTGTTCAATCTTCAAAGTGATGGTCTTCATCTTCTGATATTTTGCCAATTACACCCAATGTGCTCCCCATTACCTGATCCTGTGAGTCTGAAAGCCTCAAAAGATCAGATTAAAGCTATACCTGCCTAAGAACTCCTTCCTGGGTGTATGCCTGAAGGAACAGAGATGCAAGTTATTATGAGTGAATGTTTATTCAAATGATGCATTCATAAGTTTAGCTACAGCTCTGAGGTATGGCCCAGTTTTGAGTTCCTTTCACTTTGTTGATCCCAGGAAGCATGTACTGGATATCTCAAATTCAGACCAATGTAAAATTCAACATAAAAGCTGCATTATTGCCTCAGAAGGTGGTTGATTCCAACTATAAGTAGCCATTATTGTTCTATTTGGTATTCAGACATGCTCTATTCAATATAAAAGTTGACATCAATGGAGATGGTCATGGTCATGATAAACTATTCATAATTGGGGTTAAAATTCCCTGCAACAACCACCCTCCCACAGCCATCCCTCTATGAAGTGTTAGACTGCAAGTGAAAGAGGTAGGCCACAAATAAAGGGAGAGCTATTGCAGTGGTTTAATATTCATGTGGCTGTTAAGAATGAGTTAAACATGAATGAGTTAAATGGCAGGAGTTCAATCTAGCCAGAAAGGGCAGAAATCCAGAAAACACTTTATTATAAATTGGTACATCCCAGCACTTTAGAACTATTTTGGGTTAAGTTGTAAGTGTTATGCACAGTCTATTCTAAGTGCACAACTCAGCCCGTTTCCCTATATTAAGTCATATCACACTACCCAATTTTAGCATGGGTCACCCTAGAAGCTTTAAATAAGTCACAAGAATTCACCAAGATGTCTAAAACAGGATAACGATAATTCTCAAAGGAAGAAAATCCATAGGAGGGGAATAGGATGAAATTCGGGTATTTAGTTGTCTTCAGAATGGAAGATTTCCACAGTGAAAGGTTAACAGAAAGAAGTTGTACCTGCTCTTCAAAGTCATGCAGCTGTGGTATTTACTCATGATTTCCGAGGGCTACATTCCTTCTGTAGTTTCCATGGGAAACTGCCACTTGTTGATGTTTTTATTGGAATAAGTCTGTATGGGAAAAAACCAGATCCCCTCAGGGACTTAAAATGTCCCTGCGAGTGAATATTACAATCATATCATACCTAAGCAGACTTGTCAGTGTAATACTGGTAATACAACATGCCCTGTATCCTGAACTGCTGCCAAATCCCCTTTCAACTCAGATCACAGTGTGATTTGCTGCACACTGAACAAGGAGATCTGATTGCTTCAAGGTAAATTTAATAAAGTACAAAATGCCATCTCTTTTTCGTGAAAACAAGAACAATTTTCTTGTAATCGAAAACCGCAATAAATTATAGGTGATAGCTCAGATTTTAGAAGGCACCAAATATTGGCAGAAGTTTGAGATATAATTAAATATTCTGAACGTCCTAAGGGTCATAGTGTTCTTTATCTGAAATGTCACTACATGAAGAGATCGTAAAGGCTTATTCATATACTTTGGAACATGAAAACTATTACTTATTTTGGCAGTTCTGTTCACATTCAGAAGAATTATTTATATCAGAATATATTATTTCTACACTGCTTTTCACTCTCATTACCTGCTTTCCTCAGAAAGCAAACAATTCATAAGTTACAATAAAATGTAACTTGTCCCTGTACTGACATGTGATGACCAATTCAGGAGCCAAGGGCTGGGAGGTTTAATGTGAGATCATCAACAACTTCAAAATGACAAGGGTACATCTCGCATTAGCCTCTCGGTAGAATATGGCATAGATGGGAACATTGCTTGGTTGAATACAGAATCTCATTTAGAGGATAGCATTTTGGGCAATACGATGGTTGGCACTGCTGCCTCATAGTACCAGCGGCCTGAGTTCAATTCCACTCTCGGGTGACTGCCCATGTGAAGTTTGCCTGTTCTCCCCGTGTCTGCGTGGATTTCCTCCGGGTGCTCCGGTTTCCTCCCACAATCCAAAAATGTGCTGGTCAGGTGGATTGGCAAAGCTAAATTGCCCATAGTGTCCAGGGATGTATGGGGCTGGGTGGATTAGCCATGGGAAATGAAGGGTTACAGGGATAGGGTGGGTCTAGTTGGGATGTTCTTCAGAGGGTCAGTGTATACACGATGGGCCGAACGGCCTACTTCCACACGGTCGGGATTCTAAGGAGGCCATTTGGCCCATTATGTTTGTGCTGTCACTCCAAATGAACTGTTCATTTTGAGCCATTGTTCTGGCATTGTCCTTTCTCAAATAACCATTTATTCCAGCATCTGCAGTATTTTCCTTTTAATTATGAGATTTCAGGTGATTTGACAGATGACTACGGCTATCAGGCAGACTCTTTTAATTTAATTTCAATCGATTAGTTCTCAGTCTGAATCTCACTTCTACTCTAAAATTGAACATGAAACATACTTAGCTGTTGAATTCCCACTTTGAACCAAATTCCTGGATTAACCAAGAATGTCTCCTTTGACAGTCACCCTCACAATAATGGTGCTCTTTACTGACTCACTGATCATTAAGTCCTTCCAACACGATGTGATAGGCAGGGAGAAGAGAAGAAACTCTAGTAAGCCTTTCTGGATGCAACGTGACACTTCACAAACTAAAAAAGCTTTACATGGCAAGCCTAAGTGGTGATGTTACCAAAATAAATAATTTGAGACACCTTGGTAATTTCTACTTTGTGTATATATGTGTCATACTATTATTTTTCTTCTCTCTTTGGTAATGACCTGGTTAGGTGTTTATAATTCAAGTTCATTTAGGTTTGGAAGAAAGATATCCACAATGGAAGGGATCATTTTCAAATTAACCTCCATGTGACCAATCAAAGAGAAGATCATTAAGGGGAGATAGATCATCCCACCTCACCCGGTGGGTTAATAATTTGGGTGTTCCGTCGGAAACTGTAAAGAAAAATCAGGGAACCTTGCCCAGCAATGGTGGGGTGAACTGTCTCCCCATAATGATCTTCCCCTTTGGTTGCAACAAGTAAATGTCATTCAAATATAGCAATCTAATTTTGCATCACGTCATTTAGTCTCTCCTGGGTTTTAATTATGGACAATGGCAACTAAGTTGCAAACAACAATCCACAGAAAATAGTGGCAAAAGGTCAATAATTTATTTCAAAGGTAGTTTGGCCATAGTTCCATTTATGCTGCAAGTTGGATTTTCACTACACTTCAGAAGTAATGACCACAGAGTGGGAGTAGCTCTTAGCAAATATCAAATTTTTGCTGTTTCTTATATAATTCACACATTTTGCTTCAATTTTGTGGATTGCTCTGGATTAGGTGGTAGGATGTGACATTACGTTTAGAGTACAAGGTCTAACTTTAACCTGACGTATTTTCCTTTAAAAGACTCAGAATAGCAAATTATAACTTTAGAAAGGCAAAGCATAAATTATACCAAACTTGTTGAAATTTGGTTGCAGGCCACACCTTTGCTGCCAGCATAAGTAAACCAATGTTGCATTTTTTTTCCATACAAGTCAATCAGGCCATGACTCAGTTCGCAAATCTAGATAATGCACTACAATCACAGCATTTAGAGTGGTTTATATGGGACTATGTTCAAAGCCGTTCTTAACTCTTTTCAAGCGCAGTAAACATGCTGGGTTAGCTCCTACATCACAGTTTCCTAAACACCCCGAGGGAAATGAATCATACAACCCCCAGAAAAGATCTAAAAACTATTCATTTACATTAGCACTCAGTAGGGACCAATGTTTTAAGTTACTTTCTCATCAGCAGAATACAGCAAGAATGCTTAAAATAAAATTACTTACAGAAACATTGCCTTCCACTGTCATGCCATCTGCAAACATACATTGGAAGCTAGTCCTATGAAATGCACACCATTCAATTTCCTTTCACTTCAACTCAGAACTGATCAAATATTTACTTAAGTTGATTTTAACAATGTTATCATAAGAAATTAAGCTCTGGAGTTGGTTAAATATAAAAACTTTGTTGTTCCATTGTTTGTTTTGCCTGTGGAATCAATTCTTTTTATTAATATTTACTTCCCAACGGTCATATTCTGCTGCTTATTTAAGAAAAAGTGTATTGAACCCTCCCAGTATCATAAGTGCATGCACTGGCCAGTGTGGGACTAAGCACACGGACCAGCCGGAGTTTGAGCAATGTTGAATAAGCAGATCTCATTCAGCAAAGCAGTGGGAAGCACAAATGCTCACCTCAGCTGGAAAAGGAAAAATAGGCTTGTGTTCCTGAAGCTGATATCTTACAGTGTACAATACTTGAAAGTATTATGTGTGTGCATATGTATATACAACTCTGTGTGCATGTATTTGTGTTAGTTTCTTTATTTGTCTTTGTATGTGGACAAATTTGAGATGCATGTATATGTAAGCAAATCACATTCTTTGACTGTGTCAGTCTGTCTAAATATTTCTTTATATTCCTGCATGTAAAAGTATGTCCTAATGTGTTTTTATGTCTTAGTGTGTGTTTGGATGCGTGTTCGATACGTTTTTGTGTGCATGTGTGTTTGCCTTTACGTTACATGGAAATGTTGCACCAAGTGTTTTGTCACCATTATTCGGCTGCTCCATGACAGCATGGAAGACATGGTAATGATAAATGGTTCCACCACCAACCCATTGTACAATTCGGACCAGCGTCAAGCAGGGCTGCATCATTGTCCCAACGCTGTTCTCGATCTATCTCATTGCAATGTTTCACCTCACTGCTGACAAGCTCCCCATTGGAGTGAAGCTAACTTACAGAACCTGTGGGAAATTATTCAACCTCCACCACTTCTAAGCCAAAACCAAAGTCACCCCAACCAGTGTCATCGAGATGCAGCACACACATGATTCTTGTGTATGTGCTCTCTCAGAAGCTGTGCTCCAGGCCATTGTCTGCACCTTTACTGAGGTTTATGAGAGCATGAGTCTCACCCTAAACATCCACAAGAAGAGGTTCCTTCAGCAACGTGGCCTGGCATTGTGGAGTGAATCCATGGTCATCAATGTCCACGGGGAGCCCTTAGAGAACGTTGACCACTTCAAACACTCAGGAGTGTCCAGTCGACCAAAGTAGCTATTGATGAAGAGATCCAGCATCACCTTCAGTGTGCTAGCACAGCCTTCAGCCGGCTGAGGAAAAGGTGTTCGAGGACAGCCACATCAGATCTGACAGCAAGCTCATGGTTTAAAGACCCTGTAGTGGTTCCCGTCATCCTATATGATTCTGAGACATTGACTGTCTTCAGCAGACACCTCAAGACATGGAGCAGTGCCACCAAAGCTGTCTGTACAAGATCCTTGAAACCGCTGGGAAGAAAAACACACCAACACTAGTGTCCTTGAAAAGGCCAAAATCCCCAGGATCGAGGCACTGACTGCCCACCCTTGATTTGCTTGGATGGGTTGGGCATACTGTTCGCATGACCAACACGAGACTCCCCAAGCAGGTGCTTTACTCCCAGCTCTGAAATGGCAGGCGAGCCCCAGGTGGACAGAAGGAGAACTTCGGTAATACCCTCAACGCCTCACTGGTGAAGTGCATCATTCCCACAGACACCTGAGAATCACTGACTCAAGACTGTCCAAAGTGGAGGAGGAGCATTCGGGTGTTGAGCACCTCGAGACTCACTGGGGGAAAAAAAACGGAAGTCAGGCGAAAACAGCAACAGGAGTGCGCTGGCACACCAACGCCCCAACCACCTCTTCCCAAGACCACCCTCTGGCCCCAAGCCTGCGGTCACCGTATTGGTCTTTACAGCCACCTATGGAGAGGGGAACAGAGTCATCCTCATCTGGGAGACAATGCCAATAATGATGATGATGATGATAATGTCATATGTACATGGGCCTTTGTGTATCTTTATGTTTGCATGTATCTATCTTTGTGAGTGTGGCTATCTTTATATGCTGTTCTTCGGTGTCTCTATGTCAGTATTTGTCCGTGAATGCATAGTTGGCTCATTAGCTTTGAGCAAGTATTTGTATACATTGGGTGAGAAAGAATTTTAGTAATATTGCTCAACACTTACAATAGCTCTCCATGTTCACTGTTTAGGCTCAACAGTGGCTAACTTACTAAAGGCTGCTTAATCTACTTAATGATTTGGACGTGCCGGTATTGGACTGGGGTGGACAAAGTTAACAATCACTCAACACCAGGTTATAGTCCAACAGGTTTATTTGAAGGCACTAGCTTTTACAGTGCTGCTTCTTCATCAGGTATGGAGCAGGACCATAAGACACAGAATTTATAGCAAAAGATTACAGTGTCATGCAGCTGAAATATATTAACTCTAAGTTTGTTTCATATCTTTCAGCTACATGACACTGTAACCTTTTGCTATAAATTCTGTCTTATGGTCCTGCTCCATAACCACCCGATGAAGAAGCAGCGCTTTGAAAGCTAGTGCTTCCAATTAAACCTGTTGGACTATAACCTGGTGTTGTGTGATTTTTAATTTCATCTATATAAGTCATAACCACCAGCAGAATAGGGGAGAACATTGGTGGAGAAAGCCAAAACCCTTGTACTGACTGAGTTTTCTCCTTTGTCACTACAGCCTAGGCTGCATCTGTCTTGCAGCAAAAGGTAAATGTAAAGTATTGACTTAACACCTCTACCATGCACTATTTCTTTATGGTCATCCACAAGTTTTTTGTTTTGCAAACTTGGAAATATTGGTCTGCACACTCAAATAATTGACATAGATTGTGAACTGCTAGGGCACAACACTAACCATTGTCAGTCCCCAGTGGTCACAGCCTGCCAGCCTATTAGTCCCTCTCTATTTTCTGCCTGTTAACCAATCATCAACCCATGCTAATATATGTCATCAGGTCCTTGGGATTTTATTACCATTAACTTATTCAATACCACTACATTAATAATACTATTTTCTTTCAATTTCCTCACAATCTTTAGACTTTTGGATCTCAATTATTTCAGGAATATCTGTACCATGCTGTATAAAATTGGACTCAAGCATGTGTTTAGTTTCTCTGCCATTTCTCTATTTTCCATTTTCAACTTTCCTGTCTCTGCCTGTACTGGACCCACACTTGCCTTTGCTGAGCTTTTTCTTTTTACATACATACAGAAGCTTTTAAAATCCATTTTCTGTTTCTTTCTTTGGCAATTTCTTAGCCCTATTTTGCTGAATTTTAAAATCTTTCCAAAGCTCATGCTCACCCTTTTTTTGACAGGTTCTCTTGATCTAATGTCATCTTTTGTTGACTTATAATGCAGACTTAAATGGACAGTGCAATAAACATATTGAGATTCATTGCAATGCTTAGTACAGCAATAAAGCATAGGGACAGTATCTGACATGGGTATGAATTAGGTAATAAGTTCTGCAACATGGTTATAAAACCTGAATCAGCTGTGGCAAAGCACTACTGTGTAATTGGTGTTAAAACTGTATATCGACAATGTGTAGCATGGCAGCCAATTGGGTCACATGTTCTGCACTCAAAAGACCCAATGGTACAAAAATCTTTCAGCCAATTACTATATACAGTAACTTGGGTAAGTAATTTACTTTGATATTCCAGTGTGACACACAGAGACTGCAGTATGGTTAGAAGTGGTGCTTTCAGAAAAAGATTTAATTTGTACTTATTCACAGGATGTGGACATCACTAACCAAACCCGCACCTAATTGTCATTCTGAAGACAATGGTACACTGCCATTTTGAACTGTTCTAGTCCACAAGTACACCCACAGTGCTGATAGTGAGAAAGTTGCTGGATTTTGACCCAGTGACAATATAGCCCCAAGTCAGAATGATTGTAGGTGGTGATGTTCCAATTTATCTTCTGTCGCTATCCTTCTAGTTGGTTGTGGTCAGAACTTGGAATGTGCAGTCTAAGGAGCCTTGGTGAATTATTGCAATGTAGATGAAGATGGTACTGACTGGTACCATTGTGCATCAGTGGTATTGGAAATGAATTTTAAAGATAACGGATGAAATGCAATCAAGCAAGTTACTTTGCCCTGCAAGGTGTCAAGCCTTGAGTGTTGTTGAATTTGTACTCATCCAGGCAAATAGAGAAGATTCCATCATATTCCTGACTTATACTTTGTAAATGTGGCCAACAATTTCCCCACAATCTGAGGAGTCAGGAAATCAGTTACTCATCCATCCTCTGACCTTCTCCAGTCACCATGGTACTTGTATGACTGGTCTATTTCAGTTTCTTTTCAAAGGTAATCCCCAGGATGTTGATGGTAGTGGATTCAGCAACAGCAATGCTGTTGAATGTCAAGGAGTGAGAGCTGAATGATCTCTTCTTGGAGATTTTCATTGTCTGACACTTGTGTATTGTTATGAATGAATTTTCAACTGATGGCAAAAAAATGTAATGCTTTTGTTTGGCCAACATTTATCCGTCAATGAACAGAGTCCAAAATACATTAACTGTTGACTCATCGTAAACTTGGACTAGAGTCCTGTGTATGCAAACAGCCTTTCATTTCTATTGTTTGATTACCTTCCAATAATCTACAAAGCCCTCAATATTACAGGTAACTGGAGCTTTGCCTAATATGATGATTCTGACTGTCTCTCCTTCACCAATTCTTTGAGACTCCAGAACAGATTTTAGTGACACCTAAACTGCATTAAGTGACCTATCAAAAACTATACAATAAGCTCTACCTGTATTGCAAGATAAAATTGAAAGTCACCATATAGTTTGAACAGTCTGATGTCTGAATGTTATAATCCAGCAGACTGCGTTGACTTCTGGTCTACCACAGTCTCCATTTGAAAATTCACTTCCTGGTTTTCATGTTCCTTCACGGATTTGCCCCAAACATATCTATCAACTCCCCTACAATATCTGTGTTCTTTGAATTTTGGTCTCTGGAGCTTTCCTGTTTTGATTCTTAAACTGCCAAGGCTCTAAGCTGTAAACTTCCCTTCCTAACCCTCTCTCTCTCCTTTTTAAGGACCCTCCTTAAAATCAAACTTTTGACCAGAGGTCTTAATATCTCCTTAGAATATTATGTTTTGCTTGAGGAGACTGCTGTGAAGCACCTTGGGATACTTTGCAACATCAAAACAGCAGCAAATTGTTGTTGGTGTTATTTTAAAAATAGAATACAGGGGATTCCCGATTTATGAGCTTCAGATTACAAACACTTGCCCTGGCAAACTTGATGCTATACAGGTATGTAATTTTAAAGATCCAACATTTGGGTATTTCCTATACTTATAAACGGCTCCTTTATACTGTCCTGCATTGTGTTCTGACTTGATTACAAATCAATTTACAAACTGAGTTCAGAATGGAAGCCGCCTGTACATCGTGAATTTTGGAAATAATTTTGAACCCTTTTCTTTTCTGTAGGAAGGCACTAATGGGAATATCTTCTCCCCTTTTGGCAGTCCCTTGGGATCAAAAATGACATGATTCCATTCTGATTTGATTATGTTTAAGATGGTTCCAATGTATGACCCATGGGGGCCATATATTTGAAAGGTTTAGTAGGTGGGATTTTCGAAGGTTTGGACCCTCACTGTGACACCTTGACTTTGCTGCTACACATTCCTAATGAAGTCTTTCAATGTGGTTGATGCCTTCCTGAGTGTACTTTTAGATTGGTCACAAGCCTGGGCCCCCACCATGAGGTTGCAAGGATTTTGACCTCTTCAGTGATACTCCAAAATCAACCCGAAAGGTTTCCGGCTGTTCCTTGTCCTTGTCCAATCATGCTCCAATTGTATTCCTCATCGAGCAGTTGCTCAGTTGCTTTGGGAATCTGGTGTCAGGCAAGGCTAGGATTTGGTGGTTTTCCTGCTTCTGGGCTCCCCATAATCCGCCCCCCACACCCGCACCTTCCCATTTTTATTGTTTCATTCCCATTCCAAATCAACCCAGCAAGTTTGTGCAAGTTTTTTTAAAAGAGATACTTTGTCAGTTTGACTGCTATCCCCTAACCCCCCAATCTATTCTTGCCCTAACCTCTTTTGCCAAGTATTTATTGTGCTTCCTTTCGATCATGAATTTGAATCTGTAACCAACCACACTATCAGAGTCAGATCGATTCCTAACCCTGATCCACTGTTTGTGTAAAGGATTTTCCTTGTGTTGCCTCTGGTTCTTTTGCTAATCAAGTTAAATGATAACAAATCTGGGCCATCTGATTACTGATCCTTCAAACATTGGAAACAATTTTAATTTACTCGATGTAAACCCTTCATAATTTTAGACACCTCCATAAAATCTCCTCCAGCTGCAGGCTATCAGGAGAGCAATGTCAACTACTTCTGGTATCTCTCATCTCTGGAACCATTCTAGTAAATCTCTAGTGAATGCCTTTTCATCTTTCTGCTGCCCAGAATAATAAACCAAAGCTACAATGAGGTCACACTGTCCTATGTATGGTCACAAAAACCTTTTTGCTTTTGAACTTGTTGCCTCAACTTATAAGGATGACTGAAACCTTAATGTGTTAAACTTTCAACCATAGATTTGTCAAACAACTGTGCCTATCTTTGGTTTGCACGTTATTACTTTGGGTTGAAATATGTGGATTTTGAATTGTAACAGGAGCAGAAATGGAAGAATTCCACAATATGCTCAATTATCAGCTCTCCATCAAGCTTATGGGAAAGCATCAATTTTCCTAGATACGTCAGTCTTTAAGTTGACATAGTCAACTCAACTAAAAACAAAAGTTTCTTTAAAAAGAATAACTTAGAGACACTTCTACACAAAAAATGCCAACATCCTAAAAATTGCTTCTGCAGACTGTGAGGTCACAGCTAATGTGTTGTTATCACATGTACTCAAAGGTTAGCGAGAGGGTGAGGGTTAGCACAAAGCTGGAAGAGTTTAACCAGGCAGTCATTACCTTATTTACTGTATCTCAAGGTCAAATTCAGATTTAAAGTTAACAATTACCAGGATGATTTCAATGGTATCCAATACATTTTTCCCCAAACAGTAGCTCGTGATCCAATGTGGCCTTAATCTATAGATTCCACACTCATTTCATCACTGATTTCAGGATTTCCTCATTCTTAGATAGTTGAGTATTCAACTGCTGACAAGTTAAAAACTCTTCTTTCTCCTTTGTAAGCTTCTCTCTCTCTCTCTTGCTTGCAGCCTCCTTTTTGTTGACAGTTGCAGCCACCTCTCTGATCCACCATGTGGTGCTCTTCTCAGCCCAATCCCTTCCAGCATCCTTCTTCCATCTCAACCTGTAGCCTCTTTCTCTTTCCCCATTGCAGCCTCATTTGCCACCATACCCCACACTTTACAACCTTCTCTGTCAACCCCCCAACCCCTTACATCTTCCTTCTCTTTGTTGCGGCCCCCCTTGTTATCCCCAAACAATCTCCAGACAACATTTGGCAGCTCCCCCAATAAACAGAGCTGTACCCGACAGCCTCCACGGTCCAAGACCATGCTCAGCCAATTCCTGGGGTCTGATCCCTGACACCAATTCCAGCAAAGTGTTTCCCTCAGCCAGTTACCTTGCAAACTGCTCTTCCAGCCACTGGCTGGTTCTCTCCTTCGTTGGCTGCTGATCGAATCACTAATGAGGCAATTGCCAGCAAGCGCAAGAGAGACTGTGATTGGAAGAGCAGCTCCTCACAGACTGAAAAAGGTCGCTGGACCCAACATATGAACTCTGTTTTCTCTCCAACAATACTGCCAATCCTGCTGAAATTTTCTAGCAATTTCTGTTTGTGTTTCTCAAAGATGCTGTCTGTCTCAGTTAGGGGGAGGACCTTGCTCTGCTTGGACACCAAAGGGGTTTTTACCTTTCTCCCAGACTCCGGTGTCAGGTAAGTGGATGAGATGTCCTAGTTTTAAGCATTTGGCTCCTTGCATCCCTTAGTTGGGAAGAAGATTGCAGACTGGAAGATTGAAGTGGTCCTCAATCTCCTTCTACCAGTGGTGAGGACACTTTGTTCTGAAAGCAGTTTTGTCCATCAAGAAGCACCACAGACATGGTCTTTACTGTGCATTTATGAAAAAAATATAACAGGTGCAAGGAACACCAGCAGCAACCGTATATGGCCTTTTATGATCTACTGAGCATTTTTGACTCTGTCAACCATAAGACCACATGAATATCCTCCTTAATTTGTTAAAAATCACACAACAGCAGGTTATAGTCCAACAGGTTTAATTGGAAGCACATTAGTTTTCGGAGCGACGCTCCTTCATCAGGTGATAGTCTATCACCTGATGAAGGAGCATCGCTCCGAAAGCTAGTGTGCTTCCAATTAAACTTGTTAGACTATAACCTGGTGTTGTGTGATTTTTAACTTTGTACACCCAGTCCAACACTGGCATCTCCAAATCATGACTCCTTAATTTGGCCATGCTCCGAAATGCATTATCACCTTGTACCTCTTCCATGATGACATGCACACATAATCCTCACAAACTGAACCACCAGCACCAAGTCTATGCAAGCGCAAACTCAGTTCAAACCAGGCAACCACTCTCTTCTTTGTTTATCTTGTTCCAATAACTCACGCGACCTCAAGCAATTACCTAGAGAGGTGGAGATAGCCTGCAGAACAGATGGGTAATTATTCAACCTGTGTTGAATTCAATCTGAAGGCAAAGCATGTCAAACCTGACAGAGGTTTAGTATGCAAATGATGCATGTGTATGCACTCATTCAGAAACTGAGGTCCAAGTCATTGTCTACTCCCTTTCCAAATGGGAGTGTAATAAATAAGAGAATTACATTAATAGTGGAGAAGTATTTATTTCACTCCTGAGATGAGTACCATCATTCATTCAGATCACAAACATTCATGAATCATAAATCACCCATGAGGTAAACGCATCAATACTATTTCACCAGATGTTGAAAAAATAAGAAGCTACCATTTTCTCTTAGTAATGCTGAAGGGTTCAATTTGATGTTTACACCACATAGCTCCTCACAGCTATTCAACTCAGCTCACTCTTCTTGGCATTTTCCTGAAGGAGGCTTTCATGTTCGTTAGTCACAGGGGCATTGCTAGAAAAGGCAATTAACTTGCATCAAATGGCCAGGAATGAGCTGGAAGCTTTTAAACCCAATCCTCCTAGGGTGCGTATATCAACCAGCTGTACTTTAACTCTATTTGGAGATCGGTCAATATTCCCAATGCACCTGGTCTCTTTTACAAATCGATTAGGTCATGCTCCGCATTGTGGGATGTAGAAGATCAAAGATGTGGTTTAACTCCAGCTGTGAGGCAGCCTATTAACTGTGGCTTAAGTGAGCCTACAGCTTCCTTACTCAGAGTTTGTTCCGCTCCTTTGATTTCCTCCCACCCCTAATAGTAAGTCATTATAACTTTTAATAATGTGAATGCCAATGACGTAGCCTGAGGATAATTTTAAGTGGGCACAAATTTGGCACGATAGAAAATCTGCCTACACTGTCATGTTGGCACATGGCCTGAGCCATTCTGGAGTCTGGGTATTATGAACCACATGATAAACAAAGTTCTTGATGAGATTAGTCAGGCATCCTGTTTTTTCATTAAACATTCTGATGTTCCTATAATTTCCTGAAAGATAGTTCAAACAGGAACATAGGCCATTTGACCCTTCAAGCCTGCTCCACCATTCAGTATGATTTACCTGTGCTCTTAGTTCCACTCTCCTTTCTGCACCCTATAACCCCTAATCTCTTTGTCCATTCAAACTCTATCCCAATTCACCTTGAATAAATCTGAAGACCGAGCCTGAGCTGAAGTTGCCACAGTCTTACCAGAGAATAGGGCTGCTCCCTCATTAGAGAGAGAGATGACTGGTGGTCAAGCCAAATCTGCACATCTGCATTATCATGTTCTGGCATTTACATTCACTTCCATTAGCAATAAATGACAATTACTTGGTGTCCTTATTTACTAAATTTATCTGATTCATGTACCAAAATGCACAGATCCCTGGATTCCTGCACTGTCTGTCCATAGAAATAGTATATTGACTTACCTTTCTTGCTGCCAAAGGAGACAAGTTCACATTGACCCAAATTACTTCATCTGCCAATCTTTCATCCATTTGAGTCTCCAGATAAGGATGGCAATTTCCCTCCCTAAAGGATGCTAGTGAGTCAGATGGGGGTTTTCCCTAAGAATAGTTTTCATGGTCATCATTCAAAATTTCTAGTGAATGCAAATTCCACATTCAGCTGTGGTAGGATTCATACCTGGGTCCCCAGATTGTTGCCTGGGTTTCTGGGCTAACAGCCCAGCAATAACACCACTAGGCCATTGCATCTCCAATATCTCTTTGTAAACTCCCTGCCTTTACTTGATACTTAATCTGGGTAAAAACAGGGACTGCAGATGCTGGAAACCCAAGTCTGGATTAGAGTGGTGCCGGAAAAGCACAGCAGGAGCAGGAAAGTCGATGTTTCAGGCAAAAGCCCTTCATCAGGAATGATATTTAATCTTCTAATCTTCTACCTATCTTGGTGTCATCGGCAAACTCAGCAACCCTTTGCTCCTGGGGATTTGTTAGTCCTTAGGTCCAATAGTTTTCCTAACATATTTCCACAGTGATGGTGTTTGTCTTGCATTCTACCATTTCCATGATTTCATTTAATTTCATCTTTGGGAAGCTTTCTGCAAAATATCCATCATAACCTTTACCATTTCTTCGGATGACCGTATAGAGGTTTATAAAATCATGAGGGGCATGGATAGAGTAAATTGACAAGGCCTTTTCCCCAGGTTAGGAGAGTCCAAAGCTAGAGGACATGGGTTTAAGGTGAGAGGGGAAAGATATAAAAGGGACCTAAAGAACAACTTTTTTTTCATACAAAGGGTGGTACATGTATGGAATGAGCTGCCAGAGAAAGTGGTGAGGCTGGTACAATTACAATATTAAAAAGACATCTGGATGGGTATATGAATAGGAAGGGTTTAGAAGAATGTGGGTCAAATATTGGCAAATGGGAGTAGATTTATATAGGATATTTGGCCAGCATAGATGAGATAGACTGAAGGGTCTGTTTCCGTGCCGTACATCTCTGTAACCCTATGACTCTAATTCCATAGGATCAATCCCTCAAAGACCAACATGAGTTGGAGTTACTCTTTTCCTATTCATGTACTTGGAGAGACTTTGTTTTTGTATGATTAACTAGCTTTCTCTTAAACTCTGTTGTCAGCCCCTTTATTATCTTTCTGTTGTTCTTGTGGTTCGTAAAGTCTATCTGATTCTCTGGCTTACCACTATTTTTGACAATTTGTAGAGTGTTTCCTTCAATTTTTTGTTAACCCTAATTTCTATAATGATGCACCCTTCACAAAAAAAGCCCTTACTTCTGCTGAGGACAAATACTTGCTCAGAGTTATTAAATAGCTCCATAAAAGTCTGCCACTGCAGCTCTACTCTGCTACCTTTTAACATCATTTCTCAGTCCACCTTAGCTATCTTAGCCTTCACAGACTTATAGTTATCCTTATTTGAGTTTAAAACTCAACTGATTGACCCACATTTCGCTTTGTGAGTAAACATGATATTGGACTATGTTGTGATCACCCTTATCCAGAGACTCTTGCACCGTGAGCTGATTGATTAATTTTATTTCAGTGCACAAGAACAGGTCATCCTGCTCCTTGAATGGCTCTACAATATGCTCCTTTAAGAAATTGTCCAGAGAACACTCTATGTGCTTGTTTTCCATTTACTTCTGTTAACGTGATTTTCCCATTTTACCTGCAGCTTAAAGCTTTCATGATTATTCTTATATGGCCCATTTGTCTTGTCCTGTACATCCTTAAGGGGACATTTAGGTCCATTCTAGGAAACTGGAAAGCTGTGTAAACACCGGTTTATTTGAGGGATAAGAGCAGAAGATTGGGTCAGCAATCCAAGGAGGCTGAAGATCCAGGAAATTGTCTCTGCTATAGATCTGAAGCTGAGGACAGAGCTATTTCAGACTATAAACTGGCATTGGGAGGTAAAGGCATGGCCTGGGCAGGGATAGCACTTTTGATCTTTACTGCCAATTAGTGGCATTACTGTAAACCACTCAGAAAGCATGACAAAGATGACCAAACAGGCACATTACAAAACTGGGAGAAAGTGAGGACTGCAGATGCTGGAGATCAGAGCTGAAAATGTGTTGCTGGAAAAGCGCAGCAGGTCAGGCAGCATCCAAGGAGCAGGAGAATCGACGTTTCGGGCATGAGCCCTTCTTCAGGAATGAGGAAAGTGTGCCAAGCAGGCTAAGATAAAAGGTAGGGAGGAGGGACTTGGGGGAGGGGCGTTGGAAATGCGATAGGTGGAAGGAGGTTAAGGTTTTCAGCAAATTACAAAACTGGGCATGCATTAAAAAGCCATGGAAAGGCAGGGTTCTGTGGTGAGTCACCAGGGCAGCTGAAGGTAGGAAGTTATGTGATGACATCTCCCAGAACATACCAGAGGTGACAACCCCGTTTTGTGATTGTTTGAAATGCACCATCAGCCATGCAGATGGCAGTGCCAAAAAGATGGTGACAGCTCCCTCAGAGACATCAAGAGGCTTTGAGTGGGGAGAAGGAATGTAGCCTCCCTGCGTGCACCACAAAACAGTATGATGCATGTTTACGGAAAATAAGACAAAGTGTCACAAAGATTTTGACCTCCCAAGCTCAGTTAATATTTGAGAGAAAGGGAAAGAATGAAAGGTAGGCTTAGAAATGGGTGAGGGGGGAAATGGCTTTCTATTTTGGGGCATTGGTATGAGCACAGAACATAGAAGAGTACAGCATAGGAACAGGCCCTTTGGCCCACGATGCAGTGCTGGAAATGATCAAATTAAACTTCTGTCTGCCCTTGGTCCATATCCCCTCCATTTCTTGCATATTCTAAAAGTCCCTTAAATGCCCATATTACATCTGCCTCCACCATTACCCCTGGCAATGCAAACTTGCCCCTCACATCTCCTTTGAACTATCCCCCTCTCACCTAAAATGCATGCCCCCTGGTATTAGATATTTAAACTCGGGGAGAAAGATTCTAAATGTCATTAGTATCTATGCATCTCATAATTTTACAAATTTCTATCAGAGGTCCCCTCAGCCTCCACTGCTTCACAGAAAACAACCTGACTTTTTTTAGTCTCTCCTTATAGTTCATGCCCTCTAATCTAGTCAGCATCCTGGTAAACCTCTTC
Organism: Chiloscyllium plagiosum; assembly: GCF_004010195.1. Lineage (NCBI taxonomy): Eukaryota > Metazoa > Chordata > Chondrichthyes > Orectolobiformes > Hemiscylliidae > Chiloscyllium > Chiloscyllium plagiosum. The sequence goes on along the minus strand of NC_057714.1, from coordinate 93,331,384 downwards.
TGCATCCTTTCCAAAGCCTCCACATCCTTCTCGTAATATGGCAACCAGAATTGAATTCAATACTCGGAGTGTGGTTTAACCAAAGTTTTATAAAGCTACAACATGACATCCTGACTCTTGTTCTCAATGCCCTGATCAATAAAGGCAAGAATGCCATATACAGTACCTTCTTTACCACCCTATCTATGTGTGTGACCACTTTCAGAGAGCTATGGACTTGAACCCTGAGATCCCTCTGTACATTAGTGCTGCTCAGGGTCGTGCCATTAACTCTATACTTTTCCTTAACATTTAACCTCCCAAAGTGTGGCACCTCACACGTACCCAGATTGAACTCCATCTGCCATTTCTCTGCCCATAGCTGCAACTGATCTATATCCCACTGTATCCTTTGATAACCTTCCACACTATCCACAACTCCACTGATCTTCGTGTTGTTTGCAGACTCACTAACACACCCATCTATCTTGTCATCCAAGTCATTTATACGAGGCAAGTAAGAACTGTACCATCGCATAAGTAGTGTGTTTGAGAGAGCTTTAAACTGGATAGGGGTAGAAAGGGATCAAGTGAGGGAGTTATTGGGTTTTGCCATCATTGTCAGATCATCTTAGTAATTGAAATTGAACACAGTGCACAAACTGTATTTAACAAGAACACTATACCATTTAAATGTAACATTTTCTAGCTTATTCTCCACTACTTGGGGATTTATCCTAACCTTCTACATGTATTCCAAGTGGTTAGCTCATTAACTCAACATTTTACTTTTTAACTCCTGTAGCAGAAAGAACAAAAGAACAAAGAACAAAGAAAATTGCAGCACTAGAACAGGCTCTTCGGCCCTCCAAGCCTGCACTAATCCAGATCTTTTATCTAAACCAAATGCTATCAGGCACGTGATCCAAAGGCCCAGGCTAATGGCTTGGGGGTCACAGGGTCAAAGCCCACCATGGCAGTTAGTGGAATTTAAATTCATTCAATAACATCTGAAAGTGAATGCTAGTCTCAGATTATGAAACTGCCTGGTTTACTGATGGCCTTTATGCAAGGAGGTTTGTTTTTATTTAATTTTTTTTATGGCATGTGGAATGCACTGGCAAGGTTACGATTTATTGCCCATTTCTAATTGCCCTTGAACTAAATGGTTTGCTTGGCCATGGAGGAGAAACCAGTTACAAGTGGAGTTCCGCAGGGATCAGTTCTGGGTCCTCTGCTGTTTGTAACTTTTATTAATGACTTGGATGAGGGAGTCGAAGGGTGGGTCAGTAAATTTGCAGATGATACAAAGATTGGTGGAGTTGTGGATAGTGAGGAGGGCTGTTGTCAGCTGCAAAGGGACTTAGATATGATGCAGAGCTGGGCTGAGGAGTGACAGATGGAGTTCAAC